>NC_079373.1:17716250-18022500 GCF_021018895.1 Seriola aureovittata
CATTGTTGCTTGCTTCCATCCTTTGTCTTACTTATCCTTATCTATATGTATGAGAAATGTAATGTGATTTAAAAATCCAGCTTGTCCAGTTATGAAGCATCCACTGTGGTGATCCCCGACACTCTGTTGCAGACATACACAGCTCTGCCAATCACCGCCTGCTTTATCTCCAAAAGCATGCAGTGACTAAAATAACCATGATGCCTGACTGGCCACCTGACAGCTGCTCATGCTTTCAAAGTTAGTGGAGCTTACATAGGTCAGTGAGGAAAAACTGGAACATTGCTCAACATTTAAATATTGTACACATACTATTCCAGTTACAGGGGGTTTACCACATGGGTTTACGGTTTAGATAACTTCTAAATACATTTGTTTGTGTGTCTGTTGGAGGGTGGATGGGTTATATGTGTGTGCACATTTTAAGTGAACAAGACCCTTCCTGTGAGCAAATTGTCAGCCCTTACAATAATAGGTAGGTAGGTCAAGGCTATGAAATACTTAACATATTGGCTACTTTTATCAGAATACATGCATTACATTTGCCTTCTTGAGGAATATGTATTGGATTTTATTATATTTTTCTCCCCTCCTTTATCAATAAACATGTAAAGATGCAAACAAACAAGATACTTTTTTCTTATTCACAAAATACTAACAAAGGTTGAGCATAAACACAAAAAAATAAAAATGAAAATAATGAGTACATCAAGTTTTAAGAAAAAAAGGGGGGCTCTTCTCAAATTAACTTGAATAAATCAAGTAAAGAAACTAACTAAAGGGCTTATATCCTTCAAAAGCTTCAGACACTTACTTAGGAATTTAAACTTGTTCAGCCATTGATTTATACATTATGTAGTTTTACAATACCTGCATTCTTGTATAAAAACTTCCCTAATAACAGTAATCATTTGATTATTTAGCTATGTATTTAGCAATTATAATATAGAGAATATTTCTATTATTATTTTTTACTTACCTACAAAACTGCAGATAAATGCATGAATATAGCCATATTCTAATTATAATATAATTACTCTAATGTGAATGGATTCGACTTTAATATGGTAACGCAAAGACTATGCAAATAAATGTTTTTTTATCACCGAAACCTTTAGTTTGAAAAAAATGAACCGGATATACAACATAAACACCGACGAAGAAGAAGACGTGTCACTACCACCGAGGCTAGCTTAGCATAGCCAACCCGGCGTTTGCACAAATATGGAAGGAACGTAAAACTGCGAATATGAACAAGCGTTAGTTTTGTCTTTTTTTTTTTTACAAAAGCGTTAATCTGCTGTTTGTTCCAAGACGGGAGACGATGTCAAACCTAAAAGGTGAGCTCACTATCAAATGAACTCATGCTTGTGTCGTGACAATTACTGAGAAGCACAGGTGTCTGTGTCAGTGCATCTTAGCTTTAGACTGCTTGTTTTGTGTGATGTAGAGTTGTCTATTGGTTTGTAGGTTTGGGAAATTGTAATGGACAGTTTGGGTTTTTATTGTTGACACTTCAATAGACAGTAATAAGTTGCAGCCCTGCTGTCCACTCCTGTGTGTGACCGGTCTGTCAGATGATTCAGCAGGATGAGACTTAAATGAGCTTTCTTGTCAAATCTCATGCCTTTCTGCCTCACCAGCAGATCCAACCATGTCGCTGCAGTATGTGTACACAAACCAGGACTTTGTCACAGACGCCCGTCGGAGCACTGACAGTAGTTCCGGGATGGCATCACCGCCCGCAAAGTTTGACACAACCATCCAGGCCGGCTGGGCAGACAGGATGGAGAAGGGGCTTTTTCGATACCATCTGGGTAACTTACAAACACGCATCCTGCCGGGTTCACGTGGCTATGTGGCCCAGTTGAATATTCAAAGAGGAATAGAGAGAAGAAAGCCTCAGGAGATACTGAGCATTCAGCAGGAGTTCAGTGCCAAGCAATTCAATTTTAACAAAATCAATCCAGAGGAAATCATATTTGAGATGATAAAGGACACAGAGAGAGGCACAGCTTTGCATCACAGTGGGCAATTGCATCAGCCCTGCAGGATGGTCGTGTTGGTCAATGTCAGTCCTTTGGAGTTTGGACACTGTCTCTTTGTTCCAGAGCCATCATGTTGTTTACCGCAGGTTCTGACAAGGTTCGCCATCCAGGTCGGTATTGAATCTGTGCTTCTGAGCTCCGACCCTGGCTTTCGTGTGGGTTTCAACAGTTTAGGAGCATTTGCGTCTGTCAATCATTTACACCTACATGGCTATTACCTGGACCACGAGCTCAAGATAGAATCTATGCCGGTCAAGCCATTGCTTCCTGAAAGGGGATTTTATCGCTTGTTGGACTTTCCTGCAGGGCTTTTGTTTTACACAGAATCAGAGGAGTTGGAGAAAGTTGCCAGAGCCATCTGTGAAGTGACGGACTTTCTTGTGGATGGTAACATTGCTCACAACTTGTTCATGACTAGAGGATGTCCACCCTATGATCACAGACAGAACGAAAAGAATCTCTGTTCAAGAAAAGGCGTTCGCATCGCTGTATGGCCCAGAATATCCTGCTTCGGTGCCAAAGAGGAGTCTTCCTTCAACGTAGCTCTTTGCGAGCTAGCTGGACATTTACCGTTTAAGAACAAGAAGGACTATGAGCTCACTACTGAGAAAGATGTCATAGATATCATTCAGAGGTATGTCCTGCCTGATGAGGAGTTTCACAGGTTGGAACAGCAGCTTACTCGTCATTTAATGGGTTTATAATGTTAGGAAGCCTTGTTAAATCTTGTGCTAGAGTTACAAATCAACTAGATTGGATGCTGATATATTCAGTTTTCAGTGTTCCAAGTTTTTGGTCAGTTAGAAAATGAGAAAATATCTTGACCCTGAATTATACTTATGGATCTCTGCAGAATCCCCTATCCTGCACCTAGCCTAAAGATAGCATTGGATGTGCACACAACTACTCTACAGAATATGTTTCAAAGTTTCCACTAAACTATAAAGATGATTACAAATATTTACATTGATCAGTATTTTATTCATAAATGAGAGTGTGCTTTAATTGACTAATGGATGTGATGTAATGAAACTGGTATCAAATTAAAAAAAGCACTTTATCTAAAAACAAAAGTTTTGTATTTTTCTTTTTTTTTTTTGAGTTCCACTTTGTATTTGTATGATTTGATTTGATTTGTATGTTAAAGCAAGTCATTGACCTTTTACACCTAAACAGGAACAGAGTATCTGCTATGAAGATGCAACAGTGTAATGTTTATGGATAAAGTAACAGAAGGAACACGGAGGCTCATCTTTCCAAGGCAGTGATGATGTTTATAGCTGAGTCTACGTCAGTCGCCACTTCAGGACGATTCCCAGAACAGCATGAGGACGAGGAGGTGAGTCTAAGGATAGTGGCAGCATCTTGGAAAAATTACAATGAATAAAATGTGTTGCTTTCATGCTGTCCTCTTGTAGAAAAGGGAAACGGTCTCAAGGGTGGGATCATTTAACAGACAAGCAGTGTAGACAGAATATCACTGATAATGCTGATAACAATATGTGTGAAACTGAGCATGACTCACACAAGTTAAAAAAAAAAAAAAATTAAGGTGTGGCTTGGTGCACTATAGTTGTGTCAGGCCCAAACAAAAATTTGCAGAAGTTACTTGTAGCCACAATAATTATTGTTTTGCTGAAAACATTTGTCACAGAAGGAAAAACAGATGTGTCAATGATGAAATTAATAATGGCTGAATTCCATTTAGCTGCTTTGGATGCAGGGTGCTAGCTCATTGTCTCACTGCCATGGCTTACTGCAGTTTGTGACACCTGTGCTTTTACTACAGTAACAACTTAAAGTGACGGCCGAACCAGTAATAGAGGATGTGTAAGTGTAGTCACCATCTTTCTTTGCCTGATTGAAGCTTGGTTCACTCTTATGCTCTTCTTAGCGCACACACACACACACACACACGTTGCATTGATGAAACATACAAATACAACACATGCAAAAGTCTCCTCAACAAGTCTGACAGGGGTGCTCATATCAAGAGGGATCAGTGTTACACATTATCCCCGAAGAGCACATCATCTGCCAGAATGACATCACCAAGGTTGCAGTGCTAAGCCGAGCAGTAAGATCAATGAGCATAGATACCCGCTCATTCATTTTAATGACGTTCCTCATTGGTGAGTCCAAAACCAGTGCAATGATCTAATCAACTTTATCAACATAGCACTTTTCATACAAACATGCAGCCCAAAGTGATTCACAGATCAAAACGGTAGAAACAAAAATAGACTTTTGCAAAGTTAAAAATTATGTCAATAAAATGTAGTGAAATAAATAAACGCAATGGATAAAAAGAAATATGGAAACCATGATGAATACTTAAAACTAGGGTAAGAAATGACGAGACACCTCAAATAAAAGCCAGGCTGAAAAGATATTGTACGTCTCTGTGTTTCTTTTTAGAAATAGTCCGCAAGAAACAATATTTTATTTTTGTTGAAATATATGTATGTATGACTTGCATATGTGCATTACGTGCAAATGACAACCATAAAAAGCTTAGGCTTGAACTTGGTCACTTTGATAGTTTAGATTTTTACTCACATTAAAAAAAAATGTCTGGTTTCGCCTGTCCTGTGCTCTATGTGGTTGGAAATTATATTTCTTTGCACAGAAGAAAAAAAAAAACACTGGCCTGCTTGTTGGTGTTGGGATAAGTGAGAAAATGTTTTATAATTGCTGTTATGTCCAAAGAGAGTTGCCCTCATGGCCACAATCCTGTCATACCTCAGGGCCTGTTGGAGGCCGTCAGTGTCTTGTCACCACCATAGTAACCCTGCATAGATTGCTTAGTGGTTACAAATATGGTGTTTCTGTTGAGTAAATAATGGGACCTCAACAGTGATTATACTCACATGTACTGTATGTGTCACATGTTTTTGTTATAGCCTACACATATATCACTTTGTAAGCAAGCAGTTGCACTCAGAATGCTGGAAATATGATTTACCATGCATATCTTAACATCTTCCATTATTTATAATGATAATACAACAATGTTGGAGTTCGTTATATAAGATATGTTCTTTGTAAAAGTTATACCTTTCAGTTAGCAGATAACTTCCTGTTCCCTAATTTCCACATATTCCACTCAGATGAGATTAAGACAAGGAACTCTGAGGGATGCAGCACCCAGTTTAACCTCAATAAGTTGAAAAGGGAGAAAGTTTTTTGTTTTTTTTCCCCCTTTACAACTTTTTCCTTTATAGTGAGGCATCATAGAGAGTACTACATGAGGTTTACTGATGTCACATTAAAAGTATTAGATTTATTTGGGTGGAGTAGGTTAAATAAGACAACCATACTTGAATTACAAATCAGAATCGTCTATTAGTTCTTAATTAACAACAATTTCTATTTGCAGGTAGTTCTGCCCGCTTGTCCTCACTAGAATCACCAGAATCAACCACATGACATGAAGGAGCTGCTGTATGTCTCGTGTATATGACCTTCCTGACACAATGCACGTGTACAGGACAGGTAGTTCCTGATCATCCTTACTATTTACTTTTGACAGTCCATGTGTATACAGTCACCCTTTTTCCGTTGTGAATGTTACATAATGCATATCTGAACTGACAAAGTTTACTCTAGCAAGTACAGAACATCAACGTGGTTAAGACAGGAAATTACAAAAACATCATCATAGTTTGGTCTGCTGAGAATACAGCAGATGTGTAATTGTGAATGCAGAAATAATTTGCACAGAAGCATTACTTCTGTTCAAGTTGTTCATACATATTAAGCAAATGGTGTCATATTTGTTTGCTCTCTTGCTGACGGAGGAGAAGATTGATACTGTTCTTACTACTAAAGCCGGAGCCAACATTCAGCTAGCTTAGTTTAGCATGAATACTGAAAACAGAAAGAAGCAGCTAGCTTGACTGAGTTGAAAAGCAACTCTCAAGCTCACTGATTAACAGCAGAGCAGATTCTGTGCTGGTTGCCTAGCAACTTCTCCCAGCTGAGAAGTTGACCTAACCGTCCATAGAATGGGTCGTTTTTGTTTTTCTGCTTTGGTATTTGTATGGAATAAACAAATTAGATGAAAGGTGTAAATTAGTGAGGTGTAGAGGTGCGGGTAGTCAGATTTTGTTACCTTTGGACAGAGTCAGGTGTGTCCGCCTGTTCTTTATGCTAACCATAAAACTGTTTGCAACAGCGACAGATTTACCCGACAAACATGATATCAATCTTCTCATCTAACTCTTGATGAGAAGGCGTATTTCTGAAAAAACTGAACTAGTCCTTTAAAGGTTATCACATCCTCCCACATAAAACAGCTGTCTCCAGATGAAACATGGTGGTTTGCAAACATTTTTATCATGTTCAGTGTTTCACTCTGCTGAATCACAACTTTATGTCCAAAATACTGAAGCAGTTGCAACAAATTTCCAGCAAGGTCCTCAGCAACTTCCCATCATAATGTGAATTCCTACAAGAGACAAAAAGTATATTTTCATATTTCTATATTAACAATTGAACTGTATAAGTTAGTTGCTCCAGTTTTAATTGCAATACAGTATTTTGTTTTATAGTTTCATATTTTCCGAATTCTTTCAACATGTTAACTAAATAAAAGACTTAAATGTTTAAGTAAAATTGATTACATTACAATGTCCTTGTACAACAGCACAGAAACAATTTTACTTTAGTATAAGAAAAAAACTGGACCCTTGTCTCAACCTGTGACGGTTGACTGAGTCAAACCTGTCATGCATCTTTCTAATGTGGCCCAGCATGGATACAGATTATTTACAGTTAATGCTTCACAGGAGATGAACGTCCCCACCCCCTTTAACTAGCAGTAAGAACAGAAAACCTGTAGGTGCTTTACAAGTCAAGTCGATTTTTATTTGTATAGCGCCAATTCACAACAGAAGTTATCTTAAGGCACTTTTCAGATAGAGCAGGTCTAGACCTTCTCTTTATAAGATTATTTGCAGAGAGCCAACAGACACCTGTCTGTTTATTTACTATAGGGACAGGCTTCATATTTTGCACAAAATTATTTTTTTTTCTCTGATATGCAAAGAGTGTTTGTGCTAAGGGAGGGGGTTCCAAGAAAATTTCAAAGGTACATAATCTTTCTTGTTGGATGGATTACGAGCACGTGCAACCTAACCACATTAGTATAAACAACACAATCTATTTACAAGATGTAAATATCATCTCTCACCTGTCTGATGAGGATATGACGCATGCTTCCTCTCACCACAAATCCTTAGTAGCAGTAGAATTTGATGTTAGAGTATTGTATTGTGGTTTATGCCAGGACAAAGTATTGAAAAATAAAATGATTAAAACAGACATTTAGAATGAAAAGATGTCCTAATGAAAAGATCACCTAAACACGTGAACCATGTGAAAACGTGAAAACAGTCTAGCACATCCCAGGTGTAATGTGAAGGGAGTGACTGGGGGGGGAGTGTCCTCATATTAAAGCAAACACCCATCTCTGTTCATCTACACTTGAACTGAAGATGCTCAGGGCCTTTAAAGGGTCTGTCCCTTTTGCAGAAGTCAGCTCAATTGAATAATTCAGCAACTCTTATATCATTAAAAAAAAAAAAAAAAAAAGACAAAAGAAAAATTACTGAGAAACAAAAACAATCAAAAACAATGGGCTGTATTCAGAGCTTCAGGGAGTTGTGTGACCGTCCAAAAAATACTAATGTTCGTGTCAGTCTTCCAGCAGTTTGCTTTGTATGGCAGATAGCAATGATTATCTTGTTTGGGGTGTTTATTAGATACAATGAGGAATCGAGTCCATTCTGGATAGAGCACCGAAAAGCTAAAAATATATCGAGTGACATTGAGAATGACTTCTACTTCAGATATCCAAGTAAGTGACTTAATTTATATTTTTTCTTCTATTTCTAACTTTTTAAATGTCTAATATCTGATTTAGTTTACTTACATTTTTATACGTAAAAACGTTTAATACGTATATAATTTTTACAATATCTCTGCACATTTTGTTTTTTTTTTCATGTTTCACTTATATCAATATTTGGTTGAAAATTGTATGTTTTCATTGTAGTAAAATTTGTTTCTACAGAGATACCAAGTTGATGATACTGAAGTTCTCAGATTATGTCGACCTATTATATTATTTCTACATTGCTGACAAGGATCTGACACCCGCAGGTGCTCATTTCCCCTGGGGTTTGACTCCCCTCAGGCTCTTTTTCCAGTTTAACTATAGCTGACATGTCAACACTTACCTCTGCGTCTGGATTTAAAGTGTATTTCTTTTCGGTCATATATATTGTATCGGCTGGAATTTCGGATGTGAGTGTTGTGCTGAGTGAGTGTATTGCATGGGTGTGGTTGTACTGTACACCACCCCAACAACCCGCGGTGTCAGTGTCAGGCTATCATGAAGCCATCTCACACATGGTGTTGGATGTCGGATGATGGATGTATGTCCTGGCACAGGTTGTCGTCTGAAACCATTAAAACATCATCTTAAAGTCACAGGACCTTTTTTGTTTTTCCAACACAACGGCCATCATCAGACTATCAGGAGGATAGTCTGAAACATTTGAAGCCCTTGTTGTTAGTGAGGTGAAACTATGTTCAGTCTGTTGTGATATAGCATTTATTACAACAGATTTTTTTTTTTGTTGTTGCAAATTCTTCTTTGCAAGCTATCATTTTTCACAATACAGTGGGAACCTATCGTGTGCCCTGAGATATGTCGGGCGATCACAGTGTTATGTTGTGAACAATACCGGCTTTTTTATGCTGGTATCCACATGCCGTTGTCTGTTATTTGTAGCAGATGTTACAAGTTCATCTCAGAGTTAATATCAGCTACAGAGGTTAGTACCTGTATAAGAACCTTTATGTAGCATCCCATCAACAAGCAACAGTATATGCATAGTGTGATGTCCATCTTCACATGATTTCCTCTTCTTAACTAATATGTCCTCACGTGTCCCTGCACTGTGGTGACGTGATGTAAATGCAAACTGTTCATATAGTACATACAGTGTCTCCACTGGCAAATCGGTTCACTCAGAACTGTGTACTGTTAATATTAAATGTTACTTATTTAGAAGAGAATAAGTTTTATAACCCATTGCCAAATTAATAATGTAATGATTACACTATTGGATGCAATTATGATTCAATGACATATATTTTAATGTGTTTTCTCTTTCATATAGGCCAACATTTTCCAAAGAGATACAGTGTACCTGTAATAAACAATGAATGGACAATATTGATCTTCTGAAATATTGGTTGGGCTCCAGTATCAGCGCTTATACATTAAGCCATGTTGTCCGCAAGTCATTTATACAGCACCTTTTCAAGAGCAGAGACGTCACAAAGTGTTTCACAGAGGAGATAATACAAAAACATACAGACAGACATAAAGAAGGCATAGGCATAGTACAAAACAGAATAGAAAAATTGCACACACAAAGGCAAGGCTAAACAAGTAGCTCTTGAGCTGCTTTTTTCAAGGTGTCCCCAGCGTCCACAGATCTGATCAGAGAGGGTTCCAAGGTTTAGAAGCCACAACCTCAAAAGCGCAGTCTCTTCCATTTTTAAACTGCATTCTAGGAACTACCAGCAAACCCTGATCTGAAGACCGTAGAGACATGCTGGTAACGCAGGGCTGCAGTAGATCTTTTGGAGAACCTGGGCTGGTTTGGTTAAATTCCAGGGATGTTTTACTAAGGCAGGCAAACAGGGAGTTGCAAAAGTCAGGACAGGACCGTATAAAAAAAATAAAAATTGATTAACGTTTCCATCTCTGCTTGGGTCACAATGAGCCTGAGCTTTGTAATGTTTCTCAGTTGGAAAAAACAAGACCGAATCAGACACTTAAATAACTCTAAATAACACTTAGTTTTATCAACCTCTGACACATAATCCACCTGAGTATCTCAAAATAGAACTGAGAGAGATGCTCAGAGAGGCAAAAAAAAAAAGGTTGAATTTCTGAAGCTGAACTAATTCCTATATATATATATATATATATATATATATATATATATATATATATATATGTAATGAAAATCCACAAATTGCTTCTTTTCTGCATGTCTCAAAAATAGAAAATGTGTTGAGAATCCCTGGGGTAGACCTGTGCTATCTGGCAATGACAGCCTTACTGAACCAGTATCAGTGTGATTTAGAAAGGCACATCTGTCTATATAGTATATATAGTGTCATGTCTGGAGGACATGGCAGTTAGAATTGAGGCCAAACAGTTCAATCTTGGTTTCATCAGACCAGAAAACTGTGTTTCTCACAGTCCGAGAGTCATTTAGATCCTTTTTTGCAAACTCTGTCATTTGTCTTTCAGTGAGCAGAGGCTTCTGTCTGGCCACTCTGTCATAGACCCCAAATCGGTGGAGACTGCACTACAACCAAACTTGTATATTTTCAGACAGTGTGAGGAAATCCACACTAACAAGTAGAGATTGTAAAAACTTCTTTGAAGTGAGGAAATTATTCTGACATTTGAACCACTATGCAGCTCCCTACTCCCCTTCTCTCCCCTTTATTATGCCAGCAACAGCCAGGAACAGGCATTATGTTTTCAGATTTGTCCCTCCATACATCCATCCCGTTCTTGTGAACACGATATCTCAGTAAGCCTTTTTCAAATTTCTTCAAATTTGGTACAAACATTCACTCAGGGATGACCTGATTAGAGTTTGATTGTCAAAGGTAAAGGTCACTGTCACTTCATAAAAAACGCTTTTGGCCATAACTCACTCATTATGACACAATTTAAAACAAATGTCTAATAGGATAAAATGATGACGTGATGACATTCTATATCCAAAACACTTTATTCAATGCTATAACACATGAAGGGGAGATTGTGACCATATTTCCTACAACTTGGCTGGTCGGCGGAGGCATGCAACTTCAAGGTGGTAATTCCATTTAATTCATGAACCCAATTTTTATCATCCACATCACACTATCACTCCCTTCTTCTGCCTTGGCCCTAGGTTTCCAGGATGTCCATGTGATGATCTTTGTTGGATTTGGCTTCCTGATGACGTTTCTCAGGAGGTACAGCTTTGGCGCAGTGGGCTTCAACTTCCTCATCGCAGCCTTCGGCCTCCAATGGGCGCTGCTGATGCAAGGCTGGTTCCACTCCCTGGACTACAGTGATGGAAAGATCAAAATTGGAATTGAAAAGTGAGTGTTTGGTTTTAATCTCTGTGATTTAAAAGGATCCCTTCTTTTTATTCTACTTCATTTTGATGGTGGTATAGTCTACAGCTAACAAAAGACTGATATAGTATAAGCAGACACAACTTTGGAATCTAAAGCAGGGATTGTTATTGAGGTCTGATTCTTTTATTGAGTTACTGGTGAATATGTCTGGTGGGAATACATTCCCATCTGAATGGTTTCCATAGACAAAAAAACACAGTGAGGTGGAGACACCAGTCTGAGTGATATGATACAGGCAGGTAAGATTTAGTGTTTGTGGACTCAGTGGTTGGAAGGCAAACAGAAACTCGGGCCAATGAGAAATGATGATACTGTTGAAGTTCTGCCAAGTCACCGTGTGTCAACAGATGAATTGTGTATGTAAGTAGAGAAAAAGTGAGAGACAGAATGTGATAATGTGATACTGATCTTCAGTAGTTCTACTCTATTGGTTCACTGCCCTTGAATAAATGTAGCCTTGGCCAAAATAAATCTTGCCTCATATTTGACCAGCACAGATTACAGATTATTTCATATCGCCTCGGTTGTCCACTTCATTTTCACCGCTTTCCCTCCTCAGCCTGATCAATGCTGACTTCTGTGTGGCGGGCTGCTTAATTGCCTACGGGGCAGTGCTGGGTAAAGTCAGTCCAGTCCAGCTGATGGTCCTGACACTGTTTGGGATCACATTGTTTGCTGTGGAGGAGTATATTATCCTGGATCTCATACATGTAAGTTGGAACCATTGCTTGTTATTGTTTTGATGTGATTTTAATATACAGTATGTATTGAACTTAAATTTACTCTAACTACTGCTACAACAGTTGATGCTAATATTTTCTCTCTTGAAGGCCAGAGATGCTGGAGGCTCCATGGTGATCCACACATTTGGAGGATATTATGGTCTGTCCATCTCGTGGATGCTCTATCGGCCAAATCTGGACCAGAGCAATCGTCTGCAGGGCTCCGTCTACCACTCGGATGTCTTTGCTATGATTGGTGAGTATGATTTACAGCTTTTTTTTGCTTTTTTTTTTAATCCCAGAAAAATTTCCAATACCTACCATTCTTCTGTTTCTGTGCTTTGCAAGGACCTTTGATCTCTGCTAACGCCACTGCTTTCTTCACAGGCACCCTCTTCCTGTGGATGTTCTGGCCCAGCTTCAACTCAGCCATCACAGACCACGGGGACGGGCAGCACCGAGCAGCCATCAACACCTACCTGGCTCTGGCCTCGACTGTGCTCACTACTGTGGCCATCTCGAGCCTCTTCCAGAAGCATGGAAAACTAGACATGGTAACGGCCAGCAGCCTTTGTTTTTCATGTCAGTCATGAATACTCTCATCATAAGGTTGAGCTATTATGCACGAACAATGTGTTTATTCTAGGTGGGTGTGCGCATTTACAAAGTTGGCATGACAGGTTATGCTGAAATAGATCGCCTTGATGAACTGTCAAACAAGATGTGGATAACTTGTGCCCCACCTAAACAAGTTTTACCTTACAGTAATTGTGTGCATGTTGTGTTTCTCACCTGATACAATGATGTGATATCAAACTGATGCAACGTTTCTTTTGTTGCCATTTTCTCTGCACCTGTGTCTCAGGTTCACATCCAGAACTCTACTCTTGCCGGAGGTGTTGCAGTGGGAACAGCAGCGGAGTTCATGCTGATGCCCTACGGATCTCTGATTGTAGGATTCTGCTGTGGTGTCATCTCCACCCTGGGATACATCTACCTCACGGTGTGGTATTTCTCTCCTGCCCTTGATCACTGCATTTACTGCTCCTTAGTCCGAGTCTGTGTTTTCCATAACTCAAATCAAAGTAAGCTGTTAAGATTTTTTAGTAAACTCAGCTAATCCTAATCGATACGATATCTCTCTCTCAGCCGTTCATGGAAAAGCACCTGAAGATCCAGGACACGTGTGGAATCCATAACCTCCACGCCATGCCAGGAGTTATCGGAGGAATTGTGGGAGCCATTACTGCTGCAGCTGCTACAGAGTCAGTTTATGGCACTGAAGGGTGAGTGGTCCTTGCTTACAAATAGGAAACAAGCAGCCAGGAGTCAGGGCTGCTTTCATTTTAAAATTAAATTGATTATAAGATATAAGATTAGAAAACAGTAAAGGGATAGAAAAAGAAAGTAGTAACATTTATATTCTTGTGGCAGAACAACATTGTGAGTTCCTTTTTTGTCCTTTTTTTTTTTTTATTAAAGGCTGATTAACACCTTTGACTTTGAGGGTGCTTTCAAAAACATGACACCCGCACGACAGGGTGGTCACCAGGCGGCAGGCCTCTGTGTCGCTATCTGCTTCGGTGTAGGCGGAGGCATCATTGTCGGTAAGGAGTGACCACAGTTCGACCATATGACTGAAAATGAACAGTCTGTATACTAATAACTGGCATTACTGTGTTTGAACATGATGGTTGCGTTTGCACACAGTGTATGACAGACCATGTGTGTTGGGATGTATTTGTATTCTTCTTAGGTTGTATCTTAAGACTGCCTATTTGGGGAGATCCTGCAGATGACAACTGCTTTGACGATGAGCCCTACTGGGAGGTGAGAGACAAATCTTTACAGCCATAAAGATGTTCTGCAGTTTGAAACAGGAATTGTGAATTTGCAGAAAATTAACGCCAGATATCTTAAAGATTACAAAGGTTTTAATGATTTTTGGTTGAGTGGTGTTTTTATGACATTTGAGAGATACAGTTCGGTTCAGTGTCTACATAACATCTTAGATTCTACATGTATATAAATGTGAAAACAGACTTTGATTTTACAGGTAAGACATAATTCTGCTTACATGCTGGCCTTGGCCGGACACATGACACTGTTTTGTATTCCTTGAACAGAGGCTGTTTTTCCACTTATGTCCATCACTGAATGGGCTACCGTCATTCTACCACCTGTGTTTACAAAAGAAACAGCTCATGATATTCCATTTTCTGACATTCTGACATAACAGCTTCCTGATGATGAAGAGAACATCCCGCCAGTCCTGCAGTACAACAACCACATGCGGAACAAGGATGTGTAAGTGTCTGTTTAGTTTGTCTGAAAACAGAGTTCTGGTCATGGAGATATGCTGTTCTCATACCAAACAAGCGATGCAGGCAGTGCTTTTGCTGATGGGAAATGTGTTGCATTCAGCGTCCTCTTGGTGGCAGCACATCCCAACTTGCAGAGATTACATGAGACCGATTATAATTCTGCCCTTTTCGGGAATTTCTGCTCATAGTGTTAAATACCGTAAGAAGACACTGTGAGGATGTGGCTGTAGACAGCATAGCGCTGCTGACAAACAAGCCTGCGCTGTCCCCATCGCTCAATGTGGGCCGAAATGCTGACACAGACCCTGTGCTCTGTGCTTCCGAGTGAAACTCACCTGTGCTTTTTGTTGATAGGGGTTTTCACAGCACGGCTCTGCATGTGTGGCTCTTCAAAGTGACCTTGAAGTTTTGCATCATAAGTCACGTTTACTGTGGAAATGAAAATGATACACCTAGAAAAACAAAACAAAAAACCATGGATTACATAAGATTTCATATTTTAATGAATGAAATCTACCCAGTACAGTGATATGATACAGAATAATGAGCACAGGAACATGTCCAAGCCGAATCTGTGTGAATAAGAAGATGTTTTTAATTAATGCATGCAATAGAAGAAAATAAATAAATCAACCCATTATTAAAGAAATATTTGACTATACTAGTAGTATAGTCAGATATTTCTATAGTAGTATAGTATACAGTGAGCTACAACTTGTCTATAAAGTGGCATTGTTTTTCACTCATTATGTAATGCTTTCCCCCCCCAGAGTGGAGTCAAATTTCACCATGGAGCAAAGTGACGCTAGGCCTCGATCCTGATGGAGCTCAGTCTTTTTAACACGTGGGTCATTTGTCGGACAGAAATATTCATTTGATACAATTATTCCTCACCAATCAAAACCAGTTATTTTTCATAAAGTGAATATATGATGGTTGTTGTCTTTTTATTTGGTTGGATCGTTTGAAGTTGAAAAAAAAAAATCTGCCAGTGGGATGAGATCTTTCCTCTTTCCACAATATATTTATTTTCATTTTAAATCCACAAATATTCAATAAAGTATTTGTATTAAATATAATATTAAATGAGTGACATTATCTTCTAGTGGAATATAATAATTTTCCTAATTTTAACATTGGGAGGCAGGTAAATTTGCTGAGAGAGCTGCAGCATGTTTCTCTTGTTTCACGTAAAGCAGGAAGCAACGACTCAGTGCTGGACCAAACTAACTTAAACGTGACTGTGACGACATAACCATGGTTCCTTTAAGTGCTTGTGAGGGAAATATTTGAGACCTTGTTTTGTATTACGTTTTCTTCAGACCCATTTGAGTTGCACTTTAAGGATTTTCTGGACCTTTCACATCTTAGTTTTTCCTGTTTTAAATGGTTTCTGTGAAGTGAAGTGAAGTGAAGTGAAGGCACAGACAGGCAGGTTTATGCTGACAGCTTAAGTGTTTGTTTTCCTTGTTGCCATTAGATGCATTATAATAGCACTTAATTTTGTATGTCTTCATCAAAACCTTTTAAACTGAGATATGATGAGTTATGTATCAATGTTATTGATTATGTATTTTTGAAATAAGAGCTTTGACCTGAGTTATCCTGCGACTTAAAGGATATTTGGTAAAACTTTACTTTAACCCTCTGTTTTTATAGCATTTATAGCAACTACAAACATTTAATAGTGGTTTATAACACACTATAATATGGACATTTTTAAGTGTTTATTAATGCACAGTATTTTGTCAACAATTCTAACTTATTCTAACGAGTTAATAGACACCTCAACATTACATACGCATTATAATGTGTTATAAACAATGTATAAAACGTTTATAAACTGCTTATAAATGCTCATGGGGAGGTAGTAATAAAGTATTTACCATATATTTTTATCCATATTATGGATCTGATGATGATTTCATCAGAAGCTGATATTTGTACATTTAGACATTGTACAAGGTAGAATATTAATGTCATAATGTTTTGAAAAGTGCAAAGTTTGTTAATGGTTAATGTAATTATCAAAATTAATAAAGCATTGTTAATAAAGCATTACGTATGTAGTACCTACTTTATTTGAATCTGATAAATCAAGAATATTCAAAACTTTAAAAATACAAGACCAATTACCAATAAAAAGCTGAAGAGGAAGAAAATCTCCCTCATTTAAGAGCCAGCAGTGACTCCTCTCTATTGAGGTCAGACTGAGGGTAAAGTTCAAACCCTTATTGCTCTCTCGGGACACTGTGGTGACCAAAAACAAACCAGACACCAGCCTAGTCATCGTGACCTCGAGTCAAAGGATAGCAAAAGAGCAAGGTCACTGACAGGGCTGCACACAGATGCTGAAGTCAATCGTTTTAAATGGAGTAATAGAGAGAATTCCTGCGGGTTGGTGCACTAAATATTGTTGCTGTTTTCGCAACAGGATGGGTGAATATGTGAAGGAGTAGAAACCATTTCCCAATAGATGAAACATGATGCTTTGTTTGTCTATAAATACAGAAGATAATTTCACTGCACAGTTTATTTCTGCATCTGATAAACGGCCTGTCTGTCCATCATTTTCTGATGACGGCTGTAACTTCCATGTGCTCTGTCTCCTGTCCACCTGGCTGCAGCATTTCGTTTGGCCGAAGGCAGCAGCAGCTCATGGTGGGAGTGTGGATGATTCCCACACATGAGTAGCAGCGAGGAATCCATCTCCTCATCCAGTCTCCTCGCTAACAAAGGCAGGCTTAGTGCTGTTTTCTTTTGTCATCAGTAACGTGTTTGAGTAAAGGAGGTAATGGTGCCACAAGTGCTCCAATTAAACGAGATGCAGCCCTGCTGGGAAGAAAGGGTCCCCTGTTGCCCTCGACCCCCCCCCCCCCCACCCCCACCCCCCCAATCCATACACACACACATACACACACACACACACACAGACCGGGCCTCTTCTCATCCTAACCCCATGCAGTTCCCGCCGCAACTCTACTCATGTTTATTCATCAGCCACTTAAAGGGCAAATGCAGAGGCCTGTTAAAACTAACTTATTTTGAAACGATACCAGGCCTTCCCCTCTCTGAGGTTGAGGGAGCCGGGCCTTATGGCATCGTGACAGCCATGTTTGAAGACGTTTACCTTCCTCTGGACTGGAGGCTGACCGCAGATGTGACTTCCACAAGAGAAAACGCAAAGTGTACAGGGATGGTAGGGGAGGAGGGAAACCGAGAGGCCGCAGAGAAAGTGAGATGGAAAAACTTTAGGAAGCAAGGGGGCATGAAAAGGGGGAGGGACGGAGAGAGAATGAGGCCTCACTTTCACTGCTGATGACTGACTGCCTGCCATACGGGCTCAATCACGATCTTTGATTGACAGGTCGAGGGAAGGAGAGGGTGGGAAAGAGGGTGCAGGAAGAGAGTTTAGAATGGGAGCCGCACAAAACATACTCCCATACAGGGGGCCACGGAGACGCTCATTAATGATAAAGAACATACCAGGAAAAGCATGTTTTCTCTGCATGCCAGCGATGTTGTTTGTGGGTTGAGATTAGTTTGTAATCTTCTATACGTGGCGATGTAAAGTGCACAGAACACTACAGGGCTAAACACAGCGTGGGAGGTCGTGTTAGAGCACCTGGCTGTGGCTATTTGCCTTTTTGTTCTTTTATTTTTCACCATTGTTCTAAGAAAACAATGTAATACGTCTAATGGTGTTGAGACGTGCCTACTCATCTGATCATTTTAATCTCGCAGTTTACAGATATGTGTCAGTCACTCTGCAGTAAAACCCCACTGAATTCACTTTACAGTTACGAGGTACAGCGGTTAGAGAAGTATTCAGGGATCCATGTTCACTGCCTTATAAAGGGAGCTGTAAAAGCCCCTATTGAAAGCATTCAAAGGTCCATAAAACTGTTCATAAACTATTCAAGCCCTTACTCTTTTCTCTCTTTACTTAATCTGCTCACGTTTTGTGCAGCTTCAGTGTCCCCTACAGGTTACTTCTCAGCAGGTGCATCTCACTTCCAAAACTGTTGGGACTGTTTCGATCTGGACTGTGTTTTTGATCCTTCCACTCAGTGAGTACCAAGAAGCTCATATACTGTATTTCCCACCATCAGTCCTCCCCCCATCACCAGTGGTGGAACGTAACTAAGTGCATTTACCAAGTGCAAATTTGATGAACTTGTACTGAACTTGAATATAACTACTTTAAGCTACTGCATACTTCTAATCCTTTACATTTCAGAGGAAAATATTGTACTTTTTACTCACTGCTTATATTTGACAGATTTATTTAAAGGTTACTGTACAGGTTACTGCAAAAGGTCTAATCAGTTCATGAAACATGATGCGTGTCCAATAGTAAATAAAACTGAAACATGCATAGATGCTAATCCATCGATATGAATCATACACTATTTTTTCCCGAAATAACATTGTGAATGCAGAACTTCCCCTTGAAAAGGAGTCTCAAGTCTCTGAATACTTCCACCGCTGGACTCACATGAAGCCATATTGGGAGCCACAAGATTGTAATGATGTCTGATCAGTTACAGAAGTCATTTTTTTTTGCAGAACCGGTTTGTTAACTTTTAGTACTTTACATACATTTTGTTGATAATATTTGTGTGGAGAATTTACACCGTACTTGTAGTGGAGTGTTTTTAAATTGTTGTTGTTGTTGTACTATTTTTACAAGCCCTGTGATCGACCGGTGACCTCTCCAGGCCTGTCGTCACCCAATGTCAGCTAGGATTTGCTCCATCACCCCCATGAACGTAAGTGATATGGATGGATGGATGGATAGATGGGTAGTACTTTTACATGAGTAAATGATCTGAGTATTTCTTCCACCACTGCCCATCTGTGTTTTTTTTTTTTTTTTGCTATTCTGTTTTGCAACCTGCCAATGAACCGTGCAGCTCTGGCCAACCCAGGTATCCCCGGGCCTCCCCACGCCACTAACTGTCCACAGAGGCTGCTTAAGTGTCCCTATCGGACCACAGTGGAGAGGAACAGCAGATTAACCATGATCCTATCCGCTCACTGCTAGCCCCTTCATACGCTCCGTTACACCAGCATTTAAAAGGAGGAGGGGACGCCATTCAGGCCCATGATATGAATCCCAGACGCAGGGACAAGAACAGAGCTTTCACCCCCGTTTCACAGAAAAGACCCCTTTCTGGCACCCTCTAATTCTGGTTGCTACGGGCTTCTGGGTTCAATGGTGGACTCCTGTTGTGAGGGGACAAAGCCTCTCAGTCATCCGGCCATGGTTGCTAGGGGAGGCAGAATGTATGGGGAGGGACGGGCTGCCGTTGTCCCAGACGAAATGTCTCTCTTAAGGCCGCCGAGATCTGGTGATTGACAGGTGGCTACACGCTCCACTGCAGATCACCCGGGAGGTCTGGGAGGCCTTATATCTGTGACCGTGTGTGTGTGTGTGTGTGTGTGTGTGTGTGTGTGTGTGTGTGAGAGTGTGTGAGTGTGTGACAGTGTGTGTGTCTGGTTATGTTGGTTGGCAGGGTGAACAGGGGGGTAGGGGGCATACAGCCTACAAGGTTTCTATGAAAGTGGCACCAATTATTACCTGTAGAGGGAGCTGCTTCTGCTTTAAGTAGAAGCTCAATCCCGCTGTAACAATCTCCTGTGTTGGTGTGTTTGATGCACCTGGCTGGCAGTGGGGTAAGAAATAACTCTCAAGTAGAAGTACCGCTACAACAATGTAAAAACACTCAAGTAAAACTCCTTCATTCAAAATCCTACTTCACTGTGTAGAATGATCTATGAGTTTGACACTAGAAGGTTGTCTTTACATTCATTTGCTGAAGGGGGAACGGTTCTCTGTGCTCAATTTAAATCTGTCTATTCAGATAAAAATATTCAAATATAAATATGAATATTTGTGGATTCACAGATTCAGGGTTTTTCAATGAAGAAGACAGAGAAGCCATAACTTTAAGAAGTTTCAGCGAGCCAATGCTCAACTTAAAAAAAAAAAAAACAACAAAAAAAAAACAACACATCAGACAAATTATCATTTCAAGCAGAGAAGGGATGAGCCTTTAAACATTTCCGGAGGCAAACTTTAAGTAAAAGTACATGGATATGATCAGAATGTACTCAAAAACCTTCAGAGAAAAAGTCCCTATAACTGCTACTATATAATGACATTATTAGATTCTACTGTCAATGCAGAAGCAGCATTTTACTGTTGTTGCTATTTGAGGTGAAGACAGTTTTAACTGCTTTAAATACTGTTGGTTATTTTAGTCCAGTTGGTCCTAACCAAGATGTCGGGCACCTGCAATGGGTTAGAAAATAAATCGGAGTGATCTTAATGTGATTAATGTGGTAGGAAAGAAGGATAAGCAACGTTCTTCCTCACAAATAAGGGCTCACAAGCCAAAAAATGACAGCCAGCGGTTTAATATGTAACAATATTGTATTTTCTAAGCTTATCACTGTGTCTCCAAATGCCTATTCACAGTATTTTCTAGATAAAGTTTATTACACTGAGAATAAGAATCGTAAATAACTACAAAGTGATTCTATATATACACATAATAATGTATAAAATGTCACATACAAGCATGTATACTCCAGAGCTCAATAGTCAGATATTGGATCATTATAAACAAAAGTTCCCAGTTGTGTTTGAGTAGAAGTGGACAATAAACATTATTGAATGAACAGATTAATGTAGGTAAATAAGTCATGTGACGATTCCAATAAAACGAGCAGTTAGACTTGAAGCCTCATGCGTTACTGTGAGAATTAAAGATAAAAGCTTTGGTGCAAATGAGACGCAGACAGAGCGAGTATGTGTGTGGCTTTGTGTTTATCTGAATCTAAAGGATTAGTGATATATATTCAGATTTGTGTGTCTGCTCCTCCAGTGTGGGAACTATCGCCCCACCGGCCTCTAGACATCAGTGGTCCCAGTTTCCTCCTCCAGGGCCACAGAGGTGAGTGGGAACAGACATGTTAGGATGTGGGGATCTAAAGGGGTACACACACCACACCGTCTCCCCTCAGATAGACGTCTGGGACTGTCTGGGTTCCTCACTCCCAGACAGGGAGCCCTTCCACCCCGTCAGATGCTGCTTACACCCACCCCCACCCCTCCTCCACCACCCCCTGCCCCCCCTTTCCCCTTGACCTTGACTCTCTGTCACCGTGGCCCTCCAGACAGTCTGGGGTCAAAGGCTAACATAGCAGCCACACATCAGACACGGTTCGAGTCCCTTGTGTCCATATAAATGCTGAATGGTAAATCACCCTAAAATCACCCTGTTGGAATGTGGCTTTGAATTCCTGCAGAGATGGACCCAAAGACCTCAAGGGGACCATTGGAAATGACTGTGACTACATATGAAGATAAAAACACATGCATATATTTTATTGCGTCTCTCTGTCTCGTCCTGCAGGAACATGCAATAACAGTAAAAAATTGGATAAAATGTTCAGTCCAAAAATATATTTCTGTCAACATTTGAACTATGGTTAGAATACAGATCTAAATTTATTGCATTGATAAACGACAATCAGCTTCTAGCCACATCAGGTATACCTTTTCCAAGCAGCCATGCTTACATTTCACCTTTCACCTTTGCCTTCTGATTCACACCGTCCTCAGCCAATCACAGCCTAGCAACCGGCGTGTCATGACAGATTTGTGAGCGAAGGGAACGGCTGCAGCCTCACGTGGCTTTTTGAAAAATGCCAACCCACACAGTGTGCAGCTCTGATGAGCCTTTCCACACCTCATGTGAGCATGCGCACAGCACTGGCTGTGTCTCAATATGGACTCATCTCTCTTTCCCTCACATACTATCACTCTCCTTCTTCCTCCCCATCCTGTCTCTCCTACCTTTCGTCCTTGGATTAGTAGTCAGGAAATGCATTTCTCTTTTTCTTGATCATTTGTTTGTCAAATCAAATATTCTTAGATTGTTTAACTGAGACCCTTCCACCATTCTCACTCATGTTCGGATGTAAATTCGTAAATCAGCTGATGTCTTTGCAAGACATTTCGCAGGGTAACAGGCCACTTCCCATGGTGTTTGACATTTTGTGATCTATACCACAATCTGGAGAGTGATGTGCAGCACCACAGGACGGGGCAAAAGCAGCAGTCACAGCAGTGGATTTATTTCACATTTAATGTTCTCTCCACACACACACACATGGAGACATGGACAGTGTGTACATTCAAACATGAACATACGCGCACACATGCACACATACACACACACACACACACAGACACACACACAAAGCTTTCTCTCCTCATTCATACACCCTGGAGGAAGATCAGTTTAGTTTTATGCTGGACACAGACCAAGCAAGCAAATACCTCCAGTAGTCCAAATACCAGAATTCGTTGCCTGTGCGGCACCAAAAGCCTTCTTCAGATTTGTCACAAAACCCAAAACCATCAACGGATGCCACCTGCTTTAACCCTCTTGTCTTAACAGGAGGAAGCTTTGAAAAGGCTGTGCTAGATTTGGGTTTGTAAATTACATTCTGGATGTAATTTTTTTTAATTAGCAATAAGTGTGGTGGCTTTTAAAGCAGAGCAATGAGCACAAAAGGTTAACAACAAGTATAGGCTAGTTAATAAAATAATATTGTAATATAAGTAAGGCCACAACCTTCTTCTTTCTGTTGGCCTATTTGAGAGTAAATAGACTTGCCAGTATCACTCAGGCTATGTCAAATTAACTGTTAAAATTTTGTGACAGCGTTTACACTTTACAAGATCACGTCTGATGTAAGTTAGGCCTCATTTTCGTTACAACAAATCACGAAATCCAATTCAGAAATATCGTTATCAAAATAAGAGCTTTTGATTTTTTTTTTCTTCATTATATCTCAAAGCTCACAGGGTAGTAGCATTGCAAACGGCTTCTCGCTGCTCGGTTATTTGTTACATATATTATCACACACACACACACACTCACACACACACACACACACACGCACGCACGCACGCACACACGCACACACACACACACAGGCCCGACTAACATAAAAAAAAAGTTAATGATTTTTGTTTGTACCCGGGAATGTTGATTAAGCATTATTTTTGCATTAATAGTTATTCCAATCCAAGTAGCCATCTTCTCTGCATGTCATGCTTTCAAAATAATTTTAAAAACTAATTTTGCCTATATCTCTTTATTTTGAATTAACGTTAATAAATGCCATTTAAAATCCCACCTGAGAATAATTAATGCGCTTTGACACCTATAACATAAGGCGATAGATGACACAGGGCTGGGGCGGGTTGGCTCTCACAGGACCTACACTACATTAACTGTATTACAGCCTGGGAATGAGCTGCAGCGAGAGGCGGGACTCGCTGCACTGATGCTATTATACACCAATCAAGGGACGCACTGCAGCTGTAAACAATGATGGACGGTCGTAAATATAAAGGCGTAAATGAACTTGAAGTGACAAAAAACAAGAACGAAAAATAAATGTTTTTTTTTTTTATTTTAAAAGCCGAAGTAATATTAACTCCTTCACAATATATAATTTTTTCAAGTTTTAAGATTTTTCTTTTCGTCTTCAGGGAATGGCAAATCTCTAAATCGGCTACAGTATGTGAGGCTTTATGCATGTATTCGGTTTCCTTTAATTAGATTTCTACGGCTAAACGCCAAACCAAAGGGCCATTAAAAACCTTTAGAGGATATTTATGGGAAAATTAGCGTTTTTGCGGAAAACCTTATTTCCTTATTTTGATACGAAGAGGCCTTGATTTTACATGATGATTTATGTCCAGGAAATGTGCGCAAACTTTCATTTTTAGACATTTATGAGTTTGTTGGCAATTAGTTTGTTCATCTGCTCTGTCCCCTCAGCACTGCATGCTGTGTACTGCTGGACCTCGCACAGATACATTCAGCACACGCATGAAGGCCTACAGCATGTGACTGTATACCGTGAAATGAATTCAAGCTCAGATGTTTATTTTCTACGCATTTTGAATTAGCTCTCATTAAATATAAAGACAGTGCAGAGGACAGATTTACACACAGACTTACAGCTGAACAAAGATATCAGAGTATAATACAGCGATATCTGAGTAAGATTGAACATATAGCTATTATGATATAATATGTATTATGTGGAGCAGGTTTATTATTAATCCACCTAGATGAAAATGACGATGACAGGATATTATGTGCATGTTATATGTCATAGTATTTGTTATATGTTATATGTTAGAACTGTTTACTGTGAAATAGTGATTTATATGAACTGTAAGATCATTTTGTATTGCAGTGTCATTTAAATCATTTTTTTATATGCCATTTAATAGACACCACAATTTCAGCTGGTGGCAAAAAATAAATAAAAAATAATAACAATAAAATAAAATTTTAAAAAGTACTTCAAATCCAAAATAGTTTGGATTAAGCATCAGCTCCTCGGAGGAGGAACCAATTGATTATGAAGAGACCCAGACTCTTTGGAAGGAGAAAGGGCCCCCTGTTGTTTCAAACCAACTACTCTAACTTCCCAAAGTGCAGGGGCCCAGAGGCAGGGCTGTGCGGAGAGTGTGTGCCTCCAGTAAAAGGCTGCAGAGCGACTCCTCTGAAGCAGCAGTGGGGTTGGGTGGTGAGGACGGGCTTGTAGGATACATTAAATCAGCCTGATTAGGAGTTTAGGCGAGGGCAAGGCTCAGGTCTGACTGAAAGGCTGCTGGGCAGCCCTTGAGTGATACTATTCACATCCAAGGAGAAAGGTCAGTGTCAGAGGAGTTCACAGGCCCCATCTCCATTCTTATGCTAAGGGTTCATACACATAGGCTCATTCAGGGACTGGAAAGGCATAAACAGCTCCTACCGACTTTCCCTCCAAAATGTTCGGATTCCTCAACTTGAGCTGTGAGGTCCTGCCTCTCTGTTTCTCTCTCTTGTAGCTTCTGAAGTGGAAATTGGTTTTGATGTGAGATTATTGATTTGAATCTCTCTATCAATGCTTATTTACATCTAAATACTCTTGTAGCAAACTCTAAACTAATGTTAAAACATTTTGTAGGAGAGAATACGCAGCATTCACATTTTTTTCTACACTTAGGCCACTATAAGTCATGGCTATAGCGTTTTGTATTGAACGTCAATTTTATTTTGAAATTCCTCCTGTAAAAAGCTCATATGAGGTAAAGCTATTGTTGTTATCCACTTAGGAATGTAATAATTAATACTTACACCAGGTCTCCACTGCACTGAAGCTTTAGTGTTGTCCCTCACTTGGAAGTCGCATTGGACAAAAGCATCTCAAATGAATAAATGTAATGTAATGTAATATTTTCTGCTGTTCCAGTCACTCATTTTTTTCTAATGACCAGGTTTTATTAACCTCCTATATATAGACTTCTTCACACATTTCCCTGTACGTCTCTGAGTCCAGCGGTCACTGGGGAATAGTAGGAAATAGCCACTTAATTAGCGGCCCTTGACCTTTGGCTCTGGCTCAGGCGGCTCCTGACCTCGGCATCTCTCCGGCCTGTTTATTGTTCTCTGGGGGACAAGTCCAGATCATGACCCCTGATCCCTGATGACCTGTAGGGACTTCACCAACAGGTCCCTGACCAGCTGCCCCGCCTCACAAGACACTCATCAAAAAGCAATATTTAACTAAAGTGACTTATTCAAGCAATTACCACTGCAGAAGTATGATAAGATACTGAGGCTGTTGTGATTATTCCTGGAGATTTTCTAATATTTGTTTGCAGAAAGAAACATAAAGCACACATTTGCAGAGCATACAGGGTAAATCCGACAGAATATGAAACATTTCTTTAATGATGAAAATCACGCCAGTGTAACAGTTTTTACAAAATCATTTGAACATTTGGGCTTTCGTTCCACCCAGGCTCTACAGAGGCTGATTTCACTAATTGGTTTCCATTCATCCAGAGAGGGGAACTAATCACCAAAATCAGCCTCTGTAGTGTTTGGATGGATTGAAAACATGCTGACTCCTGAATGGGCCTCTATGAGTGAGATCTCCAGTGCTACACGAGTATGATTTAGATTTAAATGGATGAAAAAGAGTCGTTTTACATGCTGTTCATACTTATTTAATTGCATTGCCACTTGCTTCTGTCCTTAATTTTTACCTTAATTTTTCTTTTCTAGATGCAGGTAGATGTTCATGAGGTACGTAGGATTAATTTCTCTCTTTCTCTTTTTTAAATCTACACTTATTTTTTTTTCAAATGCTCTCTCTATCTATCTATGTATGTATCTATCTATCAATCTATCTAGAGAGTGAGAGACTTTTCTATAAGACCATGATGTTTTTACCATTTTATACCTTGATTATTTGCAATGTTTTATTGTTTTCAAACGTATATATTAAACATCTAAAATATAATAAATGAACAACTTAAGTAGAAAAACACAGGGCTGTCATTTGTCATAATATTTTCCTGTCTACCCTATGTACAGTAATAAAATGCCAGACTCAGTCCTGACTGATGGACATGTCCGTGTTTTTCCTCTTTGCACATAAAGAGACGAAAATAATCCCCTGTTGACCCTGCGTGTGTCCATCTGTTGTTTGACTCCGGACACAGATCAGTTGGACACTGATTGAGGTCCGACTGACACCAGGTCAGCCTGTAATCCCAAAACCTGATTAATTGTCAAAACTGGGCCCTGAAGCAGAGCAATACATTTGGATTTCAAGTAAACAACACATTGAAATATAATCTTTTATCCAGATTTAAAAGATAAACAGATAATTTTTTTTTTTATTTAGTTACAGTAAAGGCCTTTGCTTTTTTTGCAGCAGAAAATGTGCACAACGTAAAAATATCCGTTTACATTTCCCTGATAAATAAAATATGAAGGTAATGAACAAAACCTTATTATATATTTTAATAGCGGGCAGGGTCATTCTGTCCATAGAGTTTTGTGGCTGATGAACTTTTTCTTTGCCACACTGATTCAACACACGTTCCTCTGTCTGCTCCTTCTAATTAAAACTTAATGTGGGGTCATTCCAACATTTCTCACACGTTCCTCTCTCTCTCTCTCTCACACACACACACACACACGCACTAATTTATGAATCTAAAAAAATAAAAAGAGAAAAAGGTCCTGCAGACTCTGACTTCTAGATATTTTGGCACTTTTCTATTTTCAACTCACTTTTAATTTCTCTTTTTGAAGATTGAAAACAAAACGCTAAGAATGTATAGAAATGTTTAATCTAACAAAATATGTTGTTTCTTTGTCTAATTGATCATTAAAATAAAACACCTACAACAGAGATGATATTTTTATAATTTTTATTTCAAAGGCGTATTATTGACATCGGTAAATTTAAAACAATATGCTTTAATGCATTCATATCAAATCACTGTAACAAATATTTCACTCTAGACAAGAAAAAAAATGAATTAAATAATTGAAGCATGCATGAAAATAGATATATAACGCTGAGTGTGAAGTAAGTAGGAACATCTAAGGCTTTTTTATTTGCAGTTTTAAAAATAATCTAATTATATAAACATTAATCCAGCCTTTTAAAATACATTATTAACTTGGTATTTCCAAGGATAACAGACATCTTAAGCTATTCAGTTCACATTTACACAACATATATTTTGTTTCTACATAGATTTCTTCTTGCAGCGTTTAGCTGACTGATAATCTCTAGAGTTCATGCTCTGGTGATTCTCAACAATCTGATGACAGCATCTCTCTGAGTCCGGTCCACAATCTCCTCGTGCCAAAGCAGTTTCCTGCAGAGTGCAGAGAGTCTCACAGATCCTGTCCCGTCCTGAAGAGAAATGATGGAGGGAATCATTAGCATGAGAATCAAACTTGGCTCCATAAACTCTTCCACTCTGTGTGGAAACTAATAATATTTCACAGTTTTGGAACGAAAGAAAGAAAGAAAGAAAGAAAGAAAGAAAGAAAGAAACTTCCTCTAGCATCACACAGTAAAAGTAAATTAGATTTGTAAAGAACTTAATATTAATTAAAAGCTGTGTTTATAAAGCTTGCAAAGTGCTGAGCAGTCAATAAAAACAGCAAGCACCTGCTATAAAAGAGATTAAAACAAAAACCAAAGGACCACAGGGTAAAAGATTCACACAACAGTGAGCCTGCAGAGATACGTTTGAAGAACAACAATATAGAAAGAATGATAAAAAGCCAAGCTATTTGGTTATTCCACATGATGAGTGTGTTTTGACAACAGTGATTTTGCGGTTACGTGTGATTTTTAGGTTTGTACACCAGAAATTGTAGACACTGTTTAAGAAAAACAAACTTCCTTTTCATGGCCTGTAAAAATAGGCCCCTGTGCTCTGCATGTTGTTCTTCTCTCCCATTTTCAGGCTGTATGCATGGAGGGATCTTGAGGCTTTTATCCCCACAGGGAACCAGCCTAAACTCTTTCTCTGTCAATTTTCACCCACTCCCCAATTCAGACAAGCCCTTTCTCCCACCAACCCCACAATGAAGGATTTGTCCTCATTCTCTTTGTCCACCTCTGATATCTTTTTTTTGACTGCTCCCTCTCTGCAGACGGCATGCAGCGTATGCAAATACACACTCTTTTATTCGTGAGACCCCTCCCCTGAATGAATGCAACCTTAAATGAGGCCACACTTTTACACATTTACAGAGGGGGCATGGAAACATGCACATATTACAATCAGTGGATTTGCATGCCCGCTCCGACACGCAGTCACTCAAACATCGAACACTGACCATTTTAAAATGAGCAGGCACAGAAATACACTGATGTCAGAGATCATTTTGTCTGTATGTCTTTGCAGGCCGTGTATCCAAACAGCTTGGTAACAGAAAGGATGAAAACAACAATAGCAGTAGAAGCTTATGTGAGGCTACATTTACCATAAGTCTTTATGGGCACAGATACATCAAATACCCCACAGTTAACCATAGAAACGGCTAGTTAATTTCTATTCTCCCTGAGGAAGAAATCCTTTTGTTTGTTCTGTAATTTAATTGAGATTGAAGACAATGTCCGTTTTATGTTTCAGTGCTCTCTATATGATGATTTTAAGGGCTGTGCTTTTTTACAAAAATGCCCTTTATTTCTGATGACTTCTGATTGAAAGGACTCGAGACTTGATTTGCAGAATTTGGGGAAGGAGACAAAGCCTTTTGTTTGCAATGCTTGCAAAGAAGTTAAGTTCTTTTCTGACGTCTCACCTCAGTAATGCCACAATGCACATACACACACACACACACAATGATGATGTGTAGGATGAGGCTGAGAAAGGAGACAGAAGCGGTTTAACAGAATGCACTGAGGAAGAGGTGTGGACCGTGTAACTCTAAAGTTCGGATGAATTACAACAGCGTCAGATGAACATAAAGCGCAGCTCTCGCCGCTAACATTCCCAAGCTGGCCCGTGCCATCTGTGAGTATGTGTGAATAGGTTGGAGTTAGTGTGTGTGTGTGTGTGTGTGTGTGTGTGTGTGTGGTGGAGGTTGGGGGGACGGGGGTGGGAGGGAGGGGGTGACGTCTGCTGGACAGCTCTGACAGTTCGGCCTTTTCAGTCGTACATTACTGAGTCGACCGGCCTCTTTCCCATAGCAACCCAGACAGAGGTCAAAGGCTATGTACCTCCCCATCCACCCATCCACCCACCACCACCACCGCCACGTCCTCCTCTTGTACTCCAGGGTGGCCACAGACTCTCTGAACTCCTTGACCGGTCGCAGACAGAGTGGCTGCACCCATGAACTTGAACTTGACTGAGTGACGGAGTCGTATATATACAACTGATGCCAGAACAGTGACATAAAGCTTAGAATATAGTCATTTAGACTTTTGGATTTTTTTTCATGAACATTTCCACTTTTACTCCCTTTTTCACCCATCTCACTGAATTCATGTACTATACCTTAGAATTAAATAACATGCACAAAAAAAAAGAGGTCATACCAAGAATTCCCCCTAATTCTCCTCACCCTAGAACCTCATCTCCTCCTGGTATGATTACAAAGGGACACTGTATTAAAGGCTCAGTCACCTAATTCTCCTCTACTTTCATTGGGGCATGCAGGACCCCTACTCAGGGACACCGCAGCCAACAGACGTAATCTGAAAAGCCTGGGATGTAAAAACTTCTCTCCATCTTTCCCTAAGATACTTAACATCGGGCTTTGTGCTAGATTAGTCTCGGCCAAAGTTGCATTAAAGAGCCCCGATGAGCCTCGCTTGACCCACATTGGACCTCATCCAAGACTATGGGCGGCCCGTGAGCTGGGCTTTATATATATCACAGCCGAGCCGTTAAAACATTAATAGTGTCCACACATAGTGAGGAGAATCCAAAGAGGTAACCCAGGAGCTATATGGTATTAACATTTTATCGCTACTATGGCTACGCTGCTGCACCCACACAGAATGGGAAGTGAGCGCCGGCTACTGTCACTTCATCATGTCACACATTATAATTTCCTTGCTCTGAAAATCCCACATAGCAAAAGCAATACATGGTTAATAATGAATAACAGAGGAAAGAGAGAAGAAAGAAAAGGAAAGGTAATCATCTCTATTGTGGCATTTTCTGGAGGGGATATACATTTTTCTGTCAAATTTGAAGTTACGTGTAAGAAGAAGAGACTGAAGTATGATGAATGAATATTTAAGTCACTGTGTCTACAGTGTGTGAGGGGAGATTCAGGGACGTTCGCATCCTAAATCCTCGATGACACGGTGTCAAAGCCACTGACCTAACTGTCCAGCCACTCCGCTTTCAGACAGTCTTGATTGAAAACTCTCTTTGTTTCAGAGCAGATTAAAACCAGACTCTTAAGCAGTTTCACCACATATCAAAATCAAGATGCGCTCCCCTTGACAGTGTATTTCAACTCCGCGTCTACTCCCTCTTGCTCATTTAATTACAGAGAATTAAAGATCTCAGTAATCATTAGACGAATAAATATTCTGCGTGCATTTGTGCATGTATGCGTGTCACTCGTTTTTTTACATCCTCCAAGTACTGGCGAAAGTGATTGCTCTTCCAGCAGGCGTTGTAAGGATGAATCCATTTTCCTGACAAATTTGCTTCAGTCACCGCCTCTTTTTGACCACGCTGCCTCTGCCGACTGCTGCAGCTCTCACACACAGTTGCAAACCGACCCCCCCCCCCCCCCCTTTACTCTTCTCAAACACACACAGACACGGTCCTCCATGCCCAGCTCCTCGTGGCTGCAAATTGCTTTAGCATGGGCACTGCACAAGCTAACGCAAGCTAACTTCATCAGCAAATGCAGAGGTAACACTGGTGGCTCAAACATGGCTTCCCATGTGCCGCACCTGCCTCTCTTGCCTCCTTTACATACGTGTATACATTTGTCTCTGCTGTCTTTAACCCTTTCTTGATAGGCCAGTCTTTTAGTTTTACTCCCCCCCCCCCATTGCTTTTCTGTTTTCTCTAACTCTAACCATGGAGATCTGCAACAGAGATGTAGCATGGAGCAAGCTACAGTATCTCCAAGATTAATTTCTCGCCTTCACCTTGCTTTCTCTCTTCTGTCAAATCTGCCCGAAGCTATGCGCTGTATATCACAGATGAGCAGCACAAATGCAATTATAAAGACAGCTCTGAGTCTTTTATATGAATAAAGAGAGGGAATAATCTTTTGACATGTGGGGCTGCACATGCCTTACATATCTTGTGGAGGCGCACATACAGTATAAAGCTCATTAATAATCATTATCCGCGAGTTACATCATTCAGCTTGTTAGGCACACCCATCGCCTTAGCTGAGTCATTCGCAGCGATACACCGTGCCACCAACTGTCTTGTGAGATTTTCGTGATGTCTGTCTTTTGATAGAACCTGAGAGCGATACAAATTTGTAGATTGTGTTTGCATGGAGGACGAATTGCATCCAGCTGGTAAACTGAGCAAATATAAAGGAGTACACGGCTGATGACAGGGATTGTGCAAAGGTTTAAATCCGAAATAAAATCAGATTCTCTATGTAAAAAAAAAAGGAAAAAAAAGGGAAAATGCATCCTTGGTACGTTGAAATAGCATTGCATTACACCTTTGATACAATGCAATGGCTCACTGTGATCTACTATGTGACAGGGTATAGGCCTGAGTGCATGCTTCTATATGCATATCATGAATGCATCTCTAATGCCAGTGAAATCCTTCTCATTTAGCAGAGAAAAAAAAACAGCATCTCCATGCCTTTCAGACATGCAGAGGAGGCTGAATAGACTAATGAACAGTCAGGTGGCACTCCAGGGCCTGGACTACACCCCCCCATCACACACACATATTAAACACACATACACTTGCACACACATTAAAACTCAGCAGCTCACCCGACCCCGGCGATCCGCACGACAGTCTAATGTCTCAGGCATCTGCTCATGTCTAGTCTGGAGGGTCTTTCCCACCCTGCCCCCCAGCCCAGGCCCGCCGCAGCACCAGCTCCCACAATGGTGGGAAAGCGGGCTTTTTCAGAGGTGGGGTGTGTGTGCGTGTGTGTGTGCTGGGGGGGGGGGGGGGGACTAAACAGCTATTGAGGGGGTGGGAGTGGGGGGGGGGTAGAGTGAGAGAGAGGTGCTGAATGATAATGTGAAAATGCACGGCGCTGTTCATTAACACACAAGCGCTGCAGCTGCACATGTTGGCCCTGGACACACATGCTCACGCATCTCTCTTTTCTGCTTCAGGTTGCTGCCAGAGACACCAGGGGTACAGGGCAGCTCTACGCCATGATAAGACGCATACTGAGGATCTGTGTGTGTGTGTGTGTGTGTGTGTGTGTGTGAGGTTACAGGGATGGAGCTGGTGAAGATTTGGAGCCTTGATATTTGGCGATCTCTGTCTGCCCGCGTCAGAGTTTGGCTGAATATGACATTTTTACTTTAGTGAAGTCTGACATTTTCTAATCACTCATGCAGCTGGTACAGTTACATCGCAGAGGGTTGTAATCAATATTAAATTGCTAAGACCAAATGTCTTAAAAAAGATGAGATCCAACATGAAATCAATCTGTGTGCAGTTATGTAGCTTTAACAATTGTAAATTGATTTACTGTGCCAACTGTGAGCCACAGACACACACAAATGCAAAGACGTGTACGTATACAAACATGTGACTGTGGAGTGTATTCCAACATGGACAATGAAACATCAAACGCTGGTGAAAAAATGACTGTGACTTCAAATGTTCTGTTGAACATCATTATGTAAATGTTTCCTAAACGCAAAAAGGGCTAATATTCAGTGCCGATAGTGTTACACATAAGGAACCGCTTTGTATGCCAAAATATCTTTTGTACACACAGTAATTTAAATCTGAGATCGTATTGGTTCTACTTTTAAAAACAATAATGTTAATCCCCAAATGGGGAATTATCCCAGTTTCCCCCATTCAGCGCCTAACAAAATTCACCTGAGGGGAGCGACAGATTAACATCCTTAAGATACTGTACTAAATATCATAATGTGAATTTCACAACAAAAGCAGTTTTGCATGAATTAATCTACAAGGTTTGTCAGGTGGAAACGCAACATACACCACTGCCTGGTGTTCATCAGGGAATAAAGAAGCACCATGACAAGAGAGGATGGCAGGTTTCCCTCAACCAGTGCCAGCTCATTAATTTTGTTTGCGCCCCCCCCCTCAATCCTCCCACCAACCATCAACTACCCTTCCTCACCCACCAACCCCCCTCACATCACCCCTTAACTGCTAATTAGCAGGAGCAGAAGATAGAGAAAAGGGAGAGGCCATGTGTGACTGGGGAGGAAATGGGAAACTCTTCTTCTTTCCCTCATCCTTCTTCCTTGTTCCCTTCCCCCCCTCCCAAGCGCACACACAGTCAGATACACATACACAAACTCCCCCACCTCCTGCCCACCAACGCCATTACAACTGGTGCCCAACAGAAAACCATGATGCAGCTCACCTCGTATGCCAGCCCTGCCATTTTAGGTGTTGCGGCAACATCTCCCAAGATGGCTCCTCTGAGCGCGCCCATACTCCAGGGATCCGGCAGGGTCTTTGTCCGCCTCCTGGCACGGGCAAAGTGTCCCCCGTTGGCAGTACAGATGGCATTAGAGGCTGTGGGGTAAAAAGGGTGAGGGGGAGAGGAAGGAGGAGGAGGTGGCAATTCCGGACTGACCGCGTTTCCCCCTCTCTCTCTCTTCGTTCGCGTTTAATGATGGATCTTCCCTCTTTTCAGGAAAACCTGATTATTCAGTGTTGTTAATCGTAAACCTGTAACAAGAGAGGACAAAAGAGAGAAAACAGGGGAATAAAACATGAAAAGTCGCCTTTGGTTATCATTACAGTGTAACACAGCCTTATGGTTGTGGGCTCTTGATTAAACAGTTAATTCAGTTGTTAAAAATCAGCCAGTTATCTAAACTTTTAAATCTCTGGCCAGCTTTACTCATTCAAAGAGCATTCCTCATGTCCTTTCTGTGGGCACGCGAGTGTATTTTTGCTACAATAAAAGCACAAGAAGAGTCATTATAGGTGTAGACAGGTCGAAGCAAGGATGCCCTGGACCATCCCATAAGTAAAGCCTCAAGCACGCCATGTTCACATGCTACCTTTAACATGGAAAGCTCAGGAAAAGACTTGGGCCTCGGCCTTTCACATCCAATATCTCACTGTGAAACTAAGTAATTAGCCTGGTTTTACAGCAAGCTCTATTACGATTGGTAGTTAACAGAGTGAATGAAAACTCATCTCACTTTGGTGCTCTTTAAGCTTTAGTGGCATTCTCTGAGCTGAGCGTATGCAGCGCACAGCGCTGAAGTACCAGTGTGAAAGGTTCAGCTCCTGTCTACAGGATGGCCCTGGCCTTCTCATTGAGGCAAGACACAATGTTTCCCAAAGGCTCCAAGACTTGGTGCAGCTTTAAATACAGACGCCAAGTGTTTTTTTTTTTTTTTACCCTGTGTGTGTAGGGTGCTACACCACTCAACTGCATTATTAGCAGTCCTGAAGACTTTAGTGCTTGGACAAAGTGTTCGCTTCCCTTTTCTTTCATCCATAAACAAAGGCTCACAAGTGAAATCTAAATTCTGTTCTCATTTTTTCAATAAATGGAAAATACTCCAAAAGAGAAAGGTAAATGAATTCAACAGTGTGCTGTAAAAAGCAAAAGATAAATCAAGAGTATCTGCTTGAGCGTTGACACGACAGGCAGGGCAACGTGCCAGTGTGTCCCAAAGCAGGTAACTCCAGGGATCCTCGAGAGAAATCCTGCCTCACTGTTGTGGCTTACTGGGACACTTTAATAGATCGGAGCCATCGTTAATGTTTTCCACTGCGACAAGTCAAAATGTCTGCTGTGAAAAAGGCAAATTGCAGTCTACCCAATACTACCTCCCTGCCTACATTATTAGATTTTTTTTAAGGCACAATAATAAGAAAATTCTTCTCAGATGATGTTTTTAAATCTAAGGTCTCACGCACATTCACGCGGGAGCCCTTGAAATGGAGAAAGTGTGGGAGTTCTTGTTTTGGACAATACTATTTTCTTCCACCCACTGGGCGACCTGTTTAGCATTCAGCACCATGTTGCAGAGGACCTGAATGGACAGCAACCCTAACCACCCAAAAACAGGGCCAGTTACTGACTGTGGACCCTGAAGCACAGCTCATACACCAAATCCTCAAAATAAACTGAAGTGAGATTAAAAGAGCACACAACAAATATATCTGGGTCCATCCAACTCTGTAACACAGGGATAAATAAGGCTGAGGTTTGCACTTTGTATTTCCTCCATGAAGTAAAAAAAAAAAATCAACATATATTGTTTGAGAGGCGTTTTTATTTTCTTTAAAAAACACCCCATTATCACATGCCTGCATATCAGGGTAACGTGATGAATGCAATGAATAGACATTTTTTCTACAAAGAAAAAGCTGCAAACTATTAAAATGCTTACAAATCTGCCATATGCTCAACGTTTGTGCTGATTATAAGAGGAAGAAATCTCTTAAAGCCAAGACAAGCCATTTTGGCTTATTTGTGTGCTCTTTTTCTGAACAAACTTTAGGAAAACGATAAAGCAAAACTGTTTTCTTACCTTTTCGAGGTGAAAGTCAAAATCAGAGCCTTGGTGAATTAAAAGCCAGAGGAGTCCTCCCCCCTTTCTTTCTACTGAAGTACAACGTTACGGAAGTCATTTCTACTTTCGGTTATCTAGCTTTATGACAGGTATTTAACACTCATACAGCTAGATAACCAAAGACAAAAACAGACCTCCTCTCACACGCTCCTGCTGGAGCCCGACGTGATGCTGGTGTGATCTGGAAATAAGAGGTGAAGACACATGAGCAGGCCTATAATATTTAAAAACACTATCATATCTTAATTACAGCCAAACAACAGGGGATTTGAATCAAAGGTGTTACATTTATTACGAGTTAGGCCACCACACATTTTGTCGGTTAAAGAAGCTACAAATAAAACATTTAGCCGTCAGATATTCATGTCATGATATGTAAGGTGTCTGGTTAAAGGCCTACTCAGTGTTGACCCAATTCTACATTAAATTCCTGTAAATATCAGATTACTCTGTAGTTACATTTGAAAACTCTCATTTCAACATATTATTACTGTCAGAGAAGATAGATATTGTTTTGTATTTATAGGTAAATATATGTGCGGGGGGCCTAGCGTGGATTAGCATCTCTTGCACGTAACAACCAACTGTATTGTAATGAGAAATTTTTTTTTTTTTTTACCCTACGTAATTTACAAGGCAGAACATTTTTCTCTATTAGCTCTGAAAAGACTTTAAAAATCTAAAACTTTCAAGTGGCAAATTGTAAGCCACATTGCACGTGCTAAGCTGCATTCAAAAACATCCACCTGCCCATTAGTTCAAAGACTTCAGCTCATTTGTAGGACGTGCCTGTGTTCTGCAGCGCTATCCCGTTACACTACCCCTCCCTTTTACACTTGTAATTTGTAATTTAGGAGCAATATTAAGACTAAATGCAGACCTGCCGTGTGATTTTATACAATTGAAGATATTTTAATAGTCATAATGAATGACTGGTTGTATTTGACAATACTAGAAAAAAACTGACATTGTTGTAAAAACATAAAGATACATGCTTAAAGCCTGTCTACACATGTAAGATGGTACAATATCAAGAAGCTAAATTTCCATAACAGCCTATTTTCTGACTGGATGACCATAAAACGTCAGTGTGACCAAAGTAGGGCGGCCTGAAGGCATGACCATGAACCTAACACGGCCCTTAGGTAAAGAACTGGCTCTTTGATGGTTAAATGTTGCTCTGAGATCAACAGCTGACTCTTTTCTCTTTTTTTTAATCAACTAAATCTAAATTGAGCTGGGTTTTAAGATGCTTTAATTTGTTCTTGGCTCTTTAGTGCTCCTGGGGGCAAAGAAACCCTACTTTTAATGAGAGTTGTGATTGGCCTACTTCTTTTAAAACTGGACTATTTCACATCACAAGGATTATCCGCATAGGCTATTACAGAAACCAATTTGTTCACAGTCATAATATTAGGCCGAGGAGCGTGGTTTAATATTCTGCCACTTTATAGAACAAGGGATTTTTGTCTGTTTAGGGACCAAACACCTTTCCCCTCATTTTAAATTAAACGCAAGGGCGTTTCTGTTGGTTAATAATATGCTCCCTCCCTGGTCGTCTGAACATGCACCTTCTGGGTCCCTAAATTCTCTGCATAAGACACATGGACATGACATGAGAAGAGATTCAAAGCAGGTAAAAATGTAATGCTGTCCGTGCATATTCTGCCAATTGCCGGAGGCGTTTCTTACCTGTTTCGGAAACAAAGCAGACTCTGGAGCCAAGTGTCCACAAACTTTAGCTCGAGATGAATTTTCCACATTCATTTTTCTGCGTTTAAATCGGGCCCTTGGAGAGAGTCAGTGCCGCTGCTCTTAGATGAGTCCAGCCTCATCCTCGGTCCTCCAGATTCTGCCTCTCCTCCAGCCTGCGCGCTTCCTCCACTGTCACACAACTCGCTCCCGCACTGACGTCATACCAGGACCAGGGCGGCGTATTGACCAATCACAGAGTCCGCCGGCATCAAAGAACGTCCGCGCTGGGCAGACGTCTCACTTCCAATTATTTTCTTTAGCTTTTCGTCGATTTCTTCACTTTTAGCTACTACTACTACTACTACTACTACTACTAATACCACTACTACTACTTCTAACAATAATTATCATAATAATAGTAATCATGATAATAATAATAAATCAATTTAGTAACTTTTCTGGACATTTTGATGGATTTTTTTTCTTGGACCATTCTCATCTGTCTTTACTTAAACGTTGAGACTGAAAGCTCATCCTTGACCTTGAATGCAGCAGTTGACAAAACAATATCATCTCAACAATTTGCCATCTGATCTTTTCACATGATCTTCATCCGTAGATTAATTAGGCTAATGTTTTTTAATTGTAAACATGTTAATATACTGTATATTTTGTCATTTCTTTTAAATACACTTGAACACTAGTCAGGTCAGATTGTGATGTTAAGTCTCCTATTTCCTAGGAAGGCTGGTTGCATCTGAACTTTATGCTACACTTCTGTTGTTCCTCTGTATCTTAGTTACTGTGCTGCACCAACATTTTCTCAGAACATCATTTCCACATATCTCCTGATTTATAGAAACAAAGGAATAGTCCTTGTGTTTCTCCACTGCAACTGTATGTGGTTAAAGGTCAAACAGTTTGACCTTTTGGCACAACAATCAAAATTGTGTAAAATCCAAAGATTTACAACACCCAAGGCAGCACAACGGTTCAAACCTACAAAGAGCAACTCTGCTTACTAAAGCCAGCCACTCGCTTATGTTTGTGTTAGTATTTCTATTTTATCACTGGAGGTTATCATTTCCTTTACCAAATATATACCAGTAAGCTATTGTAAGTTTGCACAAGAAGTGCACAAGTGCACTTCCCGCCCTACTCTGGTCACAGGGTTTCACAGGCTGGAAGAAGGTGTGATCATTCTTCACTAATAAAGGATCTCTGAGGCCTGAGGCGATTGTGGTGAAGTGCTGGCTGTGAGATCAGGAGCCACTGCCAAGAGTTGCATGAGCAGTTTCCTCCAAATCTGTACAGTCAGAAGAAAATGCTTAAATGTGGTAAACTACTCTGGGACCAACCAAAAACATTGGGGTCATTCCCAAGATTTATCCATGTTCACAGCACATTAAGACAGAATGTGAAGGACACAAGACTGAGATAATGAATATAGGTTAGGCTTCTCATCATCTCTGAACATTTAATTTCAATTAAATGAACATAGCTCTCAGTACTCAGTGATTTAATGATAGATTTATAAAATATATGATAGGAATACTTTTTGAAAAAGCCCACACTACATTCCAGTTTGCACACAGCCTCAAAATCTGTTTTAATGAATATTTATTCTTGAAATGAATGGTTTGACCTGTGCACAGACTTAGCAGAAATGTTTCTGGAGGTATTCAAATTATACTGGCTCAACATGGCCAGTGTAAATTATCAAATTTCCCCTAAATTATATTTGGAATCAATCAGAGGAATGAAAAATAGCCTACATTTGATTTGGACTGTGTAAGCTGTGGTTCACAAATTAATATTTCTAAAAATCAGTTTCATATTCATATTCAATTGCATACCACGATTGATAACGCAAAACACTTTAAATTAGTCATCTCCATTTTTAGGCAAACATGATTCCCATTCTTTTGTGTGGTTCATGTTCTTTTGCTCATTTATTCTCCATGTGGTCCATTGAAGCACCGAAAATCTGCCCACCACAACATGTGGGATTGCTGCAGATCACAACTGTCTACATTTTCATCAAACTTTTAATAGCCATTTGTTTGTTCACATGTGCTGTATCCTGAAATACCGTCAGGATTTTCTCTTGAAACTTTTAGGGGTGCAGTGGAGACAGGGAGTGCTATTTTGATTTTTGAGCAGCTTTCCCCTTTTCTTCTTTCACTGAGGTCCGTTTTCTTAAAGGGTACTAATACTATAGAACTGCTTTATATGTGTTTTCCCTCATAGGTCATGGAGCTTTTTCGACAAAGAGGTTTGCCACAAAGACGTTTACAGAAACCAAGACAAAGAACATGTACAAATCTAGATTATATGAGTAGTTCAAAAACTATATGCTTTTTACTTCTGCAAACATCTGATATTCCACCCTCCACAATAATTCACCGAGTAGGAAAAAAATATAAAATGCACTTATCTTTTATTGAAATAATAGCCAGAGTGATCCATGGGCAGCAGCATGAAACAAAGGCATGCACAAGGCACACAGCCATTCAAGTAGATGCAGTTTGTGGAAACTCTGGAGATGAGGCAGCTCTCTGTATCTCTTATTCGCACACACACACCCACAAACACACACAAGCACAGGAGAGTAGCTGTGTAGGTAGAGGAGGTAATCTTCATAGTATTCCATAGATGATGTCTGGCTAGAAGAGGAGAAATTATAATTGAGCACATGTTAAATGGACACTGACATGTTAACAGGACAGCTGTAGCCTACATGCTATAAATGCTGCAGTCAGTCACTCACACGCTGCAGGAGGTGCTGTCCTGTAAAAGAGCGGGAGTCTGGAGGCTGGCCATCTTGTCCCACTGCCTTGCAGCGTAAGTAACCATAGAGGTTAGCCACTTGGAGGGAAATACTAGCTACCACAAGAGACTGGGGGAGACAGACAGGCAGATGCATTTGAATCAGATATCATGTGATGTATATGCAGAGCATGCACACAAACAGCATGTGTCTCACCAGCCATTTGATCTTCAGGGAGAACAGAGAGGTGAAGAAGAAGAATGTCCAAATAAGAGGGCAGATGATTAGACCCAGCCAAAATATCCTTGCCTCTGCCTCTGTTCCAGTGTTATTGCCCCGGGAGGTCTGCATGCACACCGAAACACACACACACACAGAACAACCATGTTTAATATCCCGAAAATGCTCCTCCACATTCAAAATGGCACACGACAATAACGCTGTCTCACTTTTTTGGCCTCAAACACCCAGAGGCTCCTTCCATCCTCGTCAATCTGATTCCACCACCGCAGCCCCACCAGCAGCCTGCCAGTCACATTCTGAAACAACACAGGACAACTGTGCATGAGAAATAGAAATCAGTCAAGTGAAAGAAAGTGATTAAACAGCATACTGAATTGCATAAGAGGGCAAGAGAGGGGCGAGGCATAGGAAAGTAAGGGGAATTAGTAGCTGACATGGTTCACCTCTCACCTTGACCGACCAAAAATCAAAAGAAAGCAGAGTGATGATCAGGACAAAACATGATGCAAAGTTCTTGCTGATCCAGTCACAGAGCAAATAGGCCACAATGGCAACCACTCTGAAGAACAGGTGGAAAAAGGAGGCGAGGGGGTGTCTGCAATCAAATCATATGTTAGGAATGATGAATGAAGAGTCTAAAAATGCCAATGAAGCAGCAGTCAGAGACATCTTGTACAGCAAATCTACCCTTCACAACACCACACACTTCACAAGGACACTTAATTATGATGTAGGCACACATGAAATCACATTTTATATTAAAGGAAAAAACAGCCATCTCATGAGAGAGAATAACCAATTAAGTTGCTGAGATTTGTTTAAATGAAATTATTCATAAAAAGATGTAAATAATCCCCCAACTGACCGATATCTTTATTGATATTATCTTAAGAAAAAGATTGACTGCACAAGACAAATGAGTGTATATGATAATCACTATCTCCTGCAGTGCACCTTATAACTGCGCTTCTCCGCGCCCTCTCCTGCTCGTCAGCAGCAAAGTCCAGCTCAACATCCTCCGTGTCATCCGCCATCGTCTGACAAAAAGCAAAGACGATACACAACACAGGAAAAATCATCACTCACCATTTTAGCTAAAACAGCACATGCAAACACAATACATTTAGAGGCAGACAAAACATAAAATCTCCATTTGTTTCATGATTGTGGATGTGTAGAGCTAAGCGAAGTACCATTTGGGGGAAAGCGTTGCTGTACTGTAGGGCTGGAGCCAGGTGTTGCAGTGAAATAAGACCGACACCGACACCGACACTGACACTTGACACTGCCTCCTCAGTCACTGCTTTCACATCCACATCTGTATAAATTACTCCGTGAGATAGATGTTTCTGTTTATGCACCACTACAGCACAGCCCCTTGTCGCACAGCAGTAGAGTCTGTCTAACGTCGAAACCGGATCTGCATTTTGCTGAGGAAAACAATCTCGTCACTGGAGTCATAAGCAGGGGATATCAAAAGGAGCGACCGCGGCAGGACTCGAACCTGCAATCTTCTGATCCGAAGTCAGACGCCTTATCCATTAGGCCACGCGGCCCACGGTGTATTATACACGGAATGCCATATCCTCTTTATATTGTATGACGAGCATTTATCAATTTGCGGGATACTATTGTGCGTTGTGGTTAGTCCACAATTGACCATGATGCAAAACGGTAATTTGACCACCGTGGTATAAATCAAATCATTTGTTTGCACGCTAACAAAAGGTGCAGTCATCCGGACCGCTAGGAGACGCTGACGCTTCGTCTTGCTTTGCTCTTACAAGGCTGTGGGTTGACATGCTGAAGTAGCAACCTCATTTTCAGCGGAGCGGTTTTTAAGCATAAATTAGTTGACTACTTTAACGTTAAACCTGATAACACAGACCAGGTGAGGTGCCTTTCTTTTTGGTTTTGGCGACCGTCTGGCTAAGAAACGTAGCTAACGTACAAATTACACGGCTTGGTGTTTTGTTAAGTTGCTCACAAGTTAGCAACAGCCCCCCTGGGCAAGCTTGTTAATGTTGGTAAACATCATGGTAAACGTACATTAGAAGGATGGCGGTGTATTAATTAGAACAAGTAATGTAGCTAACTATGTTTCCACACGAGAAACTCACAGTTAGTTAAGCTAGTGTTAACCCCAGCACTCGTTTTCAGTCGTTACTAATGTTAAATGTTAAAGCTGGTTGACAACTTCTTGAGTAAACCATCACGTTCTTAACCCTGTTCATTGTCCTCAATACTGTGAGCAAACTGTATAACAGTATGTAATGTAAAGTTGGTAGGAATGTGTGATGAACTCAAATAAAGGCATTCATTTAACTGCATAGATTTCCTTGTGCCTACCAAAAAATAAGGCCACACGATCTCTCATATATCATTTAATGAGACCAGGATAATTTAAGACAATTGTAAAAGCTAAATTACACATTATAAGTGCAAAGATTATTTTTCTGGCCTTAACCTAGCTAGACATGGCAGTATCTAATATCAGTTTGCGCCTCTTATTACATTTACATGAGAGGCATAACCTGGGCCCAACTAAGATGTATTATGTCACAATGCTGATGCTGTATCTATGTCTTCCAGCTCTAGTGTGAAGTCCTCATGAGGTGATGCTGCATGTGTTGCGCTGTCCTCTGCAGAGGTCTCTCATCTCTCTACAATGGATATGTCTACGCTCCCCGTTCTCCACCAAGCCTCACTCCGTTCAGGGCGAGGACTCCACAGAGACCCGCCTGAACCCCCTGAACATTCAGATGCTTTCGAAGAACCTCCATAAGCAGATCTTTCGAGGGCTACAACCAGAATACAGAGAGGAAGATGTGGAGCGCAGCATTGGGCATTTGCAGAAACACCAGCTATGGGGGAAGGAAACTTCACTGTTGCCCGATGTAGAGCTGAAGCTTCCCCAAATGTATGGCAAAAATATTGATGAGCACTTCCGTGTCTTGGCTGAGAATCAGAGTCTTCCCTACCTTGATGCTGCCACCAAGCTGCATCAGGCTGAGCTCCCTCCCATGCCACAGAAATGGAGCTGGGAGGTTGGCTGGACACGCTATAAACCCAATGGGGAGAGTCAGAAGGTGGATTTTCCAGATGAGTCAGCACTGGTATTTGATGTGGAGGTGTGCGTGACAGAGGGACAGTGTCCCACGCTGGCTGTTGCTGTGTCTCCTACTAACTGGTGAGGACGAAGAAGAATTGTAATGATTGCGTAAAGTTGAGAAATATTGACATTTAATTATTTATTGGAAATACTGATTAGCTTCATTGTGGTGTTGAGTTATGGGTCTAGTTGTTTTTGATTAACAGGCAGAGGGTGGATTTCCATCATCACACTAATGCCAACAAAATTTGCAAAAAATGTGATATATGATTTGACGTGAATGTAAATGGGCAGCAGGTCGATCTTTTTCCCAGTGTCTCTATCTCTCCCTGGGTATTCACGCTAGGTATTCCTGGTGCAGTAAGCGTTTGATTGAAGAGCGGTACTCCTGGTCAAACCAGTTGACCCTTGCTGACCTCATCCCACTTGAGACACCTGTGAACTCTGCCTACCCTCCTAAGGGCAAGTGGAAGAACAGGCTCATAGTGGGCCATAATGTCAGTTTTGACAGATCGTTCATTAAAGAGCAATACTTATTAAAGGTACGTATTCAGAGCATGGTGATTTTCTTTCAACACATCTTTATTTATATTGGAACTTTGTTGTATGATTCACATGAATAAATGTGCCAGGTACTATGTTGCTTTAATGACTCAAAAGTTCATGTATTGCACACCAAAGAAAATAATGTGTTCTTTTCCTAAAGGGTTCAAAGGTACGCTTCATGGACACCATGAGCCTTCACATGTCCATCTCGGGACTGACTGGGTTCCAGCGCACTCTGTGGATGGCCAGTAAGCTGGGCAAGAGGAGGGGTCTTCAGGAGGTCAAGGAACACATTAAGAAAGCTGGACAGAAAAGGGAGGGCCCAATGGTTTGTGTCTTTTTTTTCTCACAGGCGTTATGAGTAGTAGTGTCGCAGTTTTGACATCGGCAAATCTCAATGTGTCCTGATGTTTTGTTGTACAGATCGGCTCCTGGGACTGGGTGAACATCAGCAGCATTAATAACCTTGCTGATGTCCATGCACTGTATGTGGGAGGCCCGCCCCTGCAGAAAGAGGCCAGAGAGACCTTTGTGAAGGGCAGCATGATGGATGTCAGGAACAACTTCCAGGTCAGAGGTTCACGACAAATTGTGCCATATTGTCAGTAATCATAAGCCCAATTTATGCATATTAAAAGGTTCTCTAAATGACTTGCATTCATCATCACCGTCACCATCAAGTACAGGTTGGCAAATAATTTTGCCTTTGCTGACCTCTACAGGAGTTAATGCAGTATTGCGCCATGGATGTTCAGGCCACCCATCAAGTCTTCACAGAACAGTTGCCCCTCTTCATGGAGAGGTCAGTCAATCCCAACCCATTAGTTAGTTAGTTTCCCCTCAACTCGTACATGTGTTGTTTCATGTGTAGCCAATAATCATTATTCAACACACAATGATCATTTGTTCACGATGTTGCTCATCTTGACTGTCTTTTATAAGGTGTCCTCATCCAGTGACGTTTGCCGGGATGCTGGAGATGGGTGTGAGCTACCTTCCCGTCAACCAAAACTGGGATCGATACCTGGAAGATTCTCAGGACATTTACGAAGAGCTCCAGAGAGAGCTGAAGAAGTCTCTGATGACTCTAGCAGACGATGCCTGCCAGCTGCTGCAGGATGACAGGTGAAAAGAGCACCTATTAAACACCTTGCGTCAGAGTGTAATTTTGGCCATAATTGTGTGATAAGGTAAAAAGGATGGTAGATTTATGCATGAACTGTAAGTCTATAAATCCAAGAGATGGATGTTTTAAGGTGCTTTGTATAAAACATCTACTTAACGGCTTATGTTTAAAATTTTACATAAGATACAAAGAAGACCCCTGGCTTTGGGATCTTGAGTGGGATGTGCAGGAATTCAAGCAGAAGAAAGTAGCTGCCAGCAAGAAGAAACAATTGAAAAAAGCAGCTGAAGCACAAGTTGCTACTCCTCTTCCAGACTGGGAAGAAGGTAAAAGCTCAGATACTGGGCCACATTTATAAAGCCAATGTTACATCTCTCTTAACAACAATGCCAAAAGGTGTAAAAAAACAAAAAACAAACAGATGAGTGGATTCAGTTGAGTCGTTGTGATATTAGATCCAGGCCCACCATCCGAAGAGGACATGGCAGGCTCTTGCCCCAGCAGGCTGGCTGTGGAGAAGCTGAAGGAAACGGTGAATAGACTTCCTAAAAGAAGGCAACATCTACCTGGACATCCGGCGTAAGAGCTCTCCCACACACCACAGAGCCATCCCGTGTTTAATACAGTATGTTTCAATTTCCACTTCCATTTGCTACTGACAGTGTAAGTCAGTCCATCTCCCCCTTACTGTGTCAGGTGGTATCGTAAGCTGTGTGAGAAGATGTCTGAGGAGGACAGCTGGTCACCTGGAGCCAGTCTGATCAGTCTACAGATGAGACTGACGCCTAAGCTGATGGGTCTGACGTGGGATGGTTTCCCCCTGCATTACACAGAGAAACATGGATGGGGCTATCTGGTGCCTGGACGCAGGGATAACCTGATTTCTCAGGAGGAAAGCACTGGGCCTGTGTGCCCACACAGGTAGTTGATGCACTGCTCTTGATGTAAAAGCATGGTTGGGTGTTTCTCATCAAGACATGAGCTTATCAGGGTAATAATAGATGGCTGGATATTTCTGTAAATTATTAAACCTCAGAGTAAAAGAAGGACGTGTGTATTAAATCCTTCCTGTGTTCCACAGAGCTATTGAGAGTGTTCACAGAGAGTACTGCGAGCAGAACAGCAAAGAGCAGCCTGAGTATCTGGACTTCAACCCTTCAGATGACCTCATGTTGACAGACAGTGCAGTGTGGGCAAAGGTGCATGCGCTCATCAAATGTTAGAGACTAGTGCAAACAGCAGGATGATGCCAACTCCTGCATTAACTCCTCTAGAGATGCATTATTCCTGCATTAGCTAGTAGCTAACATGCAGCAGCATGACTTTATGTGGTGCAACTCATCAAATTGTGCTTTTAAAAAAAATAATTGTTTAAGTTTTTGGTTTTTGGCTCAAATGTTGAAATCCACTGAAATTTGCTTCACCTGGACCTGGTGTCGGCACTACGTCCGATCATTGATCAGGCCCACATGCTCAGGAATGATCATGACAGAGTTTTGTTTCTCTCATCTCCAGGTGGAGGAGTTAAGTTCCTTTGAAAGTTTGACGGAGCAAAATGGAGTCAGAATGATGAAAAATGGGCAGAGGACGAAAAGCACGGTGAGTTTATTGGTCTTTGTTATGTGCAGATGCTTTATGCCTTTGTTTCTATATCATAAACATTTTAAACAGTCCTGGACAATACTGTTAAATTTCTTTATAGCAACTCCTTTTTATATCCTTGTTAATATGGAACTCCAGGTTCTTGTCTAACATGCTGTGTGTTGTTTATTCAACATGCGTTCTTTTTGTTTCACTGTGATTCAATGTATGACATACCTTGTATTCTGTAGCAACAGCAGTCCCAAGACCCAAATCATCAGAACAGTCAGTGTCATTATCACCATGGAAACGGGCCCTACAATGATGTGGATATCCCAGGGTGCTGGTTTTTCAAATTACCTCACAAGGTAAAGTGAAGTTTCAGTGTTTATCTAGAGTTAATGCTGAATAACTAGTATCGGCACAATGTCACTCCAATGTGCTACTTTCATAATTTCACTGAATATTTGTGTTTCAGGATGGTAATCACAACAACGTTGGCAGTCCTTTTTCAAAGGACTTTCTGGCCAAGATGGAGGATGGCACTCTTAGGGCAGGGCGGGATGGAACCAATGCTACACGAGCTCTGGAGATCAACAAAATGATGTCCTTCTGGAGGAATGCCCATAAACGTATAAGGTACCTGTCAGTTTCAACCATAAAGTTACTCATCTTTTTGGGTGATACCAGGTCAGCTTTGTTAAAGGTAAAGATGGTGAATACATGAATTTATTGTGTCTCCTCACAGCTCTCAGATGGTGCTGTGGCTGCGAAAGGGAGAGCTTCCTCGTATTGTCAGCAGGTTTGTCTGGTATATTAATTAACTATTAACTATTTATTGATCCGTCATATAGTGGGGAAAAGCCATAGTTGGATAATATATAACTTCCTCTCTCCCAAAGACACAAAGAGTTTAATGAGGAGGGTCAGTATGGTGCCATATTACCTCAGGTCATCACCGCTGGAACGGTAACACGTAGGGCTGTGGAGCCAACCTGGCTGACTGCCAGTAATGCACGGGTAAGAGGCAGAGTTGACAAAGAAAAACTGCACATCACATCACTGAATTGTATTTATCAGTCAGTAGAGGAATTTTGTTTGTATGGACTGTATTTTGTGTCCACAGCGGGACCGGGTTGGCAGTGAGCTGAAGGCCATGGTGCAAGTACCACCTGGCTACCACCTGGTCGGAGCAGATGTAGACTCTCAGGAGTTGTGGATTGCCGCTGTGCTTGGAGAGGCTCACTTTGCTGGCATGCACGGTGAGATTTTTCCCTTTCACATCTTGTTTAGTTCTTACTTAAATTTAAAACACCATGCTATTAAAGTTGTACAAGGCAATACATTTTTCTTAGTCTGGAGAAACAGCATCTGATGTTAGCCGTGCTGATCTTATGTCTCTGCCGGGGTTCAGGCTCCACAGCATTTGGCTGGATGACCCTTCAAGGAAAGAAGAGTCAGGGCACTGACCTGCACAGCCGCACTGCTGATACTGTGGGTATCAGCAGAGAACATGCAAAGGTGTTCAACTATGGACGCATCTATGGTGCGGGACAGCCCTTTGCCGAGAGGCTGCTGATGCAGTTCAACCATCGCCTCAGTCAGACAGAAGCTGCCAGTAAGGCCAGGCAGATGTATGCCTTAACAAAAGGCATCCGCAGGTATACTCAACAATTGAATAGTTGTGTGTTCAAGTAAAGATTTTATTTCTGCTTAGCTTTGTTCACTTGTTTGTGTAAATGTGACAAAGTGGAGCCCTGGTGCTGCATGCTTTTGTTTATATTTTTTTGTCAGATACAATCTGTCAGAGGAGGGTGAGTGGCTGGTTGATGAACTGGGCATTGAGGTGGAGAGGGAGGAAAATGGAAGTATCTCCCTGCAGGAGTTGCGGAGGATCTCTAAACTGGCCTCAAAGTGGTGAGGGAGCAAGCAAAACGTCACATAAACACAACAACTTGTCAGGAACCATAACATAATTTCCTCTCATTTTCTCTGTTCCTTGATTCCCCCCCCCCCTGTTCCTCATACCCCTCAGCTATCGGCAGAAGAGGTGGGATATCCTCGGCAAACGTCTGTGGGCTGGAGGTACTGAATCGGACATGTTCAATAAGCTGGAAAGTATAGCTCATTCAGCCGAGCCAGCCACGCCTGTTCTTGGCTGCAGGATTAGCAGAGCCCTGGAGCCCAAGGCAGTTAAGGACGAGGTGAGACAGACCAAATGCAAACATAAACCCAATCAATGTGCTTGTATTCAAATAGCATGAGCAGCCAACCTCAAGGGGCCTTGCAACATAGAGACTAAAGCTTTCATTATACTGCATGCATCTGTTTGTGTACTGCTGTGTAGAGCTTTCAGAAATATGAGATGTATTGTTGCTGGAAAAAAATGTGGCTCTGCATCACATAATAATCCCATGCCTTCAAGATGGAACATACATGTTCACGTGCTACATCTCTCTCTTTCGTCAGTTTATCACCAGCAGAGTGAACTGGGTGGTCCAGAGCTCAGCAGTGGACTACCTTCATCTGATACTGGTGGCCATGAAGTGGCTGTTTGAGGAGCACCAGATTGATGGCCGGTTCTGCATCAGCATCCACGACGAGGTGCGGTACCTCGTCCGCAGTGAAGACCGTTACCGAGCAGCTCTGGCACTTCAGATCACAAACCTGCTTACGAGGTCTGCTCACGGTTCAGTCTTTATACTTCCTTGTCAAAAATATCCAATGAGGAATTGGCAATAAACTTGACAGCTTTTCTGATTGCGCACTTTTGTCTCGGGCAGGAGTGCATTCGCACATGCGTTAGGCATGCAGGACCTTCCCCAGTCAGTAGCTTTCTTCAGTGCAGTCGACATTGACCAGTGTCTGAGGAAGGAGGTGACCATGGACTGCGTGACCCCCTCTAACCCCACAGGCCTGGAGCGAAGATACGGCCTACTGCCTGGTGAGTTCTGCGCTGACACCATCATCAGCCTTTATTTTGGCTTATGTTTTTTCTCTACTCTGAGGCACAGTATATGCATTCAACAAATATTTAATATACAGGAGGGGAAATAAAAGATCTCTTAAGTCCTGTAGATATTAGGTTTAAAAAATGTGTTAAAACCCCAAGTATATTCACATCACAGTCAAAAATCAAAAGCCTAAGCAGCCATTTTATATTTGATATATAACAACTTTTCAGTTTATTTGCACTGCATTATACAGCCACATTTGATCTGTCCAGAAAAGCATATCCATACCTCCAATTAGTTATTAATTCAAGGGAACAAATTACAAATCTGTGCAACAAACCAACATTTTTACCCCTGATACCTGCAATGCTTGGTAAAATTCCATGCAAAATACAGTAAAAACAAAGAGACTATAAAACAGAGTAAGGAAGAGAAATAATATTTATTTTAAAACTAAACAGCAATTGACAAATCTAGTCTGAAAATCTCTTTAGGATGCATTTATGTGTATGGGAAATCATAGATCTTCCGTTCGTGTAACCATTGACAAAATAGAGCTATCTCAAGCATCATGTAGTTACAACTGTACTATCATTAATATAAAAACTAATTGTTACATTGACATGTATCTTAACAACGGAGTACCTCATTCATCCCGACAAAATAGGGGCAGGAAGTCAAATTGGTCCTTGACAAATCTTCCAACAGTGTAAAACAGAAATTACAGTTTGTTTAAAAATACATATACAAAATACATATTTCTTTTGAAAAAGTGAATGAGGAAGGAACACAACCAGACTTTTAAACAATGTGTGCAAACTCTCCACAGGTGAAGCCTTGGACATCTACGAAATCATCAACGTTACTAAAGGCTCTCTGAACAAATAAAGGTAGTGCTTTTCGGACACCACGCTGTTGTTATTCAGAACAGCAGCACCTGCACTCAACTGCCAAGAGGCTGTTCATCGGCAGGTAACAGTCAAGGTCAGTAAGGAAATTTGGAGATGTGTATGTCACACGGAGGAGCTCCCAAGCATCAGCTCACTGTTTTCGCTTCTTCTGTTTGGGTTCTTGTGTTTCCTCTGCGTCCTGTGACTCTGTGGGCTGTAAGGAATGGAAGAAGAAATAGACACTGAAATCTCACCCAGTAAAAGCCCACTGGAACGGGACAGTGTTGAAGGGAATTCAATATGAAAACACCTTGCAGACCATCTCATGTGGGAAAACATTTCAATAATTAGCTGATTGACTGATGCAATCAGAGAAACAACACACAGAGTTGACCTTTGGAGCTGCCAGTTACAGTATGAGATGGAACTTGCCTCCTGACTGTCGTCCTGCTCCTGTAGGGCTGCGTCCAGAGTAGCAGCATTGATGCGGAAATCTCTTGAGGTGCTCAGCTTCATGTACTGCATCAGATTCACCTGGACAATAATGTGAAGTGGTGAAATACTGTATGTAAGTAGCCTGGCTGATCAATCTGTACTGACAGTGTTCATGAAGAAAATTGTATTTTGCTAAACAAAAAAAAAACTTTGCAAGTCTTTTTATGTATTTTGAGAATAATATGTCATAGCTCTCAAGTAATCCAGCTTACACATACCTTTGACTTCTTTGAGAGTGTGATGAGGTATTTCTCATATTGTTCAATGCTGAAGATCAAGTCAGGGATGGCCTTTGTCTCTCGCAGAAGTTTTGCCTACAAAGAGAAAATAAAATAAATAGGATTGTTCTAATCAGCGACATTCATTTCAGTTCCAACAATTATATGTGATAAGTATCCTTACAGAAGCAGCAGCGTTGACTTCAATCCTTTTCTTTTTCTTCTCCCCGCCACTAAATTCTCCACTCTAATAGAGAAAACACAGTTTTTAAAGATGAACAAAACTGAAAAACTAATCAGATCATTGTGGATGTCTTAACTGAGCTGTACCTGTGCATATGTGATGAAGGAGTAGCACTGTGTTGTTAAGTGCGAGCCAGACAGTTTGACCTGCACAGATGGCATAGGAAACATTAAATTAGCATGATGTTAGAAGTACTAGAAGATTTAAATGATGAAACAATACCTCAGACTCACCAGCTTTTCAAAGCGTGCGGGAAGCGTACTGTGCTGAGTGGCACACACCTGGATGTACTAAAACAACACATGGAGACAAGATTAATGTCACACTGGGTAAACTGAGCGAATATTCACAGAGAGATCACAGAGTGGACAAATACGCACATATTTGACCAGAGTGGTGAGGATGGTGTATGTGCGACGCAGTACTCTCAGCAGTGTAATGGTGCAGTTGCCAGACAGCAGGGACGTCTGGACCAGCTCATTTAATGCTGTCAAAAGAGTCCCGAGCTGCAGCGCCACCGCTTTCTCTATTGGATCCTGCTCTCCTGCTTCACCTGCACATCGGCAACACAACATCACAGAAGTCTTTGTACCGTTCACTGACAGAGATGCATCCCTTCCCTTATCCCCACTCAACTCTCACCATTAATCCAAGTGAGCAGCAGAGTAAAAGGCTTCTTACCGGAGGAAGATTTATCAAAGGTTGTATGGCTTTTCCTTCTGGCAATCAGCCAGTCCACTTCATCAAGCACTCTGTCAACCTGAGACAGGACCAGCAGCTGGGGAAACAGATTAAAATGATGATGAAGGCCGTGAGCAAGCTTCACAAACTGACTCTGGGATATCTGTACACAACAAATCATTGCCTTCCAGTTAGAAAACCAACACTCACTGCTGCGGTTGTAGCAGTCTTCATGTTGACAATGGCAAAATGAGACTGTTTCTCTACCTCCACATCCTGATCACAGAGAAAGAGAGACACAAAAATCACTCCATTCAAAAAGTTACGTTCATCAGTTTACTGTCATAAAAGTATTATTATTATTGTTAAAAAAAACAAATGGTTACTGCTGATTACAGATGAAGTATGAGTCACATCTTTGTGAGTCATGATTTTCACTTGAGGATGTGGGATGATATGAGACTATGATCAAAGGTTGGATGTGAACTATGAACAGTGCAGTTGTCTATCGAGGTATCAGGATGCATTTAATATACAGCCCTGAACAGTGATATATGCATATATACATTGCTTGTATCAGCTGATGCCACTCTGTAAGTGCGTGTACCTGATCGATATCCCCCAGCTGACTGTGGATGTCTTGGCAGAGCTCCAGTAACAGGCTTACAGGACTCTTATAGAGAACATGTAGGTTGAAGAGAAGCGAGAGCAGCCCCTTTGAAAACGCAGGATCCTCTAAAAGGAAAAAGAAAAACACCTTAGAACAAACAAACAAACCTCACTGTGCCTAAAACTGATACCAAGTTCAAGTAAACTCACCAAAACTGGTCTCCTTGCAGATTTTCACTGTCCACGTGATCATCTGAACAAACTGTAGATTAAGACATGTGTTAGTGGAACGAGTACTACCGAATTTGTTCTGTCAAGTGCATATAAGTGTACACCGACCTGTTTGGAGGAGGGCTTCAGCTGGCGTGAGAGCACGCTCAAGATGCTGACCAGCAGCTGAGCCTCTTTGCTGTTAAATTCCTCCTCTCCTCCACTGATCTGAGTGAACAGCGCTCTCTGTTGACGGCAAAGAAAATTGGATTTTAGTGGTGATGCTCAGATGAGGTGCAATTATCCACTGTCCATAACATTAGAACAGAACTGTGTGAGACAGCCAGAGTATCAGGGAAGAAAAATATGAAGCGAAATAAGTATTTTGATTTTAACCTTAAAATGGATGGAGCAGCTGCATCCCTAGAAATTACAAAGTACAACTGCACCTGAAACTGTCTGATGTAAAAAAAGTTCATCTCTGTAACGTTCCCATCATCTGTCTCCGGATCATCCTCTGCCATGTCTGCAAGAAACACAAAATGTGATGAATTCCTTCATAGTATTGGTCAAAATTCCCTACTTTTACAGAAAACTGTGTGTATCGAACCCATGTTGGAGAGGAGCTGGGCCATCTTGTCTGGATAGCGCTGCTGGCAGGTTGTGAAAATCCTGAGCAGACCTTCCAGACACAGCTGAGACAGGCTGGAGCGCTTTTCCTTCTTCCCTGCCTCCTCCACCACGCTGGGGATGTTGGTGTAACGCCACATCAGCACGCTGTGTGGACATTTAGACAGAGACGGATCACTCATTGGTCCGACGGTGTCACGGAAAACACAACCGTGAAGGCAGTTTAACTAAACGCTGTTATTCAGGCCATGGGATTCCAACCTTGTCATGTCACAGAGGAAGCGGAAAGTCCTGTCTGTGTTCTGTCCATCTGGGCCATCTGTGTGTCCAGTGTCCTCCAACTGCTGGATCTTCTGTACAGCTACACTTACTGCATAACGTACAAATTCTCCACTTGAGCGCAGCACCGAGAGAGCCTCCTCTTTGCTCTGAGTACTGTCTCTGAAAGAGAATCCAATTTTGTTTGACTTTTTTTTTTCCTCTTTTTTTTCTTGGCGTCCCAAGTTTAGATAGTATTTCTCACCTTTAGCTCATCCATTTTGTTTGGTACTTGTAACTGTGCAGTAATCTCACAGCATTAGTGAACATTTACCTGAAGAGCACAGTGAGGAGAGTTGATATGAAGCTCAACGAGAGTAAACTGCGGGGGGTCTTGTGTGAGGGCACTCGACCTTTTCCAGATTTCTCCTTCAGAATCTCAGACAGCTTGTGGTAGTGGTTAAATAGCTGCATGAGCTCCTCAAAGCGGCTTTTACTGCAACACACAGAGGCATGATTTAAAAATTCAGCACGGTAACGACATTCATGCTACACAACATCCGTACAAAGTGAGGTGGTGGGTTGTTACTTGTAGTTGGCTTTGATGAAGTTGTACTCCATGAGAACCTCATACACTCCCATCACGAGCACTGCATAGATATTATTCTTCAACCCAACACTGGATCCCATGGAGAACTCTGCTGACTTGTCCTTATCAACACACAGACAGTATACAGCTTAAGATGCACAGCTGATACACAATTCAACAAGAAAATGTTAATTAATTTATTTCTGAGATTCAAGACGACAGATGCTCATTTCCTTCCTGCTTACACTTCTCATAAGGTTTCCCATATTTTCTTCAGCCAGACTACTAATTGTATAATTTATTAATAGTTTATTATTTTATATTTTTGTTATTTTTTTAGGGCATTTTCATTTATTATTATAGCCACAGTGAGAGTAAACTCAGGGAGAAAGAGGCGATCAAACAGTTAATTTTATTAAAATTACAATCCTTCTCCTCTTACTGCTTTGTGCTGGTCACTAAATTAATAAGGAAGACTAATAAAGTGTTATTAAAGCTGATGATGGAAAAATTATTCCACATCTAGACCAGAGAGTGTGAGAGTTAAAGTCATCATTTTCTACACTGTGTCAGGAATGCATACCAGTTCAAAGTCCTCCATTTCACTCTTGATCATGCGTCTTGTCATGCTCTCTAGAATTGTCTGTAGTTCAGACTGGTATCCTTCCTCCTCTTCCTCCTCATCGTCGTTGCTGTCGTCAGTGCTGGGGTTGGCTGATCGCCGCATGTTCTGCAGCCACAGCAGGCAATGTATAGTGCAGCTCACCAGATGGGCCTGAGATGGAACAAACGCTATTTATAGCAGACATTACCACAGCAACATTTGCACAGTGAACCAGGAGCACAAAGTCGCAGACATGCTGCTGCAGTGCAGACAGAGTACCAGTGGCTCCTGGAGGTAGACTTGGTCTCCATGAGCTGTGATGCACGCCTCCAGCTTCACCGGGGGCAGGAGGTCTTGTTCAGGCTCATAGTACCGCCTCAGCTAAGGATACAAAAATATGACTTACAGCCTCCACACATATAAATAACATGACAAACAGACCATTATTTCTGACAGTTTGCACTTAAATGGCACACCTGTGAGAAAAGGGTCTGCATGATGGAGCTTGCAAGCTGGGAGTTGCGGCGGAGAACATCGTAGAATCCCTGAAACGAGCAAGAATTTGCCCTCTCAGCATAGAAATCTGAATCTTGTTTGGACTTGAAAGATGTATTAAAAAAAATGCTTGAGGTGGAGTAACATTATTTGCTGCTTCGCTTTTAAGACTATCAGAGATAGTATTTAATTCAAATGAACAAAGTTTATAAAAGTAATCTCTAACCTCATAAAGCATAAGGCGCACATCAGCCTGCTGGCTCAGGCAGCGACGCAGGCTGCTCAGGATCTCCAGACAGAACGCTTCATTGGCAGCAGAGTTGTAACGAGAATGAACGTCCACTTGGACCTATTCAGGGGTTCAGACAGACAGTTAACATTAGATAGATCATTCTTAAAATTGCACATATTTTCACAGCTGTTTTCCAGCACCCTCGTTGCACATATGCATATATGTAAAGACCACATATACACAGTCTAACTGTACCTGACTGGAGGAGATTGTCTGGCTACACTGGCTCGACGCCAAGCTGCCCAACACTTTGAAGTTCTTCAGCAGCAACAAGAAGCCAGTCACTGCAGATTTCCTGCCGTCCAGTTGACTGGTAGAAAGTTATTTAGAGGGGAGAAAAGTGAAGGAAATTATCTTTATTTCAGCTGTTAAACTGCCTTTCTTTTTAATTACTATTAAGATATCAAATGCATTAACCAAAGCATGATTAATTAATTATAAAATAAACCTCATCTGATTAAGAGCACAGGAGTACACACCTGGAAAACATGGCCTTGCGGAGAACTAGAATCAAAGCGTCTTTCAAGGACATACTGACTTTGAGCAGAGGCTGGAGATTAAACAGAGAAAAACGATTAAGTAAAGGAACAGATACTTGTACAATGTGTTTGCGTGTGTTTTAGGTACCTGGACAGCTTTCAGTAGACCCTGAACAGTGGCTAAGGGCAAGTATGACAGGTGGTCAAATGTCTCTGTGACCTTGGAGGATGACTCCAGGAGGATCATGGGAGCAGAGATCACAATGTCAGAGAAAAGGTCTGATGTTATTGGAAAAAAAAAACATATAAATTTTGTTAAAATCTAGTCTCTAACCAGACAAATTAGACACTGGTGTGTATCTGAAATCTGGAACCAACGTCTGAAGGTTGTAATTACCTAAATAATGATTGACAGGGGAAGCGGTCTTTGTGACCAGACGATTCAGGACCTGCTCCAGTATCTCGCCTCTGATAGGCTCATGCATCTGCCGCAGAAGAACACACATCCTCCAGTCGCTATCAGTCGTTTACATAGTGATAATTCTATAAAACAAAAACCAAATGTTACCTTAAAGCCCTGGAGGAGCACCTGACCTCCCAGCTTACATGCCTGCTGATTCGGGGTCCTGGCTACCGTAGCAGACCCCTCTGTAGTCTTGCCAAATGGTCCTGGCTTGGGTCCAAATGTGTCCATGAGGAAGAAGCCCAACTGCACCAGCCCCTGGGTCACATGATCCCACCCAAACACGCTGCACAGGTGGAAGAGTAGTGCCCATATGAAAAAATTAAAAACAAATCTATATATTTCATTTATTGTATTGTGAAGGACGTGTTTTTCTAATTGCGTTTTATACTAACATAAGCACATGCCTAGTTTTTATGTTAAAAGTTTGAAATAGATTAATAAATATGTTCTGACCTGTTCTTGACCGTGTCAAGTATCATCTCAGCCACACTGCAGTGCCCAGGCAGGAGGTCCTGCAGGAAGTTTGACCCCTGCTGCATCTGCTCATCCTTGAAGCTCTTGATGATTGCCCCCTTCAAAAGGTCATACACCTACCCAGATCGCGGAAAGGAGAAAGAAAAATTAGCAAACAGAAGAGATAAAACGCAATAAGACTCAAATGACTATAGGAAAAATAATTTTGATTTCTCACCTGCTCTTCATAGCGCTGGATACGTGCCACTGAGAGCAACAGGGCAACACTGAAAGGACACAGGTCGCCATAGGACGTCTGGAGGAATGGTAAGAATTATAGCATACCCAACAGTACATATTTATTCATAATCTCAAAAAATAATCTCAGACAAATAAGTCATAAATAACCTTAAAGCTCTTCAGGAATTCTCTCCCGAGTTCATGGTCTAGTCGTATAGCAAAGACTATGTGGAGGATGGCAGTGCCCTCCACGTGCCTCAACTGGTCCTGTGGAATGGACTGAACCTCTAGATCCAGGCTCCTGATGAACAAATAGTGAAATATAACACTCAGTAAAATGAATGTAGGCAGTAAGATGCAGAGTAAATTTGTCACTTGCAGTGTTATGAGAGACTCACTCTCCATGTTTCTGCTCTTCTTCCTGGCAAACATCTTGCTCCTTAAAATAACCAATGATTCCATCCAGGACCTGTTTTTTACAACCCTAACAGACAGGACAGGGCAGACTTAAAATATTTAAAACAAAGCAGAAGATATTTTTACCTGCACATAAACACACACACACAGACACACGCGCACCCACACACACACCTTTGCAGACAGAAGCAGCAGTTGGTAAACCAGCGGTGGAATCTCCTGCAGATCCAGTTTGGTGAACATCCGCAGTACTTTCTCCATCAGGAACTGCAGCTCCTCCGATGACAGGGGCACATCCCTACAATGAGGCGGACACAAAAAAACTGCTGACTAGTTGCATGGCGTGCTCTTTCTGAGAGGTGGCACAAGAAACAAATAATAGCAGATGTAACATTGTGATATCATTGCGAAACATCGTAAAAGATGAGGGCACTGCAATAAACTCTTATCGTTCTGAAAGAAAATTAATAGTGAGATGGTCAGTGGTGTTACCTGAACATGGTCGTCAGGTGAATAACACACTGTGGATCCCATCTGCATGAAAAAAATGAGTGAATCAATTAATAACAATGATTTGAGTTTAAAAGGACAAGAATATAGACAGCAAAATACTGGCAACAACTCCCTTGCACATGTAAATACAGTTTCAAATCTGCACCGTCCTCACCTGCTTGAGCAGAGGCTGTTGATCAGCTGCTTCTTGTATTCCTCACCACTGAGTTCTCCTAAAGTTAAGTTACAAGCAACCATTCATCATCTTTTAAAAAGGTCCATCTTGTAGATAAAATCACTAGGCAAGATATTGATATATTTGTAAAATAATAAATAACAAAGTTACTGTGGCTAGTAATTTGCACTTACCTTTGCCATAAGACAAGGCTTCACAGGCTGCAAGGGCAGTTAGCACAGTAGGAAATAGCTCCAGGGATTTCCCATTGCCCATTTTTCCCACCTTAATGGCTTCAACAAAAAGCGACGCCAGTTGTGCAAGAGAGGATCCAGACAGTGTATGAGTCTGTGTATAACATTTAAAAGGCAAACTGGAATTAGATTTCAGTTAAGTCTGTGGCATACATTACATACAGCACGAACAAAGGAAAGGGAAAAGATGTGTCCAATCCAATCAATGTCAAAACTGATGGACAGGACAGGATGCTCTGAAAATTCTTTTGGTATGCTGATGTAGTGAATCAATCCATGTTTCTAATCCTTGTATCCTAATAACTTTAGGAGAGCTCAAAATAGCATTTAGCATTGATGGGTTATTTGATTGCTGACTCAAAACCCATACATTTATTGGCCAATACAACCACAATCCTGGCAGAGGCAAGAAGTTACTTAACCTTATATGCTTGTCATTACTTGTCGCTGCCCTTTGACTGAAGAAGCATTATTATGCATATATGCTATAAAAATGAATACTCTAGAAAAGTATCATCATCAAGCTTTTTTTTCCTTTTTGTTTACCTCAAGCATCAGCAGTCCAATGATATCAGACACCACCTCAGTCTGAAGGTTCCCAGACTCACACAAGGGGATGCAGTGTTGATAAACAAGAAGTCTGCGGTTCGATCCTTCAGTGGAACTGGAAGGAGAACCTGAACAACAAAGCATATTTTTGGGGGTGGGAGTCTCATTTTTGCATATATTTGCCAGTCAGTGGAGAGGGACGGGAAAGGAGGGGATGACATGCAGCAATTAGCCCGGGATGGATTCAAACCCGTTTAAAAATATCCTTGTGATAGGAGTCAAGCGTGATATTGAACTTGATGTAGTTCATACTAACATTACTGATGCATCTGAAGATAGATGTGGCAATATAAACGTAACAGTTGTGTTGGTGTCAAATCACTCACATACCAACAGTACCTGTATGACAATGTATAGCCCACTTACCTTCAAATATGCCTTTAATCATGGCACTAACGTTCTTGCCCTTTAATGCGCTGTTGGTAATCACAGTGATGAGCTAGAAAGCACATAGTGGAGAGGTAAGTATTTCGGACAGTGCCACTGTTCTTTTAAAGGAGATTTGAGATAAAACCGGTCATTTTCGATAACAACCTGGTCATTCTTGAGAGAGGACAGGTACTTCTGAAGTTCGGCGGTACTGTCTCCTCCTGACAGTAAGAGGATTTTATCAATTTCTCCCTTCATGATCGACCTGCAAACGGACAAAAGTGGGTGGTAAACGCAGAAAGAAATTCCCGTTTGTTGTCAACCTCAGCAGGGCTAAACTTGATCAACGTAGTGCACGAATGGAAGGTTTGCAGCCAATTTAATTTAGTCACTTAGTCCGTGAAAAGGTCAAATCAAGCATTCTGTGTCTTTGGTAACGCTTTCATAATAGTAGATGAACTTCCCGCCAGTGGACACTTCCTGTTTTGCTTGGTGGTTGCCACATTCGACACAAAGTGTCCCACAATCACAGCATTTGAGCATGTCTGTTACATTCCACTGTAATACACACAATACAATTTAATACATTAAAATACATACAATGGCATGACATATGTTGTTGTATAACGTGAAGTCATTTAACAATACGCTATATGTGTTTAAGTACGAGACTGTTTAGTGTTTTTTACAGACCTCTTCACAAGCCACAAAGATAAGCGTAGTTCTTTGCTGGGTTGCCAGGTCTGCTAATTTTGAATGACTTTAAGTTGCTTGATCCAGACCATCCATTCCCTTGAAAATCATAGTTTTGGACTTTTTTGTTTTAATTGTTGAGCTTGCCTGTGTTGACTCTTTCTCTTTCTTGACGGATTGATCAAATATAAGCACGTATTGGTTACTACTGTAACGATAATCAATAATCTTTAATTTGAGGTTTTAGGATGGTAAGTAGACTATAATTTGTCTACGCTCGGACAGTGTTTAATAATTACTGAAAATTAGTCAGCTAACACCAAATATTAATGTGTTTTCTTAACACTGTAACAGTCATTCAGTATGAAAAAACGTATATATACGCACTAGAAAATCGTATGGTCAACCTTTAAATTAGTATGTACTTTCACATATTGTCAGTCGGGCCAGTGGCGCAATGGATAACGCGTCTGACTACGGATCAGAAGATTCTAGGTTCGACTCCTGGCTGGCTCGAAATTTTTCCTCTGTAGAAAAACGACCAAAATTCAACAAGTAATGCATATTTTATTCAATTTCATAAATGTAAAACTGTGCGCTGTGACTTTTTCAAGTGAACAAAATATGCTATGGGATCGAGACTCCAGCACATGCTGTGACTAATGGTTTGACCAAATTTTACCAGGTGAGGTGTGCTCCACAGACAGCCCAACACTACTGAGCACTTTTCTGCTATCAAACTAAACCCGTGAAAGATCAATATTTTAGCAATATGTGGCAGCAGGATTAACAATGATTCCCCGATTCCGGGGCTCTTTTAAAAATTGAAAAATCTGACGATTTTCCGTGGACAGAGGACAGGACGTCTCTAGCGGCTGGGAGCTGAGAAAATTTGGTGTTATTGGTAACTATGTTTTGTAGAGAATTATTATTCTAACACTGAAGTACTGTTTGCAACGGATTTACATTACTATGCCATGAAGATTTTAAATACAAAAACGGCTTGTAAAATATGATGCACTGCTACAGATTCATCTACCAAGCAGTATATGAGTCGACAAAATTATTTCTTGACCTCTGGACCCTATACGGACCATTTGTGAGCTCTGAAGTTGATTACTTGTGACTTAATATCTTGCTGGATGTCAAGCATAGATCCTCTTCATACACCTGCGTAATGATAACACACTGTACATGACTTCTGGTAGGACGTAGAGGAGGAAGGAAAGTCACTACGCTCTATACGTGCACCGATGTGACGTCGGAAAATGTTTCTGCTCATGCTCGCAAGGACAGGAGGAGATCAGAACAGACTGCAGCTGATAGATGTGTTGTAGTGATGTAATGTTGCCTGTTTGGTGACTACGGATGGCTGTTTGTGCCAGGCTCTGCGGAGTGGGTCAGTCGCGAAGGTGCCGCAGGCGACAGCGGCATAATCAGCAGGATCAGGGCAGCGATTCCGACATGGACGAGGAAGAAGGGGAGCGGATCGTGGGCAAGAGGCAAGGCGACGTCTGCGGCGGCGGAGGCCCGGAGAGTGGCGTCGCCACTGCAGGGCCGAGTGACGCTTGTGAATATGGCAGCGGTCATCATGTCAACAGAGGAAGCTCGCTGAACCGCACGAGCACGGGACCTCCGCACCCGCAAACCTTAGCGGAACTACCCCCGGAGCTTTTAGTGGAAATATTCTCCTTGCTCCCCGGAACAGCGCTACCAAATGTGGCCCTCATCTGCAAGAAATTCAGACAAATCCTCAGTACTGAAACCATCTGGAGAAGGCGGTGCATTGAAGGTAAATTATCTCTACTGCACGCAGAGATAATTGAAACATCAACGGCTTAGATGGCTAAACGCAGCGTTGATTCGCATATTATGTGTTATGGGATTCCTACTTGTAGACAGGTTGTTTGTGTGAGACTCGGTGCACAGCAGCGCTGGCTCCTCGGAAATGTTTCCCTTAAAAGCATTTCTATCGATCAGGACGGGAACCATGACGAAAATGAAAGCAATCGCTGCGTCCTTAGTCACTGCTGTTACAAAAAAGAGCAAGGCCTCTCAATGTTTTTAGGCGCATTATAACCATTCTGTGTGTAGCTGATAAGGCTGCTGATGCAGGGCCGACCTCAGCCTTTTGGGGGGACATGAGCATTATTGTGAACACCACACCACCACCAATGTCCCACCACTTTATAATCAGGAAACTACACTATGGCAAGTTTGGACAAATACTGTATGTCTCCAAAGTTATGTTAAAATTTAGAGATACACTTCCCGATTCCCTCCCAGCTCAATGCTCATGTTATGAGAGACCATGTCATGCTGGGCTACTGAAGCAATTAGTCAATATGGCAGCCAACTTTTTGAAAATGGTGGAAAATAAAACCCTTTATTATCTCTATCTATTAAGTTACTAGCATACCAGGCAAGCTAATTAAGGCACTTACATTGAGAAAGGAACAATTAGTAGAAATTTAATAGGGACTACAACGACTTCTACTACTACTGCTAATAAGAAACTGTCAAAAACAAGACATGTGATCTAACGCTGCAAAATACTGCAGTATACACACATCCAATCCTATTAATGACATGAATTTTAATTTTCTTTTCTTTTTTTGGGGGGGGGGGGTTGTTCTGCTTAGTTCACTTGTGGCTCGGGCAGGGTTGTGTTTAATAAACCTTGTGAATCACTGTGTAGCACACATGATCAGATCATGTCCTTGTCTGCTGACTGGAGTTTAAGTTCGGACTTACTGCCGTAATGTATAACACCACAGTTCACATTATGAATTGGATAAATATGGAGCTTATCGACTGCACTGTTTAAAAACCTGACTTGCTGTATACCCATTTCCATTACCACTAATACTGATACGGATACTTTGCATGCGTAGCCCTAATAAATTTAAATTTAATGTTAATTTCTCTCATGTGTTTTCTCTCTGCAGAGTTTGGTATGAAGGAGGATCTGAGGAAGATGGAAGTAGGAAATGTATCTAGCCGAGAGCTCTATGTTAAACGTGAGTTTGGCTGCCACTTTAACACCTCTAATGTCAAAGATCAGTTGATCCAATGAAGTATTTGGTTCCTTCCTACCCCATCACGTCATTCAGCATTTGCACCCTTAAGTGTCCCTAATGTCAACTGTGATTGGATGCAGATGGGAAGCATTGATATGAGTGTGGATTCTCTGCTCCACTAAGACTTTTGATGGTGCAACTTTTTCTTTCATGTATTGTCCCCCATTTGTTCCTCATTTGTTTATCAGCAGCGATATGGAGCTCATATTGCATTTTGAAAAAACAGCTGCCTCAAAACATACCAGGCAAAGTTGCAGCACCTGTTAGATTATGTTGGCCCATTTCTCAATTCATTGGCGTGCTGTGTTAGACTGAGCCCGCCATGGTCCGTGGTTGCTCTACACATGCCTGTGTTGTGCCTGTCCAGGTGTCAACCCACGGGTGAAGTCTGGGCGCTTTGTGAAGCTCCTCCCTGACTACAAGCACATGGACTATAGAGATGTGTACACACACTGTATGTACAGGGCCATCAACGCAGATGGCTACAGCATGAGGGGTTGTGTGTGTGTGTGTGTGTGTGTGTGTGTGTGTGTGCGCGCTTGTGGAGGGGGGGGACTCTTAACGATTGTTGCAGCAGTGTTATGCACCGTGCGTGAACGTTGAACGTGGTAATAATTCTCTGCAGTGTTTGCTTTCACATTAAGCGTTAACTGGGAGGCTGGATAACTTGGTGTGCCGTGTGTGTTGTTTAGAAACTTGGCTGACAGGAACATGAGCAGTTTACACTTTCTTCTTTTTGGGTTTATATCACATTGATTCTATCCTGACAGACACTAAACAAAAGCTTCAGTTTGTGGATTGTTACATCTTCTCTTGTGTTTCTAACCTTGCACAGTGCAGCTTCTAGTAGAGCATGGCTGTATCACTGCAAAAACTGACTATTATGGTGCAATGTTGTGCTTTTGTGTTGCAGTGCTTCACCCATACAGACATATTTTGGGTTTATGGCAGCCTGATATAGGCCCTTATGGCGGATTGCTCAATGTTGTGGTGAGTCATATTTCTCAATCAAGACATTTGCATTAAGATGAGGAAAAATGACTTACAGTTTACCGTTTGTTTCACAAAAAGTCAAATGCTTATCATTTATGGTGCAGCAATATTCAACAGCTATTGCTCTGGAAGCCTAACTTAATTTAGGATAATGTCAATGGCTGATAAATTATTAAAAGTACTTCTCATTCAGGTGGATGGGTTATTCATCATTGGCTGGATGTATTTGCCACCTCATGACCCCCGTGTGGAGGATCCAATGAGAAGACGGCCGCTCTTCCGTATCCACATGTGGGAGACCAAAAAGGCCTCTGTGGAGTGTATGTACGGACACAAGGGCCCCCACAAAGGAGACATACAGGTAAGGGGTTCCACAGCACTGACGCGTCTCTATACACCAAAGAAATGAGCACGACGGAATTTTGAGTATATTTTCTTGAAGCACATTCTTCTTTAATTTGAAGTTAGTAGCCTATAAAAGTAGGCCGTCCTCTAATATGTGTCATATTCTGTTATTTTTAGACCGTCAAGAAGGATGAATTTTCAACTAAATGTAACCAGACGGATCATCACCGCATGCCAGGAGGCAGACAGGAGGTGGGTCAAATCAGGGATCTGTTACCACCTGACAGACTACTGACCCGCTGATGACCTTTTTAATTATTCACTCATCGTGATCCCTTAGCATTCAATGATCACTTTCATGTAAACAACGTGCAATATTAAACCTCATGTAAATACACTGATGATATTTAAAAAATATATATTTTTCTCTTTACTGTAACTACTAAAGCTTAAAAACTACCCTTACTAACTTAACTTAACTGATTATTGATTAGTTTTAAAGCCTGTATGCCTTGATAATGTCAAACTTGTTGTCAGACTGTCACCAGGGTTCTATAACTTGTGTGTATGTATGTGTGTGTGTGGCTGTGTTTGTAGGAGTTCAGGACATGGCTGGAGGAAGAATGGGGTCGGACACTTGAAGAAATCTTCCATGAGCACATGCAGGAACTCATCCTGATGAAGTTCATTTATACCAGTCAATATGAGTATGGGTCTTTTCCTCTGATCACACTGAAATCAAATGTCAATTAGTTGCATGCCCTCAGTAGCTCAAAAGGGTTAAGCAATAAAGACAAGTATAGCTTTTTATCTGAAGAGATGGTTCTGATTTCCCGTGTGGATGAATGTACTGTATAACCTATCCACCTGGTAAAGCTGTGGCTCTCATATGCTTTCTGTTGACAGTAACTGCTTGACATACCGGAGGATCTATCTTCCTCCTACGTTGCCCTCGGACCTGCTGCAGCCAGGCCTCTTTAAAGGCACCTATGGCAGTCACGGCTTGGAGATTGTCATGCTCAGTTTCCACGGGATGTCTGCAAGAGCCACCAAGCTCACTGTAAGTTAGTGAACAATCATTACCAGAGTCTGTGCTTCTCTCTCCTCACGGCAGAGTTTTGTGTTCATACTGGCCCTGCAGTATAAAGTAATCGCAGGTTCCCGGTGAATTATTATATAATATAATAATATATATAATAACATCCTGTAAATGTCCTACAGGTCCTCCTCCATCTCTCCAGCAACCAACTATTCAGCCAAAATTCCTGATGTAATCATCACTCAAGCTTTTAATAGGCACTTTTACACACAAAGTGCCTTTGAATGTATCATTTTCACATTTTTGACATAGTAGATGAAACATTAACCCACCAAATTTCTCTGCTAGTGGTGCACACTGTAATAGTACTCCTTCCTGCAGGGAGACCCCAACGTTCCTGCTGGGCAACTCACTTTGGATGTTGACCTGAGCCGGCCCGTGGTCCTCCCAGACTTGGAGCACCAGCGCAAAATAGAGGAACTGTCTCGGCTTGTACTTGGGGTACACGAGGAAGTGCAGAGGGAAGTTGAACAACGGGCTAAGGACAGCTCTGCCACAGTCAATGGTGCAGCAGAGGGGGCCTGTGGTGGTGCCAGCGGAGCGGAAGGGATGGACATAGACCATGGTGCCTGCTCAGACAGCTGTGAGCCTGGCCCCAGCAGCAGCAGCAGTCCTCCTGAGGCCCAGCCATTCGTCCTGCCCCTGGGGGTTATGGCTCGCAACGAAGTGTATCCTCGCACCTGCAGGAAATGGTAAGAACTCAGCTAAAAGGACATGAAAATGCCTATTGTATAAATTCCACAGGTGGACTGATGCCTGTAGATTCCTTCGCCACAGTAACATTGGTGTTAGACACGGTGCGCCTATTGTTCTTAAGCTGTTGTAAATCGCGTCATTGTTAAAAGTTCATGGCCAACAGGCTGAAATAATATCAGCCACTAAAGAATTAGTCATATGATGAATGCTGGCTGAGCAGCAAGAATTATAGCTTTATAGCCAAAGATGTTTAATTGAGCATATAAAAAGGGCAATTAATTAAACTGCGTATGGTGCAGAATAGACAGATGGTTGAAAGTGCCTGCTCTGGTGCATCAAAGCCAGGAGAAATATTTGACCAGTCACAGGCATTAGTTTGGAGCTCACTGATGGACAGACCTCAAAACAAAAGCAGCTGCTACAAGCAACCTGCAAGAGAAACATAACTGCAGACTTTTTATTTTACTTTGTTGCATGTTAAGGTGTCATTATTATTATCACCTACGCACTGAAGTAAACATTTCCGATAAGATTGTTGACTACAAATTAAAAATTTATTATTTTTGTCCTAATCTGTTCAATACATAATATTTATTAATACAGAAGGAGATTGCTATAAAACCTTATTCAAAATAATCTAACAATTATTACAAGTTATTGATAATTAAAATAAATACTTCAATTGACATTACCAGTCATTATTTTCTACAGTAACTGTTTGTGAGAACCGATTCAATAAACAATTGAAATGGTCATCCATCAAAATATTGATTAATTGACAAATTGATATTCCTCCATTTCAGCTTCTATGGGACAGGCCTGATCGCTGGGCATGGCTTCACAAGTCCAGAGCGCACCCCGGGGCTTTTTGTGCTGTTTGATGAGGACCGTTTTGGTTTCATCTGGCTGGAGTTGAAGTCTTTCAGTCTGTACAGTCGCCTGACGGACCATCTAGCCCACGCTCAGGCTCCAAACATGGAGCGATTTGAGGCCATGCTGTGCAACATGCAGTCCTGGACATCCTGATGCACCAAGCTTTAAGTCTCCTTCCACAATACAATGCATAACAAAAACCATTACACACGAATCACCTCTGTCCTCCGCCGGCAACAATAGTATCGTGATAGATCATGATCTTAACTCTCGAGGGTTCTATCTGTATGTGTTTCACAAACATTGGGTTTTACTGTCTAATTAAGCTAGCTATATCACCCTGAACTAGCACTCCCGCACTCCTGTTCCCAGACAAGCACTTTTAAAAGGTCTCTTGAGGCAATGTTTATCACCTCACCTCTGTAGAACCTTAATCCTCCAGTGCAGCATGATAACACGTCGCAAGTTCTTAATTTATTTATTTATTACCCGCAGGAGAAAAGGTATGATATTTCATACCGCTTATTATGGATCAAACTGTATGTGCCTCTGATTCGAAAACCATGTCTGTACTCGGTAGTGCTTGAAGAAGGTGTCCAATGTATTCTGCTATATAGTATTATAATAATGTCAGTGCCCAACATATTGAACTGCATGCTGCGTTTTATTTAGATCTTATCATACAGTACACTCATAATAATTATCTGATCATGATGTTTTTCTTTCATGAAGCAGCATGCCTTACTTTTTATTTTATATTAATTTATTATTATTATTATTATTATTATTATTATTTTTGCTTTTAAGACATCAGAATTTAGAAAAATACAGCATCTCAGGTGTTTTTCTCTTTGCCACAAGTCAGTTAAAACCAGGACGAAAGTATTTATGTGTATAACAAAAATTTATGATGTTACATTCATTTTTTTTTATTTGTCCAATAGAAATACTGAGTGGGTTTTACAACCGGGCAATTTTCTAAACATTTGCGAGAGACGACTTGCTGTCTTATCATGCACCGTAGCTTCATAAGCCAGTGTTAGGCAGACTGATATGTCTTTGTCCTTTGAACTTTAGAGATATCTTTTTCAGTGATATGCTTTGGCTCATGGTCTTACATCAAACATACTTTTAATCTCACAACACCACCACAAAATATTATGTAAGTTGGAAAGATGTATTGCAATAGAATAGCATAATCTATACATAAACTGGATTTAATCAAAGTATCAAAATTATACAGTTTATGTGCTTATATAATTATGGTCTGAAACAGAAACTTGTCTTACCTTTGAAATGTATTGCATTTGTTGTGTTTAAATGGCTGTCACAGTGTTTGCCTGGCTTCATGCCTGCAAAGTTTTTCCCTCCACTTTTCCAATTTATTTCAAACCTGAGACCAGGCTTGCTGAACATTACACAAACTAACAGCTCAAAGTGCATCTCCAAGTACCAAGTAAGTGTCTGTATGTCTCATTATGGCCTGATGGTGATGCCCAGTAGCTTTCTTACTCCAAGTGCACTTGTCTGGGCAAAATAGTGAATCATTCAAAACCACTGGCCAGCACTTTTATATCAGACTGCAGCTTTACTAAAAATCGCAAAAAAAAAAAAAAAAAAGATTGCTGAAGCAACATTTGATTTATTTTGTCACATTAAATTAATTTCCTCTCAATTTTAGTACATTTGTTTTATACATTCTCTTGTGTGTAAGCCCTCTGTACCCAGCTATTTGAATGATTTGCCTTTGAAAAGTCTTGCTTTGTACTATTTTCAATGCCATACACCTGATTTTGTGAAAAACAAACTAAGTTTGACCTATTGAACTGCTCACATTGGACTTCAGGGAGCTTTTCAGCTTAAGCGCTCTTCTCAGTAATAAAAATAAAAAACTGAAAAGAACCTCTTTGTTAAATCTGTTTATTTTTTCTGTTGTTTGTATGTGTATCACACTGTGGTCGTGCAAGAAAGCCATTCAAAACTCTTACCCACTATGATTATCTTTAGTGCCACAGTTGAATTTTGATGACATAATAGTTTGTAGTACTTTGCTCAACAGAACTATATTACACAAGCCCTGTAATAAGCTAAGCCCAAAATAGCAAACCAACAAACCACTGTTGTTAGTGTAAACTATTATCTCAAATAATCCATGTTAACCCTTTCACATCAATTGTCAGTGTATGTGTGTGTGCCAGGGATACAAACAACCGGATACCTTCAAAAGATTTTTTATTTTGTATCAGAATCCAGATCACACAGTACGTGTATCCCATGACTTAAGATGCCTTTCTACTACATATTTCCTTTGGGGCGTTTAGATCTTATAGTAGTACTCCCTATTAGAAGTGATTTGCTCTAGATTCAAATTGATGTTCAATGTACACTGACTATAAAACAAACTAAGCTAACTTTAACTTTGAACTCCCTACTGCTGCCACACAAACATTTTAAGTTCAACTTTGAAATTTTAAAATCTTAGGGTTTCAGGTTAAATTTTGAAAGGATCTCCTTTTTAAATTTCATATAATGTATGGTACTTTGTAAAGGTTACAGTAAGTACTGCTGGATTTTTATTAGTTTCTCAGTGTCTTACAGCAAGTCTAATGCTTTACTGGCAGACTTGTTGGTGGTTCATGATGAAATCAATTTTTTAAAAATTGATTGAGCTGACTTTTCTACAATTCACTGCGCTCCATTTTCTCCTTATGTTCTTGGATCTTCTCTGGGAGGGTCTGAGTCAGGAAGACAAACCGCCCCTTCTTCAAGTGATGAGCAGGTACCTGTTCCTTTAAATCGATTGCCAGGTAGTCTTCTTCTGCTCCATACTTTGGCCAGTGAACAAGGCCTTCCCTGTTAGGAGACCTACTCACACACACACACACACACACACACACACACACACACACACAATATTAACAAGATTGTCTTATCTCCATGTATATGACAAATTACTGTACAATGAGGAGTAGTTCCTACCCTGTGCGAGCAAAGTTGCCCCAGTAGCTCATCATGGTTTTGCTAAAACGCATCTCCTCTTCAGCGCATGCATCTAAAATAATGACAATCTGGTGAGACACTTTGCACTCCAGGAAGCCCAAATATCTGGTGATCTATTGATGCAGCAATTCTTAAATTACACTTACCAGGTAATGTCACATGGGTTGTTGTAAAACAGAATCCGAGTACTGCAAAGATTTCATCTCCATGGTCACTCCCAACAAAGCTTGGCCTTTTTGCCTGCAGGATTCTGGGAGGATGCTGGTACTCATAGAGATATACAGGGGCGCCTGCATCTGGTAACAGACAAATGGGTGTTATATTGTGTTTATGAAAGTGTGGGACGATAAATATCAAATAAAGGTTCTCAATTAGATTTGCATAATCATGTATAAAGAATTACCTCTGTGGGCATTAGCAGTCTTAATGGCTGGAATGGTAAATAACAAATCACCAATCATCTCAGTCAACCCATTTCTATTTTTCACACGATCTTCACCGTTTCCAATATATTCATGTGTCATCAGATCTACGATGAAAGGCTTGAGAAAATGAGGGACACATCTGTCAGAGAAGCTTGAGCATGATAAGGAAGGGCAATACTGTAATGTCAGGCAGCGTGAGTCTTACATCATATTGGAACATTAACAGCATGTTCGTGACATGCTCCTGATCAATTCCCTCTGTCCAGTTTGGAGGAGCAAAGAACTAAGAGAAGATGAAGCTACAAGCTTAACATTTCAGACACACAGAAGCAAAACAAGACAATTTAAATTTCATGGGCTGATTTGGAAATCAGTGAGCTCTTCAATCACACAAATTTCAGTAACAATTCAGCATTTCACACTTACATTAGTAAGTAACCAGCCCCCTTCATCATTATTAACGCCGGTCATGAATGGTACAGTGAGAATTTCATGATTATGGTACAGTTCATTCACAGGTTTTGTCAGGAAGTGTCCATCGACATTTATGGGATATCTAACTTTTTCATCCTTGAGAGAATAAAAAGCATAAAAGAAACAGTTACAGTTACATGAAATCCAAACATTTCACAGAAATCTTGCAGAAGACATTAAGACATTACAAGCTTGTGTTCAACTAATCCTTTCAAGTCAGTCTATATCAGCTTTGTATACAGCATCTCACCTCCCCAATTTTCAAAATAGTTTCAAAATCAAGGGTTTTCATGCAATGGGCGATCTTCTCTGAGCTTTCCAGGCTACAGCCAGACACATTTGCTATCATCTGAGGACAGAAATATAAGGGATCAATCACAACAGTTTAGAAATACAATGATGGTCTCAATATTGTGCACTGAAGAATGTTTACACCCAAAAGTAGGCACATTGATAATTGACCTGCGTCACTGGTAGAGGATCATTCACTATAAGTAAATCCATTGCAGCAGTGCCACTCTCAGCAATGGCATGGTGGATCAGGCCATCAGACAACGGTGAGAGAAGCTGTTAATTAAAGCGAGAGAAGAAATGACAGGTTCTGTGGACAGTAGTAACTTTGCAGTGACATAACTGTGCGATGCAACAAAAAAAAAACTGAGTTTATTGAAAGGAATCTTCACCCAGGTTGATTCTTACCAGTAGGGATACGCTCACTCCACCAGCAGACTCCCCGAATATCGTAACTAAATCTGGGTCTCCACCAAAGTTGTGAATGTGCTGCTGGATCCACCTGAGAGCTTCTACCTGGTCCAGCATTCCAAAGTTCCCGGACATGTGCTCATCTCCAGTGCTGTAAGAACATACAATTATCGTCTACCAGGCTGCGTTCACACCAGCTGGTAAAATTACCCAATTTTGAATTTTTGTTCAAATGCGGTACAGGCCAAAAGTGACAGAATGTAAATAATAATTGTATATTCTGTGCTTAGTAACTTGAGTGTTTTTGTTTTTTTACCTGAGAAAGCCCAGAAGTCCCAAGCGGTACTGGATCAAAACCACAACCACATCTTGGTGAGCAGCCAGGGCGGAGCCATCATAAATGGAGGCTGACCCTATAGAAAATCCTCCACCATGAATCCAGACCATGACCTTTTAAAGTAAAGAAAGACCCTTATTTTTTCCATGAAGTAGAAACAACATTTTTACTTTATTCTAACTGAGCTCACCTCATAAGAATTTCAATCAAACTACACCAACACAAAGAGCCTTCAATCCGACTAAATCCTGAAACTCATGGTGACAAAACAGGACTGGATATTTTGAGGTAATCCCATTCCAGTCTGGCTCTGCGTATAGGCATCATTATTCAAACTGCCATTAGGAATACTTTAAAAGCAATTAAACCAACTTCTGCAGCTGAACCTCTGTAACAGAACAGCATTACTCCAAACGGAGATCACTTACTGGAAGCTTGGCATCAAGAGCTCTGTTTGACGGAGTGTAGATGTTGAGGTAAAGACAGTCTTCTGAAATGTCTGGAATATCTGTCACGATGGCGCCAAATTTATCAAGGAGATCTATTGTCACCTGTCTAGGCTGAACACACCTGAAAATTCGATTTTTAAAAAAATCATTAAGTATTGGACATGATTCCCACAACTGTTGTGTGCAAGCACGATTCTGGATGGATGCCTTACATGGGCGGCTGCTTGGTAGCGTCTCTCACTCCTTCCCATCCCTCTACAGGCTGAGGTGCAGCCAGTCTCAGAGCAGGGCCTATGGGTGGCTTGGCAAATGGGACACCCAGGTAGGCATAGACTCCAGTCTCCTTCTCCTTTACACTCACATACCCACCTCTCAGGCTCCCGAGCTTTGTGTGGACTTCAGGTGCTGTCAGGATATTAGGACTGAGTGAGAATCATAATGTGACATCTCACAATTTATCAGTTCAAGATCTTTTGCGGTTTGTGTTTACAAAATTGTGTGCAACTGACAAATTAGCTAGTCTTAGAAAATACAAAAACTTTCCATTTGATTTTAGCCACAAGATATATTTTTCCCATCTCCAATTTTGCCATACTGTCTGTGTAACTAGTTCAAATTCATGTAACTGACTAGGACTGGAATAAATAGTTCATTAATCAGTTAGTTGATCAGCCATAAACTAATCAACAACAATTTTCATTGTTTCAGTCATTAATTAAGGAAAACTGCCAAACAAACAATTTGAAGATGTCATCTTGGTCTCTGGAACAGTTTCCTTCATGATTACATTTTTTAGTATTTGTAGTAATTAAATTATATACAATTAATGATTAACCAAAAATACTGACAGATAAGAAAATAAATATTGTAATGATAGAAAAAACAATGAATAATTGTTCGTTGCAACTCTATTATGGTAGCACAACTAGTTTTCAGCTAAATCTAAACTAAAAATTAAACTAAAATCAAGTTAAACTGGAAAACGCTCATCCATTCAAACTGTGTTTACTGTTCAGGTTACAGAGCAACACCTTGATTCAACTTTGACACACTGAATGCAGTTTTATATGCAATGGAGCGTGTGTGTGTGTGTGTGTGTGTGTGTGTGTGTGTAGTGTATGTTTGTGTATGTATGTGTGTGTGTGTGTGTGCGTGTGTGTGTGTGCGCGCGCGCGCGTGGACAACAGAAATGATTGCTAAAGCTAAAAAAGCACAAGATTACGAAAGAGGAAAAAGACATTCTCTAAGAGAATTCTCAATTGTGATACTTTTACACCCACATAAGGTTTGAACACACACAGTCATCCCCATAAAGACAGCATTTAAAAGGCTTATCCTGAATAATTAACTTAATTTTTCACCTTTGGACACAGCATATTGCCAGCAAGTAGGTGTAAGGTAACGCCGATTAGTAATGTGGAATATAAACCTCAGCAGACCGTGTTTCACAGTAATATTAGAACAGCTAAGGGGCGTTGTTAATCACAGCACGGAGCAAAACAAGGGATTCAGTCCTATAAAAAACACATTCAAACAATACTGCAGCTAGAGTATGTTATTCAGATAATGCAGTCAGATCTAAAAGCAACACTTTCTACTTGTTATCGCTGTGCAAAGAACTTAATTTTCTCCAACTTACCAAGTGGGTCTACAGCAACGCTGAGACATAAAACAGACATTAGACAGAAGACAGTTTGCTTTGCACAGAACTTCATGGTGGTCGTCTCGCCTCCTCCTCGCACTCTGCTGATTTCTGAAAAGCGGACGCGCCAATAGAAAATCCTTCCTACTATGAAGCGCTCTTTTTATATCCTTGAACCGGATAGTACTGAAATCGCCTGCAAGATAGGCACGTGACTCGGCAGCCTTTATGCTTACAGCAACAGGTGATCGACAGACGTCCCACCCCGTTCACCATAGCACAAAACATTTTCCCATCAAGAGCTTGTGTCATCTGCCTCTGACAAGCTGAAACATGATATTGGATTAATCTGTCCATATTCTATACTAACAGAGAACACACATGTTACTGACTTGCAAAATTTTATTATTTTTATTTTAACCAAGATAAAAGTACGATTATACCAATTGTACCAAAGTGAGAGCAGAATAGTGGACATTTATCCCACGACAAAAAACAGTTTGGTTCTCAAGGTTCCACCAAAGACCTGAGCAGAAGAACTATGCCCCACAATATACAGTATATGGTTAAACTGTTTGTTTCAGTATTGATATGTTCTGGTGCTGAGTTGAGAGGTCCTATGGCCAAAACCTTAAAAGAAAACTGAACTTGAGGATGTAGTTGAAAACTGTTCTGCTAGCCAGTTTTACAATGACAGATTTTAGTGGCCATGCTAAATTATACTATTACTGTCATTAGCCTATTTATTCTATTATTATTAACCCACCACTTCATGGCTAATCATACACAAGGGGTGTGCTGCAGCTTCATAGAGGTTCAGTAATCGAGGGTTCAATGATCGATCCATTTAATATTCCCCAACTAGAAGTTGACATTACATAGAGTAAATTCTCAAATAAGTACATCAGGAATTACATACAAGCATTAACTCTGCCCCCAGGAAGGTCCTTTTGGGCGTCACTTTATGGAGAACTGAATTGCCAGAAAATTTGGATAACTGGGGACAACATATGAAGTGATGGCGGCACTTGGAACCTCACAGATGATGTTCTTCAACTTCCCATTACCTTCAGCAACGCCACCATCAACTCATGTATAGACATCCAGTCAAGCTGTTCCTCACACCACTCAACAATACAGGAAGAGAAAATAGGAGAGGGAAAGCCTCTATCACATCTTCAGTACTTTGGCAACTGGTAGCCTATAGCGGAGAGTCTGAGACTCAGTCAGTAAATGGAGGGCTCTGCTGGAGAAATTAGGTAATGGAAAAAAAACAAGCTTCTTTAAATTTCTGTTTGAATCTTTAATGTCTATTTTATTTTTATTTTGGTAATGGCTTGGCTCCACTCGTCCCCTTAAAGGGAAATCTCACTGCACATGAATACAAAATTATTATTTTTTTAATGTCAACATATGAGAAATAAACAGAGGACTAACAAATAGGACAGAACACAGTTTTTAAATGGGCGAGACAAAGTGAAGAGCGGGGTTGGGTCAAAGTTAGTGCACATTTGTATATGTGTATGTGTGTGTGTGTGTGTGTGTGTGAGTGAGTGGGGTGGGGATGATGATGGGGATTGTGTTGGGGTTTGTTATTTATCGTACACTTTACTTCATTACATTTTCTTGCACTTTCTAGATTTAATGCTTATCAGAGTTAAGTGTGCTTGGCTCAAGGCTCAGGGAAATAAACAGTCCTTGAGTCTGGTGGTCCATGCTTTGATAGTCCTATAGCGCCTGCCAGGGCAACAGTTGGTATCCAGGATGTATACCAGCATGTATGTGTATTTCATGCAATTTTTTATCGGTCCTGGGAAACAGGACTACGGATCAAAAGATACTTGGTTCAATTCCTCTCTGATCAGCTGGTCACAGAATAAAATACCCTCTCGGTCATACCAAACGCTGAATAGTCTTGGTGTGAGTGGTTAAAACATCTGAAAAATATTACGAGTTACATGAAATTTAATCCTCGACAGTCCAAATTGATTTGCCAACCAGTTTCAGGTAACAACCGGTGACAACTGCGGGAATCTGTGTGACCAGGTTATAACCAACATTAGGGGCGTTGCCAAACTCATAAGTTCTTCTATGGCACCTTTGCATTCAGAATTACTATTCAAAAACCGTTACTCATAAAACCATCGCTTACAGATACTCGTTTGTTCCTTTCATGGTAACGTAACGTTGTTTGGTGAAAGTGCGATGATTTCTGCCAAAGCCATTTTTAGATTATTAATATGAAACAATTAGCTAAACAGCTCAATACGTCTCAGTGCCAAAGTTTCCACCTTTTACAATGGTACAAGATGTACAGTAACTAACGTTATATCTGCTGATGACTTTGCGTGTTGTTTCATCTGTGTTGACTATTGGCGGCACACTCCTCTTGTCTGAGCCTGGGATCCCAGCAATGAGTGAGGAACCTTCCATGTGAGGAACACGCGAAGGCAGGGGCTCATCTCTCGCGAGGAACGGCGCCGTTATCGAAATCTCTACAAACAACACGAGAATTCATCATTCACACGGTAATATAACCCAATCTTACACGGTACATGTGTTGTGTGCCAGCACTGGGGGAAAGAAGCTGAATCAAAATCAGATTTTATTATTATTTCTTCCAACAGTTTACGATTTTTGCATTGCATTTCGACGGCCTTTAGGCCCCACTAGCATGCTAATCACCACGCTAGCTTAAACAGCGACTCCTTACCCATACTTTAGCTTTAACGTTAGCACGCAAATCCGATTTTGAAGCGCCGGCTAACATTAGCTAGTCTGTTCCTGTTCATGCTAGTTAGCTAATGCGAAATGGAACAGATTTTCCGCTGAAACACGATAGTAACAATGTCAGCTGGGGTACATTTTTTGAAATTACTGAAATACCCAAATTACGTCAGTTTTTGTTTTCTTTTGCCCATGCCTAATATCGTTATGAGACCCCCGCCCAATTAGCTACCTAGCCGTAACGTTAACAGTGGAGTGCCAGTCAAAACGCAGTTAGCCAGGCTAGCACGACTTTACCAACTCTATGTGACATTTTCATGGTCGTAGCAGCCAAGAAGGTAGCATCCAGGGAAGCAGGGTTTATCCAGAACAGCTGCACTGTACCCCCTTTTCCTCATATAATCGGAGCTAACGCTAGCAATATCACCCGTTAGTTAATAACACGCGGACCGCTTTTCCAGTATAAATTTAGTTGCTATGCTTCACAATGACACGTTTTTCATTATTCTCACGAAATTGCCCACATTAATTCAGGTTGGACTGAAATTTGCAATTTACCATGGATATACAACTAGAGGAATTAACCCAAGGGGAAGCTTGTACATGATCTCTGGATACCTGAACTCTCAGACTAATAAACACACCGTCACTGTCCCCTTACTTGTAGTTGTATCTGAGTTGTCTCTCTTTTCTGAAGAGACATGTCCCTGTAAATATTTAGATCATAAAAGTACAGTATTTACAATGCATTCGTATTTGACTGGTAATTGAAGTTGTTGATGTAGTCATGTATCCTTACATGTATTACATAAACTCTATAAAGAAATTTTATTTTCATTGTGATTCCATAAGGTGACTGACATTGTATCAATCAGAATTGTTATTAAAAACAAAGCAAAAAAACTATCTTGGGTGGATACTTTTATACTGGCCTGTGAATTTTACTCCCTCCAATTTAGAACCTGTAAAATTCAGCTGTCACACTCATGCTTACAATGTTATGTACCTAAAGAGGCTAAATGAATTCAGATGAAAGCGCAAATAAAAACTATGGTAGACTTAAATGCATAGTAATTAGACAAGAAAGGGGATTTTGTTCATTGATTTGATGCACAGAAATGAATGTTTACTCATGTTTGTGTTTAATTTGTAGATGTCTGTACAATTATCATGGAACACAAAATACTGATTGTACAATCAAAAGCAAATACAATTACATCACAACTCTTTCTTACTACAGTGGAGGTACATCATATTGGTAGGACATGGAGACAAATGGGATATCAGTGGTGTACAGACAAGCGCTTTTATTGTAGCAGTCGTATCGTATGCAGTTCCTGGAAAGGTTAGTACAGACAAGATAAAAAACAGACAAACAGCATTATAATGTGATTAAAAAGCAGCAGTATATAGTACATATGGCAATCATACCTCATAACAGAGTCTAAACATTACCCATGACAAAGTATAGTGTTACATTCACATTGATCAGTTGTATTCTTGGCCAGAGGTAAATTATTTCTGTATGACACTTTTTTAAACATCCCTGAATCATACAAACAAATTAAATGCAGTATATATTGTTTGAGATGACTTCAGTTGTGTGACACGTAATATTTTAAGTGGAACTGACACAACATAAAGCTATTCTGCCTTCTAGTAGCATGTCAGTAAAGAAATATTTTTGCTGTCTTTTTTTTAAATTTCAGCTGTGAACAATGTCTGAGCAAGAGCTGGATGAAATTGTGCAAATTACAGTGGAGGACTTTAACCAGAATGACCGTACAGGTAAGGAGTCCTATGAAGCAATATGAAAACCTATTATTTTTCTGTCTATTCTGATCAGTGTACTGTATAGTGAATTACTGGATATAAACATTCTCTTCTCTTTTTCACCAGATGTGGTTAGGTTCTGAATTAAGCAAGTGCAGCACTATTAATCATGGGCATTTAATCAATAACTCTAACTGTTGTTTTGAATGTGTATAATAAACACTATATGGGGTTCAGGTTCAGTATCAGTGGATGATCGGTACTATTGCTGTGGATTGGAACAGGGACATAGCTTTGATCTGGACATTTCAGGGTGATATTAATAAAAAAAAGAAAAAGAAAAAAAAAAGTCTGTTAATTTAGTTTCAAGCGTGTCTCTGTATATGATTCATGCCAGACATGCTGGACAGTCATGAGGACGATGAAGAAAGGCCTCAGAAGAAAAAGAGGAAATTAAGTAACAGTCAAGAGAGCAACAGCAACAACCAAGACATACATTTTATCAAGGTAACAGCTCTGTATAATGGACACTGTGTAAAGCACGTACATTTTTATAATTTTTTTTTTTACAATTACTGGATTAAAAATAACAATTCCAGCGATAAATTACACATTCAAAATCTTATTCTCTTCCCAGAACTTCTTGGTTTCATTCACCACATCAATCAGCCACCGGTTGGAGGGAATTGAGTCAAAGTTACAGGCTCTGGATGCCACATGCAAAGCCCTTGGACGCAAACTGGACAGCATGGTACCCTGTGCCAAGAGTCCTATCCAGGTTCCTATGATTGCAGGGTCGCCTCAGGGGGCCACTCAAACTTGGAACAAAGTGCGATGGTAAGTTAAAAGTGTTTGCCCACATTCACCTTTTGAGCCGTTTAAAAATTGTGTCCATTCAGGCGTGGAGTGCAGTCCAATGAAGTAGGTGTAATTTTTTTAGAGGGCAAAGGTCCTTTTAGTCATTTGACAAAGCTGTATTGTGATTATAGGGACTAGCAGAACCAGGTCACTTAGGCTTAGTTTAGACTGTGCAAACCACACAAACATGTGGCAGTTAATCAATCAATTTGTTTTCAACTTCTCTTTCAGTGTTGTTCCACAAACAAATGTGATAGTGAGCAGTGAACACCCAAAGGGCTCTAGCCAAGAGGACACCCCGCTAGAGAACCTGCTAAGCAAGTGAGTGGCTCACATTGACACTATGCAGTATGTTTAGTGAGAAATGTTATAATCCTTTCCAACACAGTGCCTCATAAACATTGCCATGTTCACTGTTGGGCAAAAGTAAACAAATGTCCAATTCCCCAATTTCCAGTCTTAGCAACAGAGGACTGTACGGAATCTGATTTTTTTGTATGTTTGACCTGCTGATTGTATATTTGTGCTTCTTTTCAGCACTGTGACAAGGCGGCGGCAGAACACAATCCTGGTAAAGGTGCCGGGCCCTGAGGAGAGTCAGGAGGAACAGGAGAGCGGCTCAGAGGCCAGTGACTCTGTTTCCAATGGTGGCCATTCAAGCAACGCGCAAAATGGCCAAAATGTCACACTCATCACACTCAATTCAGAAGGTATGACTCCATGCTGTTGATATAGACACATAGAAAACACATACTCTACTACATAATGTATGTGTTATTGCCCTTGTTCTCTTTTAGTCTGTACTTCTCACATGTGTATATACATACAATTACAAGTAAAAGTTACAGGTTTATTGGTTTCAAAATCAAATTTTTTTCCTGGTATAGAGAATGATTACCACCTTGGCCCAAATCTCTACAGTCAGCCAAAGGAAACACAAGTCTTACATCTGCTAAGTCAACAACAAAACTCTCTTTGCTTTATTTAGACTGTCAACATGACTTCCAATTCTTTCATGATTTCTCAGCACTAGCAGGGGAACAATGCCTATCTCACAAATAACAAAGCAGCAGTGGCAGTCCTCTGTTTCAACTCTATAATGCAGTAGGCAGTTGTAATATATTATGAAGATAATTATCCCACATTAAATTGTTTATAACTACTTTAAATAACTGCTTTTAATTGCACTTGTCTAATGTGGCTAACTTGTTTCCATATTGAATGGAAAGCAAACTGTGCTGATGTGTCATTCATGTCCCTGTGGTTCTGTCTCAGACTGTACTGATAAATGTTCTGATTGGTCATTCATGTTTTCAGTAGCTTTACTCAGTGGTTCTGGCTGAGCCTTAGAGACAATGGTTCACTTGTAATTGTGCGAACCTAAATGAAGTCCACATTGTTGTTATTTTTTCGGTGATTGTTGGTTTGGTCATTTGCAGTGGACTTGGGAAGTTCTTGGTTATCTTCAAAGGCAAACTATTGTTCATTTATTTGCAGCTGTGGGTTACCATGATAAAATAATGTTAGTCAGCATTAGCTAGATAGTACCATGTGGTGTTCAGAACAGTGTGTCTCATGCTTTGTTTGTGACTTTGTTTGTGTGGTGAGCTTAAGAGCTAACATATGCTGTGAGCGAACAGCCAAACCACATATTCTGCCTTTTAATATCTTTAATAATAAGACAGGTTTGCCCATTTTTTACGTAGTTCGTCTTTATTGCCACATGGGTGTGCTATTGTATTACACGGTACAGAGTCTTGGTGCCTGTACCAGTGTAGTATGGATTGAGTATTGATTCACACTCAACCTGTGAATCAATACATTTTGTAGAGTGGATATATTTTGCTTTTCTTCAGTGAAGGAAAGGTAGAATTTAATTGGAATTTACATATTGTTCATCATTATTATTATTATTATTATTATTATTATTATTAACAAACTACAGATTTGTTGAAAGAGAGCTGTGTAGCTGTGGTTGAAGAAATGTTCCTCCTCCGTCCTCTAGATGATTATCCAGAGGGCACCTGGTTGGGTGATGAGAACAACCCAGAGATGCGAGTTCGTTGCCCGGTGTCTCCAGCTGACATGCTTCATATCAGCACAAACTGCCGTACAGCAGAGAAGATGGCACTGACGCTGTTGGACTACCTGTTCCATCGAGAGGTCCAAGCCATGTCAAATCTCTCAGGGCAGGGAAAACATGGCAAGAAGCAGCTGGATCCGCTAATGATCTATGGCATTCGCTGTAAGTCCTGTCCATCTAGTATTGACAAGCGTATCAATTTCATGCCAACTGCTTCACTTTGTGATAGGTTATAGACAGTGATAGTACCTGGTGGTAAACATTACTGCATGACAAGCCAGTTTTCAAAATGCGTCTTTTTATGTACCAGCTACCAGAACTGACAGACCCTCTCGAGCCTCAGAGGTAAAGCCAGAAAAAGAATATCCTTAAAAGTATGCATAGGAGCTGACATTTTGTTGTTTTACCCCTTGAGTCCTTGTCAGGTGTTTCTGAGGTGTTTGAACTTGCAAGTTTGTGATGACTTAGTTGGCAATGCCACCCACTAATAACTGCCAAGGCAGTGTCTAGTAACTGATGTTAATCACGTGATTCATACATGATTTCTGCAAAATTTAAATTATAATAATAAATGTCACTCAGCTGGAGTTTAAACCCCCTCCAATAAATGAACTCTCTGAGACCTTCCCACATTTCATCCGTGTTCCATTAGAAAGCGGTACTGAATTGAACACAGAAATAGACTGCAGTCTGTATTCCCAAGGTGGGTTACAACAACATGCATTCATCACTGCACACACACGCATTAATGTGCAACACATTTTATAACATACCAGACTCTAAATGACAAGCACATGTCTGGTAGAAAGATCCTAATGGAGTCACCCTCAATTCAGTGAACCCTTTGATTCCTGATTAAGCAGACTCAAGGTTATGGTGGTAGACAGATGGATATTTATGAAAGTCCTATGGCCATATACTATATTTACATGGCTCGTATAATATTTTAAAGTGGGGCTCTGTTAGCTGTAGCCTATTCTACAGAGTTCATCTTGTGCCCCCTGCAGGCGGTTTTAGTGAACATCCCCAATGGCTTTACACAAGTGTTTGTGTACTTGGTTACCCGTATTTCCTCTCAGCAGTGTGGGTGTGTGTAGTTACATGCAGATTTGGCCTGACATAGAGGTATGCAGAGGCTGGAGCATTACCATGTGACTTTTGGGTGACTCATTCTTCCAGCCTGAAAAAAAGGAATTAAGGAGCACCTGCCATGCCTGTCTGTACAGGACCCATCAGGTGTGAAATGGCTGCCGTACGCTGCCATCCCACTATCTGCTGATACCCCTCAACTCTCGTTTTCTCATTTTCTAGCCTCAGGCTACACGTGTTGTTAATTTATGTAGAAATGAGCTGTCAAGCGGCTCATCCCCCTTTAAACAGTTCATGGCACTGAGGTAGACGGCCACTAAATAAGCTGAATCCAGGCTCACCTGCACATATCTCCTGTATCTCTACTGAGAGAGGAATGAAGAACAGTCACCATCCTGTGTTAACACTTCTTGTCCAATGGTGTAGACTATGGAGGAAAAGCAAACAGAATCAGGACAATTGTTTCCTTCCATTTTCATTAAAGTGTACATCAGTTACAGATTAAGTGTCCCGAATGCAAACACCGTTTCCTGTAGCCAAACAGATAGCTTCATTATGTTCAGACTATATCTATTCTATTGCAGTAATCTGTTGCTTTATTTTATTGTGTGGTAAAGCTGGCATTAAATCTCTTCCAATTTCTGTATCCTGTAAATATTATTGCAAAGAGTGTATGTGCTTTATGCAGGTAATTTTATTGTATTCTGTTATAAAGACGAACGAAGCATACCAACAAGCCTACTACATACATATTTTTATGCAAATACACGTTCTTCAACATTTATTATAAAACAACATTTCACCTGTAAATTGTGTATCTGACATTGTCGTTGTGTATACGTGACTTTCTTGTTTCCTCCACCAATTGTCAAAGCAAGAAAATCAAAGGTGAAAGGACATTGAAACACTGGAAAGGAGATAGCCTTGGGACATGTCAATTTGTGGTTGTGATACACTCATAATTATTACCGTAATGATACAATATGTGATGACTTTTGACCTTTCCATGCCCCAACAGGTCACTTGTTCCACAAATTTGGCATCACAGAGTCAGACTGGTACCGCATCAAGCAAAGCATTGACTCAAAGTGTCGCACAGCCTGGAGACGCAAGCAACGTGGCCAGAGTCTGGCTGTCAAGAGTTTTTCCAAACGCACACCTCGCACTTCAGTCACAGGTAAAGTACTGATTATTATCAAGGGACTGTAAAGCATGTATTTGTCTGCGCTGCTGTTGTGTTTGGGAGAAGTAAGACATTCTCACTCTCCTGAACAGTGAGGGTTGTAGTTGATTTTTAATACCTTTGATGCATTAACATTCATACTAAGGACATCTGATTTTCTTAAGATTTACTATATATGCTATAAGATTCAGACTTTATCTATATGCTGCTCGAGAGAGAGAGAGAGCGAGAGAGAGAGTGGCAAAAAAAGACACAGCAGAAAAGAGAGTAAAAGAATGTTGAAACCATAAATAGATTATGTGTTGTTCTCAAATCTAAGATGACCCTGCTTTTTACAACTTTCCAGTTACATTCCAGAACAAAACATAGTTTTACATTTGGTCTAGGATAAGATATACTCTTTATCACAAACATAACTGATAAAGGTTATCTGAGAACAAACCAGCGTAAGCAACATATAAAATACTAAGTTAACTATCATGACAAATACAAATAATCATGCAGATATAGCGTTTAATTGCAGAATGGTGAATTCCAACATGATAAATATCACATTCAAGGCAACCTTTTTAAGCTTCTGAATCTTTGTATTTAAGAAATCAAAGTACTCTGGAACCCTCTGACACCTTTCTTGTGAAATGCTTTGGGAGTGAGCATATTAAAACTTATCTCCATGGTCTGAGCAAACGTATTACCAACCTTGCTCCGCTCTCATAAGTCTTTATCGGCTGATAACGTTGCTACGTTTCTGTGGTTGTTTTCTGATGAAACAAGATGCACAGTTACGGGAATCAACTACAGACCCAAAAAACAGAGACATCTTCTGCTGTTTCTTTTGCTTACAAGCCAGTGACGCCACTACTGGTTTTCAGTTTCTATTGGCTTTAGCAGCATGTGACATTAGGTGGTTGGTAGGTGAATTTGAACTGGTGCTCAACCAAGTCTTATCAGCTTCTTCACTTAACAGACAAAACTTTCTCATGGTTGTGACCAAAGTTTACTATAGATTGCTACCAGTGAAGTGTCACTTCTATAACACTTTACTGTTTAGTTCACCAAGATACTTGCCATTAGTATTAACGCAGGTGTAAATTAATTTGGTATAAATTTTCAGTTGGTTAATTTTGGTATGACCTCTAAGTTTTTTTCTCATTAATTGTCTGTTTTGCACCAATAGACAAATTATTTTATTATTTCTCTTTCAGTTCCTCTTCTATTCTATCCTGTATTTTATGCAGGAAAATGACGATGCAGATTATCAACAAACATAGTCACCCACATAGTGAACTATGACAGGCCCTATTTCATCATCTATATGAAAGCTATTTCAAGACCTAAACCCAAATTCAGATGTGTGACAGTGTGAATGTGTATTGCTGCAGATGGTTGTAATCTGCACACAATGCTTGCTGTCCTTCCCTCCCTGTGAGCAATCACCTCTCACCTCTGACCAGGGAAAAGTAAGACTGCAGGGGAAACCCAAATATCCTGTGAGCACACACGAGGGGAGGATTGTCAGACCCTGCCTCTTCAGGCCACACACACCCCAGAGTGTCCAACACAAATACTAGTTCAGATTGTGCATGCACAAACATGCAAAGACACGCACCAAACAATCATTGCTTCCTTAATCAGATTACATCTTAATGGACTGGAAAGAGGCAATCCTTCTGCTTTTAAAACCATTATTTACCAGTGAACCAGCAAGTAAAGCTCAGACCAAAACTGTAGTTTTCATAAGCCACCTGTGTCTTGCTTCCTGGTCTGGCAAACAAAAGTCCTGAGGATTATCTCCATAATACAATACATAGCCGTAATAATGACAGATGGGAAACAGCCTTACTTTTCAAAGCAACAGAACACAAAACAGAACCTTTGAGGTGTATGTGATATGTGTTGTATGTTTTATGTCATTTAAAGCTAGATTCAGTTTTTATTTTCGTTGTCCAAAAAATTGTCAGACTGCCTTCCTCTGCAAACTTAACAGCTGCATGGTTTGTTACAAGACGTGGCCTCAAATCCTTTCAGCTCTCACTTCTCCCAAATGGTGTTTTTATTGTTGCACATTTTGATGTCTTACAAGAGAAGGTGTAATTTTACTTGTTTTGTGGCCTGTGGTGTAGATTCCAATGTCACTGAGTGCTGTGCGTCTTTGACTGCTGACATTGTGTTCGGGTTGGTGTGTAGCTGTGACGGGTGGTGTGATGCGCTCATGCAGGAGTTTCAGACTGCTGGTGTAATAGCGGGTGTTTAGACTGAGGCCTGGAGTTTGTGTTTGGCTGCTAGACCATGAGTGTGTTTGGATGGCTATCTGGAGTCCTTGTTGTGTATTTAGGCGTTGGATGAAGTATAAACATGCCATCATCCAGCAGATGGCCTGGGAATTAGCCAGGTTTTAAAAAAAAAATTTTTTTATAAGAGGCCCTTTGCATGATCGTGTGTGTGTATGTGGGGTGGGGACCTCATCCTCATTTCTGATGTATGCTGGAATCAGTTGTTTACCTACTTCCACTATACATGAGTGAACCAGTGACCATAATGCTTGTCTTCTTAACCAGAGGGAGGCCTTGCAGAAGAAACAGCCCACATTGAGACTGCCACTCAACAAACCTTGCACTACACGCTGGCCAATCAGCAGGTCCAATTTCACCGTATTGGCGAGGATGGACAAGTTCAGGTGGTGAGTATCAGACGTTACATCCCTTATTCTTTCTCTGAATCAATGAGCAAACATTTTATTTACAGGCAAACACAAAACAAAGTGTTCTCTAACAGTCAAGAGAATCAGTCTTTATCTTCCTCTCTCACAATATGACAAATACAGCATTCTGCAGAAATGCAGCACAGCTTATGTCAATGAATGAGTGAAGCTTGGCTCAGTCTTGTTTACTTGTTGTGTATTTCAGCAGTCAGTGAGAGATACGCACACAAGCTGTGGAACAGTGTTTGACAGGATGGGTTTTTCATGAGGAAAGTGAATTAGATCGTCTTGTCCTAGTGCTACAAGTGCGTTTGCCTGAGCTGCAAAGTTATTGTTGCCAACTAAAAAATGTAATAGTGGATGTAACACACAAACTACTATGTGAACATTAGAGAAGTAATTTCCGTTCTGCACCTTGACTTATTGATGTGCTCACTTTTTGAAATGACAGTGGCACAAAGCTACCTCATAATTTACAGTGTTGAGTATTTCTGTTGTTAATGGGTTGCTGGATGATGCATGGATTTGGAGGTACTGGTGATGAGTGACTCATATGTGAAAGGAAGGAACAGGCATAAAAGATAGAGGGCGGACAGACAGGAAGAGAAGTTAGGGAGAAGGTGGAAGAGTGGGAGAGAAAGATTGTCAAGAGCTCACTGTGCAGTTATTACCCTCCCGACACTGCAGAGTATTAAAGGGTGCAGCTGAGCCTGAAATTTATGAGTACTGTTAGTACACCAGAGGAAATAAAGTATACTTACTGGCAGTGATACAGTCCTGTAACCTTAATTACCAAACAAAATTTGTATTGTGTTGTTGCCAGATTACACATACCACACAAGGGCTGCTTAGTAAATGAATTGCATTCTGGATGTTGCAGCAAAAAATAAGCTTCAAACATTGGTTCACAAATGCTCCAGTCTGTCTTAAAACAATACTTGCATAACCATATGAACATTAAAATTTTTTCTTAGTTATTTTCATTCCTCCTCTTCATACTGGCCATTTAAAAAGATGTCTTCCTATTATGATTTTGATGTAAGTGATGAGGGACAAAATCCACTGTCCTCATTCTGTGTAAAAATCTATTCATAAGTTTATCTGAAGCTAATATGATATGATGTCAGTAGACAAATCAAGAAGGGATATTCTAAAGTTACAGTGAATTTCATTGTAGTTGAAAATAATGTTTAAGATTAAAGGAAAACATGCCTTCATTTTACTGATAATATTTGTGAAATTGTTCCAGTCTCTATTGTCTCTCATCCTTCACCTGTGTCTTTCAGATTCCACAGGGTCAGTTGCATATTGCCCAGGTGCCACAAGGAGAGGAGGTGCAGATCACACAGGACAGTGAGGCAAGTGTGTGTGTGTGTGTGTGTGTGTGTGTGTGTGTGTGTGTGTGTGTGTGTGTGTGTGTGTGTGTGTGTGTGTGTGTGTGCGCGCGCACGTGTTTGTGTGAGAGTGAGAAAGAGAAAAGAGAAACAATCAACCACTCCTTTTCTTGAGTCATTCTTCGTGTTATATAAAATTTCTCTGTCACTCAGGGGAATTTTTCTCCAAACAGAATATAACAGTGAAGTCATGCTAGAGAAAGAAGAGGTTTGTGGGGAAGAAAATGAGTATTGTCTACTTTAGTGTGGGAATGTCAGTATGCAGTATGCTATGTGTTGGAAGTCTGGTTTGTAATTTGGTTGACTTCCTGTTAGCGAATTACTTGCATTATTTGACTGGCTATTTGAAATTATCCTTAATATTTGTGTGACCATGTAAGTTCTGCAAGTGACATCTACAATACACCTGATTGCCTGCGTACAAAAGACAATTTCTGTTTTGCCTTTTCTAAATCAAAGTTTTTTGTCTTTATTTCGCAAGTGAATGGTGGAATACATAGATTTGACTTAATTTAGCTATTCATTAAGCTTTTTTGTAATCAACAATCAACAATTATGAACAAAGGGAATATAAACTTGATGTAAACTTTTTCAGGTAACTGTACGCAAGTGCATTTACTACTTAAACAATGTGGGTGCTGAATGGAAAAATGACAACTGCGTCGGTCTGAAACTAGCAAAGACACTTGAGTTGTGCTTGGCGCTGCTTTGCACCGGGTGCAAGATATAGAGACCCTGAACTACAGATACTGGGCTGACGTTTTTTGTGAAATGTCCAGTGTAATCGGTAACACTGGTGTTGTATCAAGTTTATTACCCGATGGGAAGATTACCACACTATAGCCTCCCCAGCACATTACTCAACTAAGTTACAGTATTCTGTGATGAAGCTCTCTGTCACACTGAAAGCTCGCCAAATGTTTCTTCAGAAAAGGGCGGGAATACCTTTAGCTGTGTGGAAGAAGAATAAGTCTAACTTTCAGCTACACCCATTTCCATTTTTTTTTTATGAATTTGCGATTGCACAACTCATGTTTTGTAGACTGTAAACTAGTTTACTTCAAAAAGAAGGAGCCAAATTATCAAACTATTATTTTTCATCTGTCAAATAAGTGTGGTTAGAATCATCAAGCATTTTTGTGGCTTTTGAGTCGTGCATGTTCTGTTTTCCCAATGCTAACATCTATCCCAGTGAATGCCCCCAAGCAATATCTGACGTTAAGGTCATTAGTGAATTTTAGCAGATGTTCCGTATAGAACATCTTACTGTTTGTATATCTGCTTGCTTGTGCATGAGGCTATGACTTGTTTCTACATAATAGCATTTCTGCATGCACACACAGTGTTGGCCTGCCAGCTGAAATCAGAATCTTAACTCCAAACTGAACCGATTGCTGAAGAGGAATTTCCGCATCAGCATCATTGTTAATGATTTTTTCAAGGAAGTGGGGGAGAGATTTATTTCAAGGCGCCAGTCTGTGTACACAGACGCACACACATAATCACATACTGTATACGATACGTGCCTCACATGTATGACGGCTTGAATGTTATGCAAAAGCAATTGACACCTTGACCAAGTGTTTTTCTCATTTCCTCTTCAGTTGTGCTAAAGGACGCTCAGAGGGAGAAATGCACAATTGAGTGAGAGAGACGGAGAGAATTGGAGGCAGAAAAGCTCTAAAGCTTTTCCTGCTCTTTGTGGCTGAGCCCAGATTTTTTCCTCCTCCTCTCCTTCCCATTCCATGATATTGTTTGTTTTTTGGAGTTCAAAGCTTAGCAACAAAATCCCACTTCTCCCAACTGCCACTCACAGAATATGTTTTCATTAGGAACGGGCTCCTTTCATCATAGACATTGGTTTTAGCGTGCTTGAAAAGGAAATGAGCTGTTTGAGAGATTACATTGCTCTCTGGCCATATGGCAGCGCAGACAGTGCTGCATACATACATGAAATACAATTAGCAAGCGAAAACAGCTGAGACTTGGGGTTGGCTAAATATGGCTTGCATGATGCCCTCTCTCATGTGGTCTTGTTAATGACTCTGCGGGTGTTCAGTGATTTTATGATGGTCATTGCATCCTGATGAGACTGTGATGGGCTTGTGCCTGTGCAAATGGGTTCTGTTTTTGTTTACAGGAGTCTCGGTGTAGCCAAAAATGACAGGACAGTTGACATAAATACAAGGACACGGCATCCACCTCTTATGACTTATGTCCCTTATGTCATCATGTGTTAATACTCCTCTGCCAAAACCCTGCATACTCAGAATCCTGTAAAAACAGTTCAAACTGTTCTCAGATATTGCCATTGTCAGGCAGCACATTGTTGATCACAAGAAGGACGGGTTCAGTTTAGCGCTACTTCATGGTTTTAATTCCCTTGTGGCGATGAAGGTCGTAGTAATCAGGTTAAGGCGTATAGGAGGACAAAGATGTGGGCAAGATGTATATTTTATGGCTTTAGGTTTCCTAGGTAAAAGGCACCTAAATGTGTGTGGCAGCAGGATGATGTCATGACTTGTCATTTCTCTATTTCAGGGAAACCTCCAGATCCACCAGGTGCATGTCGGTCAGGATGGACAGGTAAGAACACAATTATAGTAGGCTAAATAAAAGTTACAATACACTAATATGCTGCAGACAATAAACCACATATTTACATCATTTCATACTAGTCCATCACAAAAAAAGGCTGGATAACAGTAATGTGTGGTTTTGCGCAAGAAAAATGGCTGTCCAGCTTTATACAGAAGTCTTCATCATATCTTCTACAAATGATTCACGTGTCTCATGGTCCTAAACCCTACAGTCCGGATGAGCAGGCTCTTTTTATCTTCTGATTCTGCAGACATGAAGAAACATGGACAGGCATCAACCTTGTCCCTTTTATCCAACACTCCATCATTACCAAAACTCTAACTCTCTAGCCTTTAGATTAATGGTGGCAAATTGGTGCAGGACACAAACTTTGAAAGTTTGTTAATGACATGACATGACGCTGATTCTGTCTATATATGTTCACTTAATTCAATACCAACTGCACAAAGTCACTCACTAGTCCAATTAGAATGAGAGATAATACTTTCCTCAAAAACACAATATACAGTACCTAACACCAAATAGCAACCACTAATTAATGTTTTACTACCAGGATTCCAATTAACAGTCTAAAGTGGAGTGATACTGTATCTTTGCTTCTCTTCATTCATTACAGCCTTCAGTGGTGGTTCTGAAAAAAAGCTGTGCTTTTTTTTTTATCTATTTGAGCAGTCATTGCACAACAGCCTTTTACCATTTTAACTATGTTTTCAGTGTTTGTTTTTCCGTGTGACTGCACCCGGCAGATGCTGGATGTTTTTGCCATTCAGGGTAGTGACCCTTGGTGACTTCTGTGTATGGTGATGTCGTCCTCATGCCCTCTGCTGTACTGTCACTGTGAGTGTGGTGACCCTGAAGTGGGTGTCTTAGGAATATTTTGCTGAATAGTTTTAAGCAGTTTACCCAATGCAGCATTCATGACCACACCTGGCAAACAAATATTAGACCAATGTCCATCTTCCAGTTTATTTTGAGGATATCTAGATAGTACTAATAGAAAGAGGCAGCTGGTGAAATAATATGCACTAGAAACCACAGGTATATACACAATAGATCTTGAAAGTCCCTGACTGATCGTATTTCCACCGTTGGTCAGCAGAATACCATGTGACTGAGTTGGAGGTTCACCATTGGCCCTTGCCCTTTCAGAATGATTTGGCGCAAACAGGTTCTATTAGGGGGGGCGTTTACAGCCTGCAGTGTTGCCAATTTAGCACATTTGTTACTAGATTTGGAGACTTTTTTCAAACAAGAAAAGATATAAACCTGGTACATGACTGGACCGTGTATTGATGCCAACTGTTGGCTTACGGCTGTGCCTCTTGTTACAGACAGTCACCCAGCCGCCCGGGTTTCTTGGCTGCTCTGGAGCTGCAGGGAAGCAGAGTAGCACTTTCAATTTACTAAGCCTCATCCCATTACAGCAAATAACCTACTTTCATGACATGTATCATTATTACTAAAGGAGGGAGAGGAATAACTAGACATCATCCACTGCAACGCTAGAAGGCTTTTAATTTGAAATGATTACAGGAAGTGTTTAGTTTGTATTAACACATAATATAACATGCATTAAATATAACACAGCAAACAGGAGCGACTGAGAATGAGGCTTCATACTAAAATGCCTGTATGACCACTTCTGCATATCAAGCAAGACAAGAAATCAAGACCTTCCTCTAATACAAGTTTGTCTCAAATAATGACCTGTTACCTTCTGCAGTTTTGGATCCCAGACGGAGGCTGTGTGTTGTGTGAGAGACCAAATAAGAAAGTTAAAATACTGTATCTGTGAGCACAAAGTATAGGAGAGAAGCAAACGGATAAAGGGCTGAAACCGGTTGACACCAGGCAGAATGCAAATAGGATGCGATGATGTCAATTTTGCACATTGACCATATTTGGTCCAGCCATATACTAGGTTTTGACCTAGTTTTGTTATTTATTTGTATTGAACTAATATTGTATAGGAGATATAAGTTCACTGTTTAGTGAGGCTGAAATTATAACCTACTCTCAGTACAACTTGGATGTCATTCAGCCTAATTTTGCTCATGATGATATGCTCAGTAAAGTTTTTCCCTAAGTGCACTGGAGAGCTGTCACCCAAAACAAAATAATACTGATACTGATCTGTAGTTGCCTGGAAGTCTGCATTGTGGAAGTATTTTTGAAGTATTGGTAGGTAAACCTACATAAATGTGTATAATGATTTCAATCTTGGTTTATGGTTACATTGCCAGTTATATTAAACCAGGTGTAGTAGTTATGAAAGACTTCTCAGTTTTATATAGTCAAGAGGGTACAAAGTCAGAACAGAGAGAGACAGGCAAATGTCATAATATGGTCAGTTGGATGTGTATCAGTTGGCTTAAACTAATCAATTTTTATCAGCTCAAGCCTCCTGTTTTTCAAAATTGTGAACCCACCTTTTGCACTGTTGCAATGTGGCCACAATCTGTGAAGCTGCAATCCATAATTTTTTTTCAGAGTACAGAAAAGATGAAGCAGTATGTAGTGATGCACTTGTGAAGCTGTGAAGAAACCTAATTTTTATGCCTCTGCACCAGCGACAGCCGTGGCTGGAGGCATTATGTTTTCAGGTTGTCCGTCTCTCCCGCGTCTCGTGAACGCAATATCTCCGGAACGCCTTGAGGGAATTTTTTTAAAATTGGGCACAAACATTCACTTTGACACAAGGATGAACTGATTCGATTTTGGTGGTCAAAGGTCAAGGTCACTGTGACCTCACATGACACGTTGTTGCCCATAACTCGTATGCAAATTATGTAACAATTTAACACAAATGTCTAATAGGATAAAATGATGAAGTGATGACATTTTTTATCCAGACGGTCAAAGTTCAACTTCACTGTGGCATAAAGTTCTACAAAATAACATCTGGCCATTATTCAGCTCTGTAGCTCAGGAAGAGAAGGGGAGATTGTGACCAGATTTCCTGCAACTTGACTGGTTGGCGGAGGCATAGAACCGTGATATGGTACACACACCTGCACAGAGACTTAAATGTTCTTTGTGTCCTTCCAGTGTCTTTGTCTGTGTTCAGCCCTCTCCCCTCCTCCATCTCTGTCTTGAATGTTTTGGACCAAGGACCTTTCCTGTTACTCCGTTATCCAAGCTCTGATATCCAAGCGAGTCTCGATCAAAGCAGAGCCGCCCTGTGTACCATTTCAGGCCGCATATGGACGGTGAAGACCAACACATAATTTCACATTCATGATTTCATCATGTTTGTCTGGAAGTAAGGCTTTAGGGCAGGAAGTTCTTTCTCACGCTGCCCATCTGGTGATTAAACTGTTTTGTGGCATTTTGTTACAACAGGTGTTTTTATGTAACAGCCACTAGAGGGTTTTTTTCTTCTAAAATGTGAATGGAGGATACACACGTTCACTTTTGGGGTCATAACTAGGAAATTACACATTATCATTTCATTCCTTTTTTTTTTTTATAGCAACCAATTCCACCTTCCCCACCACCCACCTCTAGAGAAGACACACATTTATTAGATCTCTTTCTCAGATTAAATCGAAGGCAACTGGACTTGTATTTGTCTGTGGAAGACGTTTCGCCTCTTATCCAAGCGGCTTCATCAGTTCTTATGTATTGGTCTCTCCAGTCCGCACTAGTCTGACCAAGAAAGTGGAGTAGGACCCAGGTATTTAACCTCTTGTGGGTGGGTCCACCAAGGTACCTGTGAAAGTACTGGTTTCACCTGACCATTGTTGTGGTCTCATGTGGACGACCGTCGTTAGGGTCAGGTGACCCTGTTTTTATCCCGTGTGAACGACAGTCGTTAGGGTCAGGTGAGCCCCTGGTGGATGACGATCGTTGAGAGTCGTCTGAGGTTATGTTGTTGACTCTCCTGGGTACCGATGAAAGGGCGACATTGTAGATGGGGGATAGATGGTGTCGCAGACCCCCTCCCCTGTTTAGCGATGGCCTCTCCACTTTTACATAGATGGCTTCCTTGACTCCCCTTTCAAACCATCTGTCCTCCCTGTCCAAGATTTCGACATTGCTGTCTTCAAAGGAGTGTGCCTTTTCCTTTAGGTGGGAGTAGACAGCTGAGACAGGGCCTGAAGAGTTTGCCCTTCTGTGTTGGGCCATACGTTTGTTTAACGGTTGTTTTGTTTCCCCAATATATAGGTCATTGCACTCCTCACTGCATTTGACCGCATATATCAGGTTGCTTTTTTGATTGTGTGGTGTTTTGTCTTTGGGATGTACCAGTTTCTGCCTGAGCGTGTTACTGGGTTTGAAACATACAGGGATTTGATGTTTGTTAAAAATCCTCCTGAGTTTCTCTGAGACCCCAGACACGTATGGAATGACGATGTTTCTGCGTTTATCTTTCATTTTCTTAGCATCCTCCGTGTTGGTATTCTTCCTGGAGCGTGTTGTTGTTTTGCCAAAAGTCCAACTCGGATAGCCACAAGTTTTCAGAGCTCCCTTTAGATGTTTATGTTCTTCTGCTTGGGCCCGAGTGGAGGTTGGTATGTTGTCAGCCCTGTGTTGCAGGGTTCTGATAACACCCATTTTGTGCTCCAGTGGATGATGTGAGTCAAAGAGTAGGTATTGGTCTGTGTGTTATTAGATCACTAAACGATTTAGGGCTCCTCATTCATTCAGGTGATTTTATGCTGCACCTGGTGTCATGTAGTCTCATATTTCTGGTATATTACTTTGTAACATGAATGGTGTAATTCTGCTGCTTATCCAGCACTCGTTGAAACAGAGGATAAAATACGATAACTTTCCGAAGTTGTAAAATTGTTTCTCATAGTATTATAAACCACTGTACAGTGTTTTGGCTTCTGATCAGCCTCCGAAGTCATGGAACTATTACTCAAATCAGCTGTACTGGATCATATTTCATCATCTCACCAGTACCTTAAACAGGACGCCTCCACCAATGTAGCCTCTTGTGTTTGAAGGCCCAGTAAGACCACATTACTTCCAAGGTTTGTAGTAAAAATAGTCAAAAATAGACTCCATAGCCATAAATTCAGACTTTCTGAGTTGTATTTGCCACTTTGTTGGCTCACTCATATGCACCCTTTTCATAATTTAGAAATATTTGGCATCAACTGAAGGAAGAATAAGACGAAGGAGATTTTTCCATCGATATTATGCCAATGACAAGACTTAAGAGGCTTAAGAGTGTAACTCAAGTAACAACCAACTTTTTTTCTCTGAGTAAATTAATTCCTTACTTTGTTTCATTGCGGTAAATAGTAATGTGATTACAAAAACACTGCTTTGTAAGGAATTACTGGACCTCCAACAGTGCGTTTGAAAACTAACACATTCACCCTATGCACCGTAATATGTCAAAATCTGGAGTGAAGGAGGAGTTACAAGCCACCCACCAAGTGGAACCATGTGCTTTGGGCTTCTCATTTCTTCATTTTACAGTCTGCTTAAGATCTCTATCATCTAATTTGCCGATAGGTTCAAGGCGCTGTTGGCTATCTGTTTGCGCGCATATTTGTGATGTGTGAATGCATCTGCTTTATATGAGGGTTTTCTTTTGTTGTTTGTGTTTTTTTATTGGCTGTTTGGTTCCGTGTGTGTTTTCAATTGATTGAGGTAGTCACCACACATCCTCTACTCCTTCTCTCTCACACACTCATAAACACACATGCATACTCATGTCCTCGGATGACCTACTTTGCTAAGCCTGACACCAGCATTCCTCCGTCTCTCTCTAGGATCTTTGAACAAGTTTTGGCCAGAGTTTGGTTTAGATTTTGCACAACACACATTTCAATCAGTTCTTCATATCAGTTCACAGAGCAGATAAAGTGTGTCTGCAGAGTTCCACCAGCTTTATCTGGTTTGTTTTATTGGGAATATGTTATGCCATGCACAATATGCATTAACAACATGCACTTTTTGAAACTGCAGTGTGGAGTATGTATAGGCATTAGTTCCTTGCAAATAGACACCAAAGCGTCCCAGGATGTGAGAACTAATGACTGCACAACACAAAGGCCTCTATTCCCTTGGCTGTGTCTGGGAGCCTAGTCCAATAAAAAGCTCTTTTATTTTCCCTTTCTTTTAGCTCATACTTTGATTGGGTTTGTAAAATGATACGAGTGCAGTGCCAAGACAAACACGCAGTGACTTATTCTTTAAAACCTCATGTTGCAGGTCGAGCTTTTCACACACATACAGTGGTACACTACAGTGGCAGTGTCTCCTCACTTGTACATTCTCATGGAGCAGAGGGCCCAGTAAATCTTAGGTCAGCTCTTAAATCTGATGAATCCCAGAAAGAACATGGAGACACCCGAGGGAACCAGAGCCCAAATAAGTATGACATTAGTGATAGCACTTAATTCAAGGAGATATATCTGTTTGACCAGATATGATTGCATACAAATGACATATTACATGTTTATCATGATTGGTGTAGTGTATCTTGGACCAGAATTGGTTAAGAACCTCAGACAAAGACAATACAGATCAGACCTAATCCTGATGTGTGCTTTCTTAAATGTCTAATTTGTGTGTTTACAGAGAGGCCTACATCAAATAGGCTATGTATGATGTCACTGTTTTTGTAATCTGGCAAAATAGTGCTGAGGCTATGTTAGTGTAACCTAGCCCACGCAATTCATCACACAAGAGCTCTCTCACTTCCCTTCTTTCTCTGGGGCAGTTTTCCTCTCATCCCCATCTCACTCTGGCTGCTTTTCTTTCTTTTTATCTCCCCAGTGCTGTGTAGCTGTGGCTACACCTGTCTTTTAAAGGCCACCTGCCGCATCCAATCACTCTAGGTCACATTAACTGTCAGATGTTTACACTCTCAGGTCAAATCTGGGCTGCATTTAGATCCTTAACATAAATATAGAAAAGTTGTGGCACTCTCAGGTTTTAACAGCTTCACACACAGTTCTTCACTCTGTGTCTATATCAGGGACTCTTCATTGTTGAGCATGTTTGCCTGCAAACTTGCTTTTTTGTGTCTATCTGCAGTATTTGTCGCATTGAAAGCTATTATCAAAATCCACATTCTGAGGTTGGCACACAATTTTCTATCAGATCTCAGTTATGTGAGGAACTCTCATTTCTGTTGTGTCTAGCCACAAGAAGCAACATTTATTTACTGGACACAGATTATTATTATTATGAGAGTATTCTTCTGGCCTTTACCCTGGAAGCAGTTTAGCAATTCCCTCTGCTGATTACTTTACCTCTCCACTGGGGATTGCCATGGGTAATGGATTGTTCAATTACTTGTGTGCATGTCTAATCAATCTTTTTTTTTTGTTTGTTTTTAATAGACAACACAAATTGTGAGTTTCCCCTCAAAGCTGTCATTTAATCGTCAACAGACTACACGGAGTGTCTGTAGAACAAATGGGTATGCTAGGTTTCTTAAACATGTACTACTTTATATAATAGAAAATAAAAATAGGTACACCATTTGGCTAGTTGTTTTAGTTTTGTTTCTGTTTATGAGGCTGCTATTTAGGGTACATAATGTTCTCCACGGGCTAGTTTCATACTGTCTTTGAGGTACTTTTGAGGTATTTTCTCATGAATCACATGTCTGACTTGAGAATAAAATTCATTGTGTTTATTGGCTGTATTACAATGGAAAAACTTTGTGGGTTGATATGTGTTGTGATGCATTTTCAATATGATGAGTCCTGCATGGGCAAGTCTGCATTTGTGAAATAGTTTTTTCCCGTGTGATCATTTGATCAGGAAATAAACACATTTTGTGATCACTTGTAGAAAAAAACTGAAAAGGATCATCCTTATTCTTTCACTCGCAGCTAGTCAGTGGTGTGTGTCAGTGCTAGAGTAAATCATACTGTCCAGTAAGTACACCAGTACTATGCATTATTTGGTTTCTGTTGCATAATGCTCCTGAATGAAATTTTTTCAGTGAGCGATAAACGAGACTGTTTGGACCTTTGTTAACGGATAAGGGGTCAAACCCCAGGTCCAGCTTTACTGACAGAATAAATTGAGGTGTCTTTGTAGTTGAGGATACAGGCGGTGTTAAAATGTTGAGAGAGCTGCAGACTGACCCCTCTTTCTGCCCTCTGTCCACCCATCACCCCGCAGGAGATTTACTGCATGCAATGAGCAGAGCAGTGTGCTACACACGTCTCACTATTCACTTTGTTTATGTGTTTGCCTAACTCCTCATGCACACATTGAGTCTGTGTAGTTTGGCTGCAGATGTTTGTGTATCCGCTTTCATGCCAGTCTGTGCCAACTGAGCTCTGAACTTGCAACTGTGCCAGCTGAAAGTCTGAGCAAAACGGGATCCAAAGTTCTCAGGCGGCCTATAAAAACCCTCTAATGCAGACGGAAGAGAAGGCAGACCCATGAAACTATAAAATAACTACTCTTTTACTGAGCTCCCTGTCTGTCATAGCCTCTTATCTAGTGCCCTTCTCTCTCTGGGCTGTGATCTTACTCTGCACTGATGCAGACCAAATGGAGGATTGGAAGATGAAAGGAGTGACTGATGAGGAGGAAGGGAGAAGAAAAAAGATGGGGAGAGAAAACCAATAAGGGAGACCGTCTGGAAGAGATGTTTTGTCCCATTCATGATTGGAAACTGACACAAGTTGAGCTGTGAATCGGACAAAAACAATCTGTTAAACAAATGTATGGTACCAGGTGTCGCATAAAAACATAGGACAGGGTTGTGTTAGCTCAGGCAAATACAATGTGACCACAATGGCCTTGGATACTCCCCTTTTTCTCCAGTCCATTTTCGCTGTCACTCTCTTTGTATATATGAGAAAGCAGGAAATAACAAAAAATAATCTAACAATAAAAGGAGCAACAAATCCACTGTTGAGTGAGCTCACAGTTTTTGAAGGACTCTCCCAATCAGATCGCTTTAAACCCATGTGGTCTCAGTCTGAAAAATCCAGAACATTTCTACAGACAGCCATAAACCTTTACCAGAGTTACTAATCCTGTCATCTGCCTGCGTCATTTACTGATGATGGATCCAAATGCCGCCCATCGGGGGGCTTTAGATGTGACTGTCAAGAGTATGAACCCGTTCCCCCCACCTCAATCCCTCCCCAACTGAACCTCTGCCATCTCTTCCTGTCAGCACATGTTACGGTGCATCTGGAGGATCCTCCCAAGTGGCATTGTTCATAGTCATTGTGGGAACTGGGTCACAGAACAGAGTCCAGCTCGGCACTGGTCCCCTTGGTCGTGCTGCCAGGACCTGTAAACACAGGACCAGTCCAGGGGCGTAGGATGGAGAGGTTAAGAAAAAGAGAGCCAAAAGTGAGACATTGAAGTGAGGTAGTAACGAAGGGGAAATGGTTAAATTATTATTTTGACCTCTGAACTCGTGTTATACTGCATGTGTTGATGTTCTTACAGTTGGGTGTGTTTGTGCGAGAGACATCACCTCCTTTGATGTCAGCTGTCAGTTCGCTTTGGTAAACATCTGGCGCTCTAGGACAGTATCTCTTGTATTTGTCATTCCTACACACAAAGCAGATGCTTGAACAATGTGTAGAGTTAACCTCACAGAATCAGGGTGTGATATGTGCTGGAATCAAACTGCTGGCTTTTGGCCTGAGTTACTCAGTTGTCCTCTTCTTCTCTCGGCTCAAGAATGTTGTTTCTAGTATGTAAGAGGTTGTTCAGATTCCTGTGATTCACAGCGCTAGTGGAGCGTAAAAATGAGATGAAAAGATAGAAACAAGATGTTTTATGACCAATGTTTAGTGTAAGTGGGATGTATGTAAGCAGTCAAGGATTTACTAGTGACTAGTGGTGGATCCTGTTTCAAAGGAGTAGTGGTCTGCTTTGTGTCCTTGTGGCATCATGGCCTACAGATCAAGGGTCGCAGATCGGGGAATCCATAGTTTTGAAAGTCTGTGTGGGTGCGTGTGTTTGTAACTCAGCATTTCAGAGCAGTGCAGAGGAGGGTACCCCCAGTGGTGTATTCTTTTGTCTTTGTGGGCAGAGCTCAGGGTCGCTGGCTGTATGAGTCAGAGGGACCAGATGTTTCAGACCAGATGCATTTCAGCATGTCTCACCACCAGCACAGGCCTGGTGCAGCCCTGCCTCACTAGTTCCAGGCATACAGTGCTCCATCATCAGTTTTAACTCCAGCAGGATCCTGACAGGGACATGGACTCTTGGCTGATTATAACCAGGCTAAGGTAGTACATTGTCATGTAAACATCATAATCAAGGTATTTAACACACAAGAAAGTCATAAACAGAAAAAGCATGGAGTAACTTCATTAACAAATTACTCTTGGCATGTATTGAGCACAGTCTGTCAGATGTTATTTTGTCTGCATACACACTACAAACAAAGTGAACTGGATGCAAAGCAGTGTCCTTTGGCAGAAAAGCAGCATGACTAGCATTGAGGGAGCTATAAAACTTTTTCTTGGGAATGATAGCAAAGCAACTTACATAACTTACATTGCAATTAAAAGGTGTTTAGTAAATTCACCAATGCATAACGTTAAAAATGCCAACAGAATATATTTTCAGACCATCCATTCTTGTTGACATTAATGTGACGATTATACAAATATTTATGCCACAGAAAGACAGATGGTTGAGAGAAATGTTGCATGATAGAGAGTTTACTGAAAACTTTGTTTTGTTTCTTCCTTTTCTAATGCTGGAAATTGTACAGGCACAGTGAAAGTAACTGCATCTGATAGATGTGATGACTGTGTGAGTCAAAGGTGCAGAGGGTATAAGAGTTGGGGATGCAGTGAGTCCTCTGTAAGAGAAGTTATTTTGGTAGTTGGCATGTACTGCTTAAAAGGTTGGTTGGACATGTTTAGCCTTAAACGGTAGTTTGCATTTTTATTTGTTTTTGTATATTTAAATGCAAGTGTCAGTTAATGAAAACAGAATGGGACTGTGTCCACACTGTTATGTTTTCATGTAAAATGGCATTCAGAAAACCGTTTTAGCTCCATATCAGAAATAATCTCAGTCCATACTAACACACCTATACATATATCCCATGACCATTCCCATACACTGGACATGTCCATACCGGTGTAAACAGGAAGCAGATTGTCTACTCTGCAGTTAGGTAGTTGCAGAAAATACTACAAATGAGGAACAGCAAAAATCTATTATAATTCGTTATCCATTTTGCATTCACCACTGGTAGTCATGACTGATGAGACCCAGTTAGGAGGCAAGGTGGGTGTCTGCATCTTTGTTTCCAAAGGTCTCAGTTTCTGCCCATCCAGACTACAACACCACCTCAGAGTTTTCAAATTAAAATGAGCAGCATTTCATTTTTAGGGGCTCTCAAACTCTGGAGCAGTGTGGACGCCAGGTGTAAATGTAGAAAAAGTGATGCGTTTTAAGACTAAGATGTATTAGTGTGGATGTAGTCTAAGATGTATCACTTCAGCTGTGTTGGGGAAATGAAATTTCATGTAAGATTCATCTTGGCCTCCATCGATGTGCATTTGTAGATTCTGATTCAATACTAGATTACATGACTTGTTAAGATGGGTATTTTGTCCAGTGTGATATTTTGTCAGTTGAGTTTTACAACTTGTGTATATCATCTCCGCTGGCTCCATTGAATTAAACAGGATAATTGGAAACACGATAAAGTCATCATCTTAAATCATGAAATTTACAGACATTGTAAAAATGCCATTGTCAATTAGGCAGGCCAAGTTTGTACTTGCACTAGAGAACAGAGAAAACCTTCAGTGGACTTTTCTTCCTTTTCGTTTTTTAAAGCGGCCAGACTTTTAATTACAGCTGTTATTTTTGTCATCAGCCCCCTTTTGATTTGCTGGTTCTGGATCAGAATTCAAGTCAAGCTGGTTTTGCCATAAACCTCTCTGAGCCCTGTCTGAATCTGACTCCCAATCGGCTGGTGGGAGTTGCTGAGCAAAGGATGCAAGGGAGGGTTTGATTGGATCCAGGTGTTGAGCTCTGGTGTAGAAAAAGTGTTCATGGTGTGGGTGGAGATGGGAAACAGTGGACCAGGTTACAAGGTCAGGGGGCTTGCAAGACATGAAAATTATAATGATTTTGCATTTAAAAGTTGACTGTGTAGACAGGAGATGGACAAATCAATAATGTATGGTAATGTCACAGTTTTAACATACAGCTGCAAATAAGTGAGAGAATTAACACATCATGGAGGAACAATCCATGATACTCTTTGGCTTCTATTTCAACTTCTGGCATTTTTGACTTGTATCACAACTTCTCTCTTGTTTATTCAATCATATTGTTAGCTGAGGCCCAGCTGAAATCAGAATAGTCCTCAGACTCAAAGGTAAAATAAAAGGCATATGTAACTAAGAGAGTTAATGACTGCAGTGAGACATATTTAGGCCAGTGTGTTCACTTTCCCAGTCTACTCTAAACAAGCACTCAGACCACTGCTGTGTCCATGGGCATCTTTACAGCCAAGTTACAGCCAGTCCTTAGTCACCCGCCTTCCTCCGCTCCCCTCCCACCCCACCTACTCACCCGGAGCCAGTGTTTCTGCTTGGACATCTGTCCAGGGTTGGCAGTTGCAGATGTTGTTGACGGCTGTGAAGCTGAGAGGAAGTTCCAGCTACTCCAAAGTCCAAATGTTTCTTTTTTCATTTCCCTGTTTTGTTTTTTTTTTTTTTTTTTTTTTTTTTTTCAGATCCGAAAGAAGAGGAGGTATTCCTCTGGGAATGATAGGAACCAGATTTGTGTTGCACTTTTTTTTTTTTTTTTTTTTTTTGAAAGAGTACAGCAAAACCCTGTTTTATGTGTATGTGTCTTGTGTTACGGGAGATTCCAACGTACTTTGATCACAGTGAGGGTGAAGCAAAATCTTTAAAAGCATACTCAGACACAAACACACACATGCAAACTAAGCGGGTGACTCATAGCATCATCCGATTCACAGCTGAGTTTAACCGAGACCTCCTGAGAGCCTGGGAATTGATGCCAGCCTGCAACAAGTATGTGCAGTGTTGAAGCAAGTTTTTTTTTCAAATTGATGCATTACTCTGAGACTGTTAGAAAAGGAAAGAGATGGGAATTCAGAGGCATTGTTGTATTTCTGACCAACCCACATTTTCTTAAATCCTTCTTTATTCAAATTTAACTTGTTTCATATGATGTAAAAGGAGAAAAGTGTGTTTTAAAATCCTCAGACAAGCAGAGATGAGGGCTGGGTTCAAAAGTCTTGTTTATCCAGTTGGTTATTGTCTTTCAGTCTAGAAATCATGAATGTTTTTTGCATTAAGGCGCTGCTGTTGTTCATTTTTGTGTCTTTCCTCTGCCATTGCTGTATTTCTTTAGTGTCCTGGATCCATTACTGAAAGCATTACAGCATCAGCAAAAGATTTATTTTTTTCTTTCCCTTTTTTCTCAAGGCCATGGCAGCTTGCAAAGCCTGCAGAGTATTTAAGATGTTCTTGATTGTTCAGTGCTCCTCTCTCCATTAATGTGCCGCAGTATCATAGCCCTTTAATCCTGCTTGTCTGCTCTGTTGTTTGGCCCACCAGCACAGGAGTGGCCAGCCAGCCAGCCAGCCAGCCAGCCAGCCAGCCAGCCAGCCAGCCAGCCAGCTAGCCAGCTCTGATTATTTAAGGGTCCCAATCCCTAAAACCTTAAGGTCAACAGTAACTAATGTACTTAAGATCTGCTGATGGCCCTGTGTTTCTGTCAAATTGAGCTTACCACGTCAAATCTAATATATTGGGCTGCAACTTAAGTGAGTCAGCCCAGCTCTTAGTTGCAAACTGATGCAGTTAGGTAATCAAGACACTGTAAACTTTTTCCAGTGTTGGGGGACTTGTCTGCTCCAAGAAAGCCCCCTTAAATATTTGTCACCTTGCTGTATAACGTATTATTTTTTACTTAATTTCTACAATTCTAACAATCTTGATTTGTTTGTCATTAAACATAATCTATAAGCAGATTATTTTTGCATCATTGCCAACCAGCTTAATGATGATTATGTCCTGTTAGCTGAATGGGAGGTAATTATCATCAGTACTCACAGAATTGCTTAATTGTTCTCAATAGTGTTATACACGCACTTCCAACCTTGAGGTAATCATAGACAACAAATCCATATTTTATGCTAGTTGGGAGTACACTCTGAGTACACTTTCTGGGCAGCTTCTGTGAAGTGTATGTACATCTCTTGAGGCACAGACTTAGTTTTTGATTGTTTTCGACTGCCTCATACTTTAAAGCCAAGCGTGACAGTATTTCACCCAAATAGTGGAGACGAGTTGTTCTGACAAAGCAAGTCGTGGGACAGGATGTGGGCCTGAGAAGTTCCTGTGTAATCGCTGCAGAGATCTCACACACCGTTCCAACTCTGTAAATGCTTTTGTGAGCCTCTGTGTGCTGCTCCTCACAGCTGAGAATGCAAACTGCTCTCAAATGGAGGTTGAGGATCTAATTGAAGGAGACAAGTGTTTACGATCTCAAGTGTCAAGCATAGCATCCCTTGAATCCTTGTAATTGTACATTTAGATACACTAGTTGGAAAGTACGGACTCCTCATCATGCTTGACTTTATACACACACACACACACACACACACACACACACACATACACACATACATATGACTGCCGAAAGACAAATACTTGACAGAATCCATGTTTGATTCTTAATAAGATAACAGAGTGTTGAAATATGGAGATATGAATGCATTTCTATGGATGTCTGCCATGAAGAAACACAAGAACAGCTGGTTGCATGTTTGGTTTCTCACTGTTCTCAATAGGATGACTGACTGAGCGCTGTTGGCATGGATATGTACTCTCTGGAATAATGCATACTTTAACTATGTGCTATATATGTGCCTAAAGGAATACTTTGACATTTTGGGAAGTGTGATCATTCTCTGGTGCCAGGAGATGGCCATCTTAGCTTAGCATAAAGACTGGAAGTCTGCCTCTGTCCAAAAGTAATATGCTAATTAGTGATCTTATAATAGTAATAGTAGTAGTAATAGTAGGTGGATTGTTTTTTTTTTTTTTACCTTTGGACAGAGCCAAGCTAGCGCACAGACATGATATTGATCTTCTGTTCTGATGCTAGAAGAAAGCAAATACACATATTTCCCAGAATGTCGCATGATTCTTTTAACTGTCTGCTCACTGTTTACACCAACACTCCAGTCTAATTCTCTAATTGATCAGGAATGTTTGATGGGTCATCAAAACTCTGATTCATTTGACCCAGTTGTAATGATCCTCTGCTATATTAAGAGTCTAATTCATACTCCCTCAAACCATGTCTGTGATTTAAGTGTCCCGGTTGTCTGATCATGTGAGTCAGTCAGACTTCTTACACTAATAGGTTCCATCAGGCCATCAGGCCCTGGCGCATTATGGTGATGAGGCTGCAGATTTTGTGGTGAAACTGGCAAAGTCTGTTAGATGACGAGGCAAACCAACGGGTACCAGGGGGGTTAACTGAACCTTTTGGTCCCATCACTAACTCAGAACTTCAAAGTGAAGGTCGGTCTCCCGGTTTGGGAGGCGGTGTGGGACTTTGGGATTGGAAGGGTTAGGGGGCAACAAACATCATCTGTAATTGAGGTTTGTGAGGTTAGGGTTTTTCTGCAGGCTTGCATATTCTCCCTTAAATTTTAATGTCTGTTCAGCATGTCCCAGCCGGTCCCAGCACCAAGTGCAGCTAGAAGAAGATTGAGCTGGAGACAGAGACATCACATAACATTGCAGAGAAAGCACACAAAGACAACATACAAATGAAGTCTGCCAGGAAGGAGACACTGAAAAGGCCTGTCTTCAGTCCAAGGCCATGAAACTAGGAAAATTTTTTAAATGAGACCATGCTGTTAGTTCATGTAGGAATGCCCTTTATATCAAACTAGTAAAACCCCCCCCCCCCCCCCGAGAAACTTATTGTTGGAAATCTCTGGGCCACACTGGAGGGTAGTAGTGGGGTGTTTGACCTGTTGTCCGAGTTAAATGAACATGCACAAGCACAAAACTGAGCAAATGTTTGCCTCCATCCGTCTTTCTCTGTGTTTGTGTTGACAGGATGATTGTACGTTAATTTGTATGTGTGTCACATGGGAGTTATGGTATCTAAATTAACAGCAGTGCTCTGCTAATCCCAGAGTGTGTGTCTGTGTGTGTGTGTTTGTGTGTTTGTGACTTCGCAGAAGTACATATTCTGTGTGAGTTTGAGGTTGCAGTCTATATATAGGATTAACCTCGTCAAACTATAGGAATACCCAACAACACTCCAGCTGCACTGCACTGCTCTGTAATTAGTGCATGGAGACCACAGAGTTCTAATGTCGCCTGGCTGACTTTCAACACTTTGGGAGATTAGGATCCCCCTGTGATGTCTCCCTAACCATTCTCTGCCAATTCCTTTTATTTCTCTGTCTAGATAACGAAATGAACCCAAATAAAAACAAATACTAACTAGCACATCATGTTTTGGAGTCCAGGAAATCAAAACTTGTAAAAATATAATTGAATTGAATGGACCATAAAGTTCCTCTCAGACTCGATGTATAAACAGAGGGTGGGATGCGAAGGAGTGAGAACAGCGTGGCTGAAATGTTTATTTACATTACTCGGATACCACTGCATGACTCTTTCCTTGCCACAAAGTTACTTTGTGTGTTTGTGTGACACCGTGCTTGTACACATTGATGGCTGTGATCAATAAAAGAACATAAACACATCAGATAGCACACAAATGAGGCTTTTTGCTGTTTGTTTTTATTTGGTTCCTGTTTCTAGTCCTGTGTACTGTAGATCATTGCAGAGCCAGCCAGATTGTTGCTTTTAAACTCAGCTGGAAGGAGTTGATGATGATGTGGCGTTTGGTTCAGATCTATTTCACTTTTATTTAAGAACAAGAGCAGAGTGATTGACTGATGATAATATTGAAAATGGTCAGAAAATGACAGTGATGGTTAACCCTTTTCCTCCGTCCTCTTCCTCCTTGTCTGTCCTAGGTGCTGCGTGGGGCTCAGCTGATAGCGGTGGCGTCAGCTGATGGAGGCGCCACAGCAGTAGAGGGCTCCCCTCTCCCCCCTGACATCCAAGTGCAGTATGTCCAACTAGCCCCCGTCGCCGATCACACAGCTGCCGTACAGGTAAAACACACACGAAGTCTTACAGGCTTTCTTACACGTGTACACAGACACAGATTGATTGTAACTGGCTAGCAATCCAAGTGCTGGAGCTGCTATCATTAGGTTAAGGTGAAACAGACCCCAGTCTTAATCTAAATCAGTCCCTCTTCACAATGCATAATAAATAACTGTGTTCTCAACCTCTTTCCCTCAATCTGATGTACATTGACTAGTAATGAGTCCTTTGTTGAGGCCATTAATCCATGCAATACTCAGTGCTCAGCCAAAAGATGCAAGTACCATGGTGTATTTTGGTACTCTGAGGGTTCAGTCAGTGCTCTTGTTCATCAAATACACAAGTCTTCTGGATAATTTCATGTTACTATAGGTTTATGTTGCAACCCATCAGTTATAAATATTTCAGCTTTGCAAATAGCTTTTTTGTTAGTCGGGTATGTCAAATGGAGCAAACTTATGAGCCTCATCAGCTGTTTATGGTGAAAATGCCTGTCAGAGCCACAAAATTACATTTGCAGCTAATTCAAAACACTGTCCCTCCTGACAAACAACACAACATTAAACCACCTCAAGTCATACAAATTTGATACAGAATCCAAAAGGGATTTCATTAAACTTACTGAAACTATCCAACAAGGCTCTGCCTCTCTGCCAGTAGTGGCACAGGAAACTAAATTCTAAGCTCAGTGATGAAATGTTTCTTGCTGCAATGCTCCTTGGAGCTTGTACTTATCGCCTAAAGTGAAGTACTCAGCCTCGAACCTTTTTCATTTATTTAATGAACTGCATTTTGCACCAACAACAGTTGGTATTTGTTTGTACCGATGATGTCACACAAGTGAAAAATCCATTCTTTGATGAATAATGATGAATAATACATACTCTTTTAAAGGAATGGCCAATAGTTAATTGTCTTTATATTGAATAATTAAGTATACACCTTAAAAATTAATACAGAACTCATCTTCTCTGTCCTTACTTCAGTAGTAAGAATCCATACATGCCTTTTTCTTTGTGTCATATTTCTTCTCTTCTTTCAAGAAATTAGCTGCTGACTAGGAGCCAAAGTGTCTGGGGCTGACACCTGCCTTCTTTTGTACTATAATGTATTTGATTAGCATCTTAAGGAGGCAGAATATATCCTGAAATATTTCATTCATAATTACTGAAATGTTGAAATAGAAATATAAGTATAATTTCAACATTTTAGCCAAACTCCTTGCAGGTACAATGAGTCTGCCTTTCCACTGTTGTCATTTTGCTTAAAGAAAAAGCACTTAGCTTTCAGTCATTATGACTGAAAGCCCTCCATCCACTCCACATAATAAAGTGGAGTGGATGGAGGGTTATAAGGAAAGAGTAGTAGTTAATTGATACGCCTACAATCCCTTGATGATTGAGCTTGTTGAGCAACAGCCACATGTGGAATCAGGATGGTGTACAGGCACATGGCACAGCTGCCTTTCAAGTGGTCAGTTTAACTCTGAGAGGAATATAAAAGAACCGCACTTTTCCATTGTTCTCTCTGTTTTTGTTTTCCCCGAATATGTTGAATATCGTATTCCCTCCTTAACTGCTTCTTTCCCTGACGTCATATGCTAAAGATGGGTACCCTCTAGTCCTGATATGAGTCAAGTCTTTGTTGTATTGTTATAATTTAAACAGAGAGAACATATATGATATATGGCTGTAAAATACTAGTCCTGTCCTGATATGATCTTCTTGCAGACTTTGTAATATGATTGATCATATTCGCCTCCCTGCATGACATGTGGAGAGCAAATGATCTGACCAGCTACACATCAGGTTTTGGGATTTCCTTGTTCAGACTTTTCTTCTCACTATGACCCTGTCTTGTTGTCCATTTGTTGTCTGTAGTTGTCTAGGTAATTGGTTCCTTGCCCCTGTGAGCGTGGAGGCAGTTTAAGCACTCTATGTTGATTAAAATTTTTGGGTGTAGATAATACGCAAACTGATAGACCCTGAAGCACTATTTATTTGTGTATTCATGAGCTTGCACAAGTATTGCCACCCCATGTACTGTATTCCAAGATCTGTGCTCCATGTTGCTTGGCGCAGCAAGCAATCAAACTGTTTGTTTACTCAACTGATTGGTTTGAATGGATTTTTATGTCTAAAAAGAGCTCATTTTTTTCCTATTGTTTGATTGTACGCAGATCTTGACAAAAATCAACAAAGTTGACATAGGTCTGATCAGTCATCAGCTTTCTGTTCAGTGGACCTTGGGTTCAGGAAGGGCGCTTTGATGTAGTCAGAGACAGAATGAAACCGTCTGTTAACAATGTGCGTCCATTGATCAAACAATATTTAAACTCGTCAAAAGCAGGGTTGTATTAGACTTCATTCTCCAAATAATGTAAGGTGTTAATGTGCCAAGAAAATAGGCTGGTGCTAAGATACATTCACTATGTTCAAGTGGAAGTTTCTTGTAATTTTCCATTTTTTAAGCATGCCTTAAAGGACTAGGAAGGATCCGAACAGTAACTGATCACATGACATATGTAATGATATGTAATACAAGCAATTAAAAGACAAGGAAGGATTGGAAAGCAAAAGTACAACAGAAAATAAAAATTGAAACTATATTGTGGTCACTTTATTGTAAGACACTTTGCAAAGAATCATTCAGTCAAGTGGCCGATGTGGGAACATGGATGCTTGGCTTGGCTTGCCTGGTACGGGGTGAGTTATTGTCACAGTTGGGATTTGATGTCTCACAGTGTAAACATAGCTGAGTTTCAGTTCAAAGTTCAGAGCAAGGTTAGCGCTGCTCTTTTCCCCCCTTTCTCGAAAGTGTTGAATCGAGAGAATTGCTCTCATCTGTTTCCAGACATATGGAAGCTTTTATAGAAGTTCTTGAAAAATTACTTAGGCTTTTGTATTTATTTATCTCTGCATTTTTCCTCTCTCTTTATATAATAGTTTCCATTACACAAACTAGATGAAGTAGGGGGAAAGACACAGTGATATTTCCATGGGGCATTTTTGGTAAAGTTGGTGAAAATATGTGGTTGAATTTTGACTCAATGTGGTTCATTTCCAGCTCAGGTCTAAAGCCCCTATTACAGAGCACAAACAGCCTGGTTTTGGCACGCTTCTTCCAAAAATGCCAGAACAGTTTCTGATTCATAAAATTCAAAAAAATGTCTCCATTATCCATCAATATTTTCAAATGACAAGCAGGGCTATGATAGGACAGTTTAACATGTCCAATGTTTCAAACGCTCATAAAAAAACTAGAGACCATCATGCGATGGGATCACTCCAGCCACAATGCCCATCAGCTTATTGACCTTCCATCCCATGAGTACACAGTAGTCATTACTAAATTATTACTACTGACATGACTACTGATGTGTCGGTCCACAGCCATCTTGACACTTTGCCTTCAACTTGTTTTGTGACTGTGTGTTTCACAGTTGCAGCGATGTTGCAGTGACAAAATCTGTCCTCAGAAACACACACAAACACCTGCCAAAGTAGTCAAAACCGCACTTTGCCATAATGGCACACACACACACACACACACACACACACACACACACACACAGAGACTCACAAGGTGAAAACAGTGCCAGCCCCACTGTCGCAGCTGTAAACATGGATCCGTATGAGTTTTACTTGGCCTCTTTGCTGCCAATGGTTACAGTGTGTCAGCCTGTTGTTGCATTGTTTGTGCTGCTGTGGTGCAGCTGTGCTGGAGTCCGTGCTGTTGTCTAGTGACAGCATGCTGGGCTGGAGTGAGGATTAAATGCTGCAGGTGTGTTTGAGGGAACCTTTGGCGTACATTCGAGGAAGGAGTGAGTCACTCTTCATGGTCATCATCCAGGACTGAGTCATGAACCTCTCATCTTTTAAGGGGTTTTTACCCACACAATACCTCACTCTGTCTGACACTGACCATAGAGGCAGTCAGAGCGTTAAAATACAAATAGCTCATCTCTTGTCAACCACCTATCACTCTGCTTCTTTTCTCATTCCTTTCACCGTCTTCCTCTTTCTTCTCTCTGATGTATCTCCTCTCAGATCTCTCTCATCATTCCTCTGCTCAAGCAGGATGCTACATAATTAGTATGTTTCATGTGTAAGCTCTCACTGTCTTCCCTCCCCTGTCTTTCATTTGTCCCAGGCTACTGAGCTGGCCCCAGCCCTGCAGACGGACATGGAGGTAAAGGAGGCCATCCAGGGTGCCATCCAGGGTGAGAACGGCGAGGTGGTCCAGATTGTCACCTCTGTGGCCACCTGAGAGCCCACGTCTGGTTCAACACAGCCCATAACTCTGCCCTACAGCATGGCCTGACTAAGCTCAGTGGAATATTAGAGGTCAACAAGTGCATAAAGTCTGACAAGCAATCAAGTCAGAAAACTTTTTTAACAAATACTGAACATCACTGATGAAATGGAGGGAAGAAGCATTTTTCTGTTTTGTTTTTTTTTTTTTTTTTCCCTGCAAACTCCTCAATCCATTGCCAACCAGATGTCGCAATGTGGAAATGTTCACAGAGAACTCGAAAAGACCCTGATACTCCAATCAACTGTGGTGTTTTCATCACCAAAGGGACCTGGCCCACTGCAGAATACACAGTGGGATTATTGTCTATCCAGGGAGAATGCTGCTTATGGAGCCCATCACTCTGCCACTTCATCAGCACACATGCTTGTTTACATCAACTTTGGAAAATAGTGGTTATTTGGAGTTTAGCTGCTTGGCTAACCCTGAAACCCTCATAAGGGTTTATAAAATCTCTGAATCCCACCTCAAACAACCAGGACTGTGCTCCTCTTCTCAGCATTTTCTGGCAGTTCTTGTCACGGTGGACTGCAGTGGAAAGCAGATTTAGCTGAGACAGCTACTCTTGGTTGTGACTAATTTGCTTTCCTGTGAGCCCTACCTTCCTTTGTTTTGTTCAGCTTGTTTTCATATTACTTTAGCCGCACAGCTTTGTTTTTTTGTTTGATTTATCTTATTGTAATATGCCGGAATTTTTGGAGAGCTTTAATTTCAGAGGTAGAAAACCATGAAATAGAAGAGATGGTGCCAGTGGTAGACAGTACAAGTTGCTTGTAGGCTTGTAGAATACCAAGGAAACCTTGAAGTTCTTTATTTCCCCCAGTTTTGTCTCTGTGAAAGATACATTCATGTGAATAAAACATGTTTGTGGTTGCCATAAAAGTGTGTTTTTATTTTGTTTTTTCTCTGTATTTACTCTTTATTTCCATCAGCCGTGATCATCAAAGTAGCTTCAAAGTTTTCCAAGAAAATGACTGCTTTCATCCGTTACAAATAGACAGTTGAGGAAAGCGTGAAATAATAGTTTGGTTTTGAGGTCTTGTTTCATGTTGAGCAAATGTATTTACTATTTTTGAAGTAAATATGTATCATGTCAACTTCAATTACATATAATAAGATTAGGCTACTGTAATGTCAGCAATCTTGACAAAATAGACAGCAAAAACAAGCTTTGGTCTTGTCTCTTGCTTTGTCTTAAGACTGTAATTAATATGTTGGCCGCATTATAACAGTTTCTGATCTGTAATTGCTTTTCTTCAAAATCCGCAATGTGCCCACTAAGTGGTTATGTTTTTCTGCCAGTAAAAGCGCTGAGAATGTATTGTTGTGTTGTGCTGGAGTGATGCTCCTCTAATGATGAATATCTCTGCAGTCAGCGAGAAAGGAGATAAGTGAGACACTCCGAGGCTGTTGGTTTGGGGAAGTTTCCCATGCTTAGTGTGATGTAATAGTGTATTTTGGAGTTGGGGAAAGAACCAAGCGACAAAATGAACTTGATAAAACAACATCCATGGTCTTGGCTGCTTCCTCTTGTTTCCTTTCAGTCTGTTGTTGCTGTCTCTGACCCCCTTTAAACTGCCTCTTCATCTTGTCTATTCCCCTTTCTGCCTCTCCTACGTATTTCTCTTCTCTCACTCAACCTGGGTTTTCCTCTCTCTCCTTTGGAAGCAGTGTTAAAGTCCATTGACTCCCCTTTAAAATTATACACTAAGCTGGGCTAAAATTTCATAGGATAGACTGGTGGGTCCATCTCTTTGAAATAATGTTGACTTAACTGAGTTGGCTAAATGTTGGCTTGGACAACTGTCGTCCGCGCCCACCCCCCCCCCCCCCCACCCCCCACCCCCGCCGCCCGCCCGCCATTGAACGCTCCATTAAATCTTGGACTTGGAAGGAAACAGACCCTGCTCATAATAGTCTTTTGCTCTTCAGTTTTACAACCCTGGGCTCCATCCAAGGGCTGGAGTGGTTACCATAGCGACAGGCCTTCTCTCAGGCTGCCTCTAAGATAACCTGCTGAAAACAGAAATGAGTGATAGATGGAGAGATGAGATTGTTTGGAAGCAGAATGCGTGTTTGGAGAGAGGGAGTGGAGTGATGGACAGAGACCAGAGGGTGTATCTTTCTTCTCTCAGCAGCCCTGTGTTCTCTTGCACTGACGGCAGCTCTGCTGGCATCTGCTACAACATGCAAGTACCAGCCTCTGTTGCTTTGACTCCAGCTGCAGATATTCCCCAGCTCAAACTTTTAACAAGGCTGGAGGAGTTATCTCAGGATGTGTAAAGATGAGTGAACATATTTGTTGAGGCAAAAATGTCCAAACACACTGTGTCTCTAGAACCATAAATCAGCAATTGTTAATCTTGGGGAAACAAAGCTCCCCACAGCCAAGGATTTATCTGTCTCACGCCAGTGGACAGATTACAGCGTGGCAGCAATGACACAGTTTACAGCATATACACTTTTTTTTTTTTTTCTTTTTGGATTTCTCACTTGCTGAATATTCCAAAAGGCTGAGCAATGCTTGCAAATTTAGGCTTTAGAAACATCTGTCTTTTATTCAGCTTTATTCACATTAAATTATGGAGATTCTGGATCTATGTGTTGTTGCGTTCTTAAATTAGACAACAGCAAGTCTTGGACCTTAGCAACATGGCTGTTGTTACATGCATATACATCTGAATGTCAGTTTTTGGAATTTGGAAGTCAGTAGACAGTAATTGTGTTTTTGTCTTTATTGAACACACCCATTAAACATTCACAGTACTGGTGGAAAAAGTAAGTGAATCCCTGGATTTAATAACTGGTCAAACCTCTTTTGGCAGCAGTAACCTCAAACAAGCACTTCCAGTAGCTGCTGATCAGACCTGCACAATGTTCAGGAGGAATTTTGGACCATTCTTCCTACAGAACTGCTTCAGCTCAGACATAATAGGATATCTGGTGTGAGCAGCTCTCTCCAGGTCACTCCACAGCATCCCGCTTGGGCTCTGAAAAGGCAGATTTCTTTGAAGTTATTCTGTAGTAGATTTACTTTGATGTTTAGGGTCATTGTCCTGTTGCATCACCTGTCTTCTACTGAGCTTCAGCAGGTAGAGTGCTATCCTGACACCCTGTAAGAGACCTTGATCAACTCAATTCATTTTCCCACCAGTGATGGAGAGCTGTCCATGCCCAGAGGCAGCAAAGCCCCAAACCACGATGCTCCCTCCAACCTACTTTACCTATGGAATGATGTTTTCATGTTGGTTTGCAGTGCCCTTTTACCCCATACATGGTGCTGCATGTTCTTCACAAACAATTCAAACCTCAGTGTCCTCAGTTCATAAATTAATTTCTCAATTGTGATGTAGAATGTTAAGGTGCTATTTGGCAAACTTGGCATGTTTGTGATTTTTCTTGTATTTGGAGAGCAGCGGCTTCCTCCTTCCTCCAAGTGCCCCATGTTACCATGCACCATGATATGAGTTTGGTAGACTCCAGATGTTACTTTTGAACAGCAAACTCAAAATGTCTGCGTGTTTTTTTTATGAGTCAAAGTAGCTCTAACCCACACCTCCAATCTGGTTTTATTGACTGGACTCCAGGTTTGAAAACTCCTGACTCCAATTAGCTTCTGTTGAAGTAATTAGCTGAGGGATTCACATGCTTTCTCCAACCTACACTATGAACGTTTTAATGTTATGTTTAATGTTTTATGGACAAGAATAATACAATGATTTGTGTGTTATAAGGTAAAAAGATTGCGTTTGTTCATAATTGTAACTTGGATGAAGACCTGACCATATTTTAGACATAAATGGAAGTAATTCTAAAGAGTTGACTTACTTTAGCTTGCCACTGTATAAATATCAGCTGCACAAATAATATAATGAGAAAATTAGAATTTTTCTTTTTGTCAATACATTAAGGAAGAAGAAATCAATTGATGTGAAAATTACAGACATTTTAGGAAACTTCCATTCTGAATGTACTATTCCAAGAATATTTACATTTTAGTTGCTATTTTTACTAAAAGAAAAATCTCATGCAGCCAAGACTGAAACATAATGATAGGGTGCTCCATCCGCAAGTGTTACTAATTGTGATTTGTGCGTAGCAGACAGATGTAAATATACTGTGGAGGATAAATACTACTTAGTCCTAAGTATTAGGAAATGACAACGTGAAAGCAAACTTGTTCTTAAGAGCAGTAGCCTACTTGAGAAGTGCTCTTACTCACCACCACTGCTTATAACAACCTGCTACAGTACTTAACACTAAACCTACTAAGCTTACTGCATTAACTAGTTCTCTTATGCTGGTTAAAGGTGATGCAGTTGTATGATTACATTTAAGAGCTGAGAGTTGTGATTTTTCTGAATTATGCAATTTGCAACATTATTTTTCCCTGAATTTTGTCCAATATTCTTTACATCCCGTAAATTCTAATATATGTTAAAATGCAGCATGGCATTTCTCTCCTCTCGTTACTTTATTAACTTTCACGTTACTTAACGCTGCATCAACTACCACGGGTCTTTGAAAGAGTCTGGCATAGATGAATAATAGCTCCATCCATTTATAGTCTCTGTTATCTAAAGCTTCAGAGACACCAATGATAATTCATTGAGAACCAGTCGGGAATCCCTTGACTCGTGAGAAGTAGTAAAAATCTGTGAGAAGTGGGTGCGCAGAGAGCAGCAGAAACTGCGTGGATGGGAGGTTCTCCTTCAGTTTAGGGACCAGATGTGAGAGAGAGGAGGGGAACAAACTCATCCAGACAACGGCTACAAAATGTTTCCTGGTCAACGACCGTACTAAAAACAAACTGTTGTCAGCTGCGACCCTCGTTTGTCTTCTTCTTGTTTTATCGTCGAAGGTAAGTTAAACATTTATTTGCCGTGTTAATTGAAATGCGCATTACGTCGGTGTCCTGAAGGAAACTTCAGACGTGATGACGTGAGGGCGTAACTACTTCTGGCAGGCTCTCGGGATGCTTTGTGAAGTTTCTCTGCGGCTCTCTCTATGATGCCTACTTGCATTTAACTTACAAGCCTATAGTCAATCCAACCCAGTCCACACACTGTGCCTCAGCTGACGGCTTTAACAAACGTTCATGTGAAGAATGAAACAGGTGCATCATGCCAAGGAGACATATACGTAAAAGTATACGAAATATTTGAAAATTCAAAAAAGTGATTTAGCCTGTTACATTACACTTTAAACCTCTCAGGTGATGACTTAAAAGCAGAAACCTCAAATCATAATAGTCTCCTATTTTAGCCTATACAACATACAACCTCAAAAATCGAGGTGGCCCTAATTCTGGAATCACTACCCCTGCACTGCCTATGAGTATGGGGCCTTCAGTTTGACTTTTTTGTCATAATTTACAAATGATGATACATGATTAATTTGAATGGGGATATAATCTGTGTGTGTGTGTGTGTGTGTGTGTGTGTGTGTGTGTGTGTGTGTGTGTGTGTGTGTGTGTGTGTGTGTGTGTGCGCGCGCGCGCGCGCGCGTGTTGCGCCACAACAACACACACAGTGCAACAACAGGCTTACACACTAACCACTGTCAGCAAAGAGGCCAAGTAAAACCCATATGGACCTGTGTTTACAGCTGCAACAATGGGGCTGGCATTGATTTCACCTTGTGAGTCTGTGTGCTAGTGTGTGTGTGTGTGTGTGTTGTGGTATTAATAGGGGTGAGTGGGTGGGTTGCAAGGAATAATGTCTCAGATGACTAGGAGGCCAAGCCTGTTTTATGAGCCAGAGTGGCATAAACATCAAATCTTACTCGCAAATATTAAGTGTCTGCACCAGAGGCATTTAGTCAATAAGCTCTGTGGTCTGTTGGAGCAAGTGACTGTAACACATTTTATTAGCATTGAAAGCCATTATGAGCAAATGTCATTGCAAGTTATTGAGACCCTGCTGTTTACTGTACGCTGCAGGAAATTTAATTAGATCAACACTGCCTCTGTCCATATAATAAGATTCCCGGGAAGACTTTTGTGCAGAACAGTATTTTGTGAATTTATAATGAATAGTAAACTGTATTTGTAGCAACTACTCTGACCTGGTTGTCAACACCTTGAACACAGTACCTTACACTGTATCTTTTGCCTCTTTTATTTCTCTTTCTTTATCATGGAATGCTCTTTGGCAAATGGCAGATGATAAGTCATTGAAAAATCCTGAGTGATAATAAATATCTGTGTAAATATGCATTTGCAGGGTAAGGATAACTTCACTTTGAGAGACATGTATTGTTCTTAAAATATAGGTCAGGGACAGAAAGAACTGCATCTTGTAGTGTATTTTTGTTCACAGTTTTTACACCAGAATGGTCCTTTGTTTTCAGAGACATTAGGGACTGAGAGAGGTCGTCCACTTTGGACAGAGGCCGACTCTGATTCCATGGGAGAACGACTGCTTGTTTGTTAACGCCAGAAAGCTCTCACGTGATGAAAGGAAACTCTAATTTGCTTTTCATTGAGCAGACATGTAAGTGCTCTGAGAGAGGCTGTGTTTGATTTACCTCCTCTTATCTTTGTTAGGGTTATAAATATGATTATGCCAGATGTGGCATGCGGTACAAGGCTTCGTCTGGAGCCATAAATGATTGATATCACAAAGCATGTTTTCTTCTGGTCCGACCATACCAGGAGGTCAGCCCAGGAAAACAGGGGCAAGAGCTTTCTGGAGCTGTTGAACACCAGTGTCTGACACTGCATCCCACCATCTCTGGTTATATTCACACTTCACCCTATCAAAATTCTCAGAGATTCACTGTGTGTGTGTGTGTGTGTGTGACTGGCTAGCTCACATTCATTTACACTGTGTCTGTGTGTATGCAGGGGAGAGAGATGTTTAATTGTTTGCTTTTTTAATGTTTATGAGCCTTCATAGCCTTCATAAAGTGAGCTACTTGCCTCCTATTGGTGTTATAGCTTGGAGCACAAAGTCTTCTTGTCTGATTCTGGGGTTGTGCCTTATACTATAAGCACAGTCTCAGGCCAAGCCATTCACCGGCTCACCTAATCTCAGTCTGCACGAGACAGCCTGCCACCAAAGTCACTAGAGGACAAAAGACAGTAAAGCCTTGCTCAGTCTTTGAACATGTCTCTGGCTAGACAGGCTGGATATATTACAGCAGCATAGAGTTATAATGAGTTTTTACATTCATTGAAAACCGAGTCATGGAGAGATCAGCAGGATTAGACTGAGTCAGTGTATATGACTGCAAAGTCTTTTTCTGATATTGCAGTAAACAAGAGGATCAATAGATGGAAGGATTGATTAAGACGTTTAATGGGGTGAAACAAATTACAAAAGGAGACAGGGAGAGAGGAGGAGACATAAACCACAAAGTGATTTCCAGTTTCTCGGCTAAAGGGTGAGACATGTACACCAGAGATGGCAGGTGTTTACTTAACAATTGACAGATGTTTAGCACATAATTTTGTAACAGCGAACCGACAGTTACAACTCTCTTTTAAGTTAATGTGGGTAGTCATTGTCAGCTAATTACCCTTTCAAATACAAGCAGGAAAGTGATTTATTAATTCATTGAGAGGGATATAATTTTCACTGGTTTATCATTGACTTATGATATTGTGTTTTTTTTTGCATCTTCGCATAATCACACATAATAGTTTCTTATCAACTATGATATTAGGCATATAAAGGGGAGAGTAAGAGGAGATATGGAAGGGAGAGTGGGAGTGACGGATACAAATGATTAGATGGAATAGTTAGAACAGTTAGAAGGAAGTCTAGTAATGTAATTCTTTCTGGAAATTATGCTTGAAAAAGTCCAGTCATGCTGTATATAAGGAGTAGATTTTTACCTTTCACAACAGCAGATGCAGACCTTTAATGATGGGAGTACTGGCTCTTTAGTTATGTGATCTTGTTTCTTTAAGAGAGTGTTGCATTATGGGTTGTTTGTAGCCTTAATGTTGTTAAGCTAGCAAAGTTTTCTCTCTCAGTGAAGTCTCCAGTGAGCCCAGTTAAATCTATTGGAATTATTTGCTGGCTCATGTGTGATTTTGCCACAGAAATAGGTCAGAGAGAGTCAAGTTACCTCAGAAAACAGTGAGCCCAACATACAGAGAGAATCTTTCTGTACTACTAAATCCACCTGCTTCCAACACTGGAGTGTGTGAGTATATTTCTTCATTTATTTCATTTATTTCTATGTTTTTATATAAAAAAAAACAAACAAAAAAACTACCTTTTTTTTCATCTCACAGAGCCAAAGTGAAATCAGAATTTCCAGGTTCTGTTCCAGAAATAAGAAAACCAGAGTTGCACTAAAAATACAGCCCTAGCTCTGACAGTTTTGAGTTTGAGTTGTCATAGAAGGAAAAGCACAGGTGAAACATCAAGTGTACCAGTAAGCCATGTAAGCCAGTCTGGCAGCATGCACTCTAACTGCAACCAGCTCATTTGAATGGAGCACAATAATTTCTAAATATTCTGTAAAATAGATTTTAAACAATAATATAGCATCAAAAAACTGTTTTCTAAGTAAAGATATATTGGAGTAATGGTGTCCTGAGCCGAGAACGAAGTCACACCCCTCTGTATGTGTTTTAATCTGAGGTTCTCTGTTCTTTGTTTTACTAGATCTGGTAGCATGTGCATTTTAAGTGCATGAATGTGTGCATGTTAGTGGATGTGACTCCTGTTAATACAGTCGCCCTCCCCACCTTTATAAACACAAAGGGACCGCCCACACTTGAGATGGCACAGTGCAGTACACAGCTTTCAGGTGAAAGCCACCTAACAGATTTCCCTAGACTGAAGAAATCACTTTTTTGGCCAAGAAGGTCTCCCACAAAGACAAGTGCATGGGCAGACTGGGGACTACCTGGTCAAATCCCAGTTGGCTGGTGGCCCATCAAAACGTCCATCCGCGCAGCCAATCGAAACACAGTACTTGAAATAAGGCACAAAACAAAAATGGAGGAGAAAGTGATCCTTTGTTTCTATGAATACCCCGAAATGTACTGAAATATACCGAAAGCCCTCCCTTGGCGACAGATTTCTACCCAGGTAGGCATGTCAGCTGTGTTTTAAGATATACGCTACAATCGATGGTTATGGTTAGACTGTTAAAACCATGGATTGTATATGTTCGAACACACCTGACATGCCTACTTGGGAAGAAATCTGTCGCCAAAAGAGGGCTTATATTTTGGGGGAATTCAGAGACAGAAAGGATGAGTTTCTTTTCTATTCTCGTTTTGTGCCGTATTTCAATCGCTGTGTTTCAATAGGTTGAACTGTTGAACTATTGGATGGTTGAACATTGCCCGCACCAACAACCGCTGTGGCACGGCACAAGCCATTAGAAATAATGGGTTTCAGAGCGCAGTGGTGCCGTTGCCGTGCTCTGTCTGAAAGCAGTATTCCTAGTCCGACCGTGGAGTCAATACTCAATAAGATTTTAAAATGGATAATCCTACAAACTGCTAAATGGCCCCAGCTTGACTCTAAACTGGCTTTTCTTCTAGATGCTTAAGTCACTTGACTACATTATTCTGTTTTCATTAGTGACTGGTTACTGTTGTCATGCTGAGGTCAGCTAACTTGCTGTTGCCAATGTTATGAACGTGTCTGGTAAATGTTGCTATTGGTAGCTGGCTTACTGCAAGGATAGCTGTGGAGCATATCAAGGCGATGCTAGCGTGGGTTAATGCTTGTGGCTAGATTGTTTTTGTTGGCTCTTGTGTACACTATAACTTTATTCAGTTGTGCTTCGTGTTGTTTGTTAAGTAGTTGCTTTCACTTGAAATCTTAACACTGCTGGCTGAGAACGTGACGGGGTTTGGGGGTTATGGGCAAACGGAGGCTGTAGGTATGGCCGACGAAGCAATTGTTTTGGTCTGAGATGCTGGCGGTCTAGTGCGACATTTAGTGGCATGGAAAACGTCGTAAACTCAAGGACCAATTCTTATGATGTACAGTTAAATGATCACTGCCATGCAAGAAAACATGCAATTGTATTGTTACCTGTGACAGTGTAATGACTTTTAGCTCCCTTTGTGGCTCTGGAGGGATGGAGACGATAGATTGGTTTAGGTACTGAAAGCACTTTCAAAATCACTATTATAGGATAGGAATAATCTGTTTAAGTCATTCAAAAAAAAAAAAAAAATTTTTTTATGTTTTAGCAAACGTGGTGATGTGGCTAGCAATTCACAGAGATCATTTCACATTCAGCAACACCTGTGACATTTATTCTTTTAACATTGTTTAGGAAATTTTTTACCTTCCAGCCAGTCACAAGAGTGGGTTTCTTTGACCTATAAGTTATGCCCAACACATACTGTTAATTTCTTAGCACCTTAATGCTGTTTCTGCTGCCTGTCATGTCATGTCATTGTCTTCCTGAAAGTGAAATAAATCACATTTACTGCTTTTAGCCGAAAAAAAAAAAAACAGGAAACAGGGAGGAGGGTGTGATATGAACCTCCAAGTGCAGGCTGTATTATGGCTGATCTGTTGGTGTTATGGTCCAATCAGGGTCTGGTGCTGTGAGATGGACAGTTGCTCACGATGATGCAAGTGAAGAAAGGAGTATGGAGGAGAAAAGCGGAGAAAAGACACAGGACTCTTTTGCTTCCCAGCTCTGACGATTATCTTTGCAATCAGCACTGAACACGAACCTTTTCATTTAAAGGATGCGCCCTGCCTGCACCACTCAGCTCAGCCGTACTCAGCTCAGGAAAATGAGGTGAATGTTACTGTACCCAGCTGTGTCTTGGCTCAGCGATAGTTTAGTGCAATTAGAGAGTGAGAGACAAGATCAGGAAACACCCAAAGGCTGTGTTGTCACTGCAGAGTAACATGATGAAGTGAGTGTGGCTGGCAGTGGCCCTCAGAAGGCCCAGGGAGAAATCAGATGTAAACCTGAAGGATTAGCAAAACTCCAGAGCCTGCACTGAGTGAACTTGCAAAATCTAACACAATGTTAAAGTCAGCCAGTTCGTTGTAAGGGCAAAAGGCAGTGTAGCATCAGTGAGATAGTGTTATGAGGTCCAGCTGAAACAGAGTGCATAATGGCCACCTGTGATTGTATATCTGTATCAGTGAACAGAATACTATAATATTTGATTGGATTTTATGTTTTTGAAACTAACTATAAAGAATATAGTGTTATCAAAGATTAGTGTGGTAATGTGTTACTTTAGTGTTAAAGCTCTGCAGTAAATGCCTTAAGTGATACCATATGTTTTTGTTGTTGTTGTTGTTGGTGTGTGTGTGTGTGTGTGTATATATGTGTGTGTGAGTGCGAGAGAGAGCGAGAGAGAGAGAGAGAGAGAGAGAGAGAGAGAATTCAGAATAATTCTTGACCATCTGGTTCAGCTCTTCTTGATCACGTGACCAGTGGGTAGAGGAGTTTGGTTACAATACAAACACACACACACACACACACACACACACACACATTCTCAGGAATCCAATGATTATATATAAATATATATATATATATATATATATGTTTATATTTGAATTTGGTTGAAACACTTCCTTATTTCTCTAAAATATCCCCTCCATAGATTTTTCACCACCATTCTTGTTTTCAATTACTTCGTATCCTGAATCATGCTGATTCGTCATTATATCTATGATATTCAACAATATTGAATTTATTGAAGATTCTCTCAATTGAACCTAATATATCAGACTAATATCTTTATTAACCCATATATCCAACAGCGGTACCGCATAGAGCATGATCTACCTCTCTCATTCATCCTGCCCTCTTCTTCTCTACCTCCCAACAGTGCACTACACACACACAAAAACGTCAGTTATGAACTGCCTGCAATTGAAGTTATGATGGATATGTTCTGAGGTGGAATCACAAGGTGGTAAATTATTCGTTCAGGTTGTAATTGCAGAACTCATTTATAAAAATTTGGTCACAAAGCTATTATTGATGTTGTGTAAAGATCAATTGCTGTCAAAGAGATGATGGCAAATGTGTGCGTGAGATGAATGAGGAGTGAAGATTACTGAGCAGCCTCTCACTTTGTCTCTTTGGCTCAGAAACATTCCTAGTTTATGATGCAGAGAGTAATGCGGAGAGTGCTACCTGAAGATATATTGACAGAAACATGACATTGGATTCCTGAGAATGTGTGTGTGTGTGTGTGTGTGTGTGTGTGTGTGTGTGTGTGTGTGTGTGTGTGTGTGTGTGTGTGTGTGTGTGTGTGTGTGTGTGTGCGTGTGCCTGTGCGTGTGCGTGTGCGTGAGGTGTTGACTGTTTATCTTACTCTTCTGCTTCATTTTTTGTAATCTATTTCTCTATTGCATTTTTAAGCACTTGTATTGCAGTATAGACCTAGTTGTCCATAGTATTATAGGACGGGTTTATGAATAAAAATGTGATAGAAATCGGAAGTTAGCGTTTTACTTTATTGTTTGTATATTCAAACTACAGCACATGCCACTAGTGTTACTGGTTGTTATGTAGGGATATTTTTTAATGGAACCTGTAATCCCACAAAATAAGTACAGTTAGCAAATGCCCCATTCACCATGAAAGTAATGCTACAGTAAGAAAGACAAAGAGAAAAACAGGAAAAAAATCAATCTGGGCACAAAATTATCAACAAGTATAGTAAAATGTAAACTGTTGAGACAAATGATAGGTAAAAATTATAGTTATGTACAGTATATCAGAAAATTAGACCACCGTATTTACCCATTCATCTGCTTCTATGTTAGAGTTCATATGTCTTTCCCCGACATTCCTTACAGTTTTGCTTTTTGTGTTTTGTGTTTCAGAAAGATCACAAACAGGCACCACTCTCTAAACCCTGTGTAAAGCCCATGGAGTATTGTGCTTGGGCATGTGGGCAATCCAAAGCTTGACAGATCTGCTGAGGGAAGCTACGCTTTCTACCCTCTGATTTGACATGATCGGAAACAATATAACTGTACACAAAATGACTGCCAGCAGTGTACCTGGTGGTCCGCTCTGTTCGCTGATGTGATGATTTATTTTTCTTAATCCTGTGAATAACTGGGTAAATACAGATGATATGATATCATGCCAAAATATTTCCACTGAAGCTACAATTGATCAAAAGAAAAAAAGAAAAACAGATTGCACACAATACTTGTATTTTCACAGCTGTTGATGTGTGCTTAAGCGGGAGTGGTGCCTATACTGTAAACATTTTGGAACAAGGCCCAAATGACTTAGTCTTAAGGTGTTGTTGCTAGACAAGGAAAGTGTAAGTATACTTCAGAAAGACTAAGACTAGACAGCAGACGAGTTTGCACCTCCAGGCGTTTCTCATGGAAATCAGTCAAAGTTGAGGCAATATACAGACTCTGTTTGTGGATAACTAGGAGGTCCCCTACGATAAGAACCAGAGATATACACCAAGGATGTATAATGTAAAAGCGCATACAATTTCCCTCACTAGATGAAGCAGTAGACACTGGAAACAGTCAAGGACTCACTTGTGTGCAAATACCTTTCAGCCAAAGAGTGCACAGTATATGCGCTGAATATCATATAGTCAGAGTGATTCAACAGAGAGAATTTAGTGATCTAAAAACAGAAGAATGGAAAGTATTTTCTAAATTGCTACAGGGTATGAAGTTTTGGTCTGTCACTAATAAGTTGCTGTGGATAAAAGTGTCTGTCAAATGAGTAAATGTAAATATAAATGGATATGTTTTCACGTGTTGTACTGGCAAACTCATCCTGGATATTCTTTCACATCATCTGATTATCTTGTTTAATTCACTTCTCCGACCTTGAAAACATATCTTGTGGATGAAGCTTTCATATACAGTGACATTCACCTTTTCATTCCTTTCTCTGTGCACTACTGCTTTCTCTGACGACAGACCATTTTAGGCCATAACATCTTGCACTGGCACAAGGAAGCAATTAATTAAACTTCAGTATTAGACTCCATAGACCACAATGTGCTGTGTTTACAAAATATTTTGTATTTCTCTCCTCTGTCATTATCCCCATGTCTGTTACTCTTCAGTTGTGCATACTGAAGTTAACAAGTTCACCCCCCCCAGAGGTTTGCTATCTGGGAAATGAAGAAAATCACTAACTTCAGTAGACGGATGAAAGAAAGTGGATATGAAACATTTCATCACTGAGTAATATATGAAATGCTGGCCAAGTATTATGGGATGAAAAGTGCTTTAAAAATTGAGTTCTTTACCAAAAAAAAAGATTTTTCATACTGATGATCAAAATGGATAATTTGAAGTTAACCAATTTTGTGTGATACAGATCTGCCTCTCTTATCTAACATTGTGGGTGTATGGATTCCTGATTTTTATTTTTCGATTTTATGGTCTATTATTTTAAGTAGACACATGGTTTGTAAGTAAATGCAAGATGCAGACATTTTATTATTCATTTCTTGGCAGTGTAGACAAAAGCTGATTTTCAAGAGAAAAAGAATGAATGTATAACAATGACTGACATACAGTAGATATCACATAGTAGAAGCAAGTGGCCTTTAAAGCTTGACAGACATTTTTACATTATGTGCATTTTTGGCTGCAGTAGAGTTGCATTTTATCACATCTCAACATAGTATCAAATTTGCTTGTTGAATGCAAATCCATCCCTTATCAAGACTACTTAGGTTTAAAGAAAACAGTTCCTTAAGTCCAAGTGATTGTTTGATTTGAAGAAATTCCCTCAAGCTGTTATGGAAGTATTGTGTTCACAAAGCCAAAACCATATTTTATGACGTTACCACACCCTTGACCTTTGACCCCCAAAATGTTATCAGTTCATCCTTGTGTCCAAGTGAAAGTTTGTGCCAAATTTGAAGGGATTCCCTCGAAGAGTTCTTGAGATATTGCATTCACAAGGCCAAAATCATGTTTTGTGAGGTCACCGTGACCTTGACCTTTGACCTTTAGCCACCAATATCGAATCAGTTTGTCCTCAACGACAAATGGACATTATTGCCAAATTTGAAGGTGTTCCTTTAAGGCGTTACTGAGATATCGCGTTTACAAGGCCAAAACTTTGTTATGTGAGGTCAGCACACCCTTGACCTTTGACCCCCAAAATCAGTCTATCTTTGAGTCCTAGTGAATGTTTGTGCCAAGTTTGAAGAAGTTCTGTCAAGGCGTTACTGAGATATTGTGTCCATGAAAATGGGACGGACTGAAAACCCGAAAACAATGTCTCTCGCTCAGGCTGTCGCCGGTGTGGCGGCATAAAAATGTCAGGCTGTGGTTTTATGGGGTTTATGTACTGGACTATGAAGTCATTTCACCTGGCCAAGAAATAGTCTGGCACATAAAAACCCGTAAAAAAGCAACATGGTTTTACGTTTAGGTTTTTATATGGATTAAACAAGCAATATGAAGTTTTAATTAATGAGGATGTGAGGCATAAAGTTGATATATCTCTAACTAATAATTAATTCTAGTAATATTTTTTATTTGTAACAGACCATGTTCCATCCTTAAACATATTTTTTTCCAGTTGATGTATTGTTCCAGGGTTCGCTTAAAGCTAATGTTCATATCAGTGTGATAATTCCTACTACCTTAAGCAACAAAATATATGTATAACTAAGAATTTAAATGTTAGACAGATTACACATTTGTTTTTCATAAACTGCATGAATATTTGGTACAGTGCTCTTCTGCTAATAAAAAGGAACAAGAAGATAAAGATTTATTGGACAAAGAGCTTAAAATTTGTATTTCACCCATCTGAAACCAAATCAGAAATGTAGGCAGCTATTACAACCCAACACTGTGTATCTCAGTATAATGATGTGTAATTTGAGCATTTGACTTAGCTGAGCCCAACTCCTACCAAAGAGTCATTCTGAAGAGTATGGCAGACATAGGAATGGGCCCGTTGGCCTTGTTCAGACGTAGTGATTTAACTGAGAGCATTTCAGGTAATATGATTGGTTTTGTGGCTAGAAAAAGGATATTATTGGATTTATAGGCACCTTATTCAATTATTAATATTTGACCACCTTCAAATGCTTTATATTTTCTGTTTAGGCTAGCAGGACTGCATTTTTGTAGTGTTGTGTTGAGTGAGTTTCTGTGTGAACAGTAGTTTTCGCTAATATTTATAATGGAAGCACTCACATCTATGTATTATGATAAGATATGTGATCCAGGTCATTACTGACCAGGGCCTACACTTTGAGACATACAGACCTATGAAGTCACTGCTTGTGTTGAATGAATGTATTTTGATTAGACATTAGATCTCGGCCATTGCTGATCCATCTCTGTATTAGTACTATATATCATTTCATCTCTCTCTGCTGTGATTGCTTCCACATGTCAGGCCCCAGGCCTCACAGGCCCACACAGGGCTGTAGTATCTGTGAGTTGGTATGGGGGTTCAGGAGCCTCTGGGCTTAGGCAGTCATAGAGTCCCGCTGGATGCATCAGTGGAGGGGACACGGAAGCCTGCTGATGAAGAGGTTGGTGGGTGGGAGGTGGGATAATGTGAGGACTGTCAGGGGAGCAGTGGGGGGATAGGGAGGTATGCAGGACAAATTGAGGAAAGAAGGGGATTTGGGCAGACACATCCTTGGGCTTGCCTGATGCTGATGAAAGAAGTTTGAATCATAGGGACGCATAGCACAGATGCTTCCAGCTATAGTGCTACATGTAAACATCCACTACGTACACACTAAAGGATTTGTAAGTATGTGTTTCCAGTTAAAAATGTATATATTTGTGTTTAGCTTCTGAGAAAGGTGGATTACCCAGTGATTAGTGTTCGTTTGATGGCATGATGTTGTTTGAGTGAGTTCAACAAAGCCCTTCACATGATAGTTCTTAAAGACAGGATATGTTTCATACAGCCATAATAAGCACAGGGGAGCTTTGGTTGTCAGTTCCACCCCAGGTGGAGTGTACATCTGCCTAAATGATCTGTGTCAGGAAAAGCACAGGAGAAATGGGGAAAACAGCTGCGGACGTTTGTGAACACACAAAAACAGTCTCACCATGATTTTCCACAGAAAACGGCTTTAAGTATGATCAAATGACAGACAAACAGTTTGGCAATTTCTTAGGTTCGTCTTTTTGGCGAGCTGTCCTGGTGGTGGTGGGAAGCCAGAGGCGTCTGTGGTGAAGGAGACCCCAAACTTTAGAGTGGAAGAAGAGGAAGAGGCCTACAAGGGAGATACATTTGAATCACCGTATTTTGATTTGTGGCATCTTTTTTGGACACTGGAACTATTGTTTTTTCCAAAATTATTGCTGACTGTTTTGAGTCCGGTCCATGATCAAGTTGGACATTTTGTTTTTGTTTGTCATTTACACATAATTATACACGGGTTGATAAGAAGTGTTGCATACTGAGGCCACGGTCCACAATCAGTGCTTTTCTTTAGTTATAATTCAGAACATTTGTTGGCACAGCTTTTTTGTTTTGCCTGTTACTATTTTGTTAGGTTACAGGTTGCAGTCGTGAAGACATTGCTCAGAGAACTTTCTGTGAACAGCTCCATTCTCAGATAACAGTGTTCAGCAATTACCAGCCAACCGAGACAAGCGAGCGAACACCAACACCCAAACTGACTGAAAGATATTTGGTTTCTAGGGTGCGAAAAAAAAGACCCTTAAGTTTGTGGGGTGTCTGTTTCCACAGTTCATGGTAACCTGTTCACAATGATTTGATAAGAAAGAAGTGTTACACAGGCTTTTGGCAGTGGCTCTTTGGCTCGGGTGTCACTACTCTGCGCTGGCACGGTGCCAGAGAGCAGCAGAGCATCATCCTCTTCAGCCAGGGTTTCTGCAGAACCCAATCTATTCTGTCTGTTCCAGAGAAACATCTCTTTGTTTGGTGTGGAAAAGTTACATTGTGCAGTACATGGACCCTGAAAGAGGAGGCCCTTTGGGTCTTTGAAAATAACAGCTTTCCGATACTAAACACTGAGCACAGCCAATCCTCCTTGATTCAAACCATGTGCATGAAACGAGATAATACGTTTTCAGAACAGTCTATGAAGAATGGTGTTTGTACTGTAGCATGTGCAGTCTTCACTGTGGCTTGAGGGTCTGAATGAGAAGCTCGTTGTGGATGGGGACTCATTTGCTTAAAGAATATTTAGATGGCAAGACCACAGTGGTTATAAACAAACAGTGCCTGTTTGTTTCAATGCACAAACATATTGTAGACAATCAGATAAAGATTATACACTGTGTGTGTACAAAACACACTACACTTCAGAAGCAATTAACCATTCACCTGTGACACTTTCCGTCCACCACACACACTTAATTACCAGCAGGTTTTTAAGGTCAGTAAACTCCTGAAAACCTTTATTTTTGCTATATTCTCTTCCCCACCTGTTAGTGATCTGTTTCATGTGTCTCATGTGTCTCTCAGGCTAATCAGTTCTGGCTATTGGCACAGAGAAGCACGCTTTACCCTAACCCTTGTTTGCCAGCATTCACCCCCATCCCCCGTCCTCTTTTGGACCTAGATGCATGCTGTGGCTTTTCCTGTGTACATATTGCATAGCTTGTATAAGTGTCTCAACTACTGTACTCTAATTGCAAACAATGTCTTCCATATGTGGTTGTTGTATTCTACCTTCATAGCTTCCTCCTCAGGATTGTCAGAGAACGAGACCCTGAGATGTCATGGAGTCTCCTAATAAACATGAGCATCACGTTGACGGCGTAGTGTCCTCGTTCTTCGCACAAATATTTCAAAAATTGTTAGTCCACAGAGGGGGATCCCTCTCTTAGAAATATAATCACCACATATCAGAAAAAGTGCTAGCAGATGATAGGAAAAAGTAATATGTTTACAGTTCTTAGTTGGTGGAATAGTCTGTGATGTATTGACTTACCAGCGCTGTCCATGACTTTTAAACCTTAAACTTTGTGATACTTTACGGGCCAAAACAAAATCCAGCTCAGGATCATGTTGCATGTTAAGCCACACTGCTGACAAACCAGTGTTGAATCCAGTTTAATGAAGTCCTTCCAGAAAAAAAGAGTGCAATAATTACAGTTCCACAAGCCACATTGCTGTGTCAGGCAATTGAGATTCAGATTTACCATTGAAAATCATTTAAAAGTAAAAGTTTTTATGTTTTTAGGTTTTGATTTTATTCTCTTCTTGTTTATGGCTCCTTTGTCAAACTCAACCAGAAATAAATCACAGATTGTCACTATCCAGCTGGGCTGAGTTCAGTTGGAATTCAGATGGGGTGCCTAGCTGTTCTGTAATATGAGTCATTGTCAGCATTTCCACTAATATATCACTCTATGCTGGAGGCTAGGAGGAGAGCTTACTTTTTATGTTTCTCAACCATAAGCTGATTCAAAGGACCTTGCATGCTCCCACAAGTAACTGTGTCTATCCTTTCCTCGCAAGTCTCCAAAATCTCAAAATCCTGCTGTCTTTTATTTAGTAGAGCTGACTTTTACCAAATATTTTGCTGTTTTGTAGTGAGCTGAAAAATGCTGTCATATGTGGAATCATATTGCTTTTTATTGCTTTACTGGATATGTTATTGTCTTGAAGTAAATCTGTGAATAAATAAAAACAGTGCTTTGAACCCTTTTTAAGAACATGTCCCTCCCTCAGTTGATAGCGCAGGCACAGATTCAGAGAAAACAGTGAGAGTCCTCACTTCAAGCCACTGTGTTTTCATTGGCTCCCTCGCACTTTGAGGCGCTCTTGACTTTGATTGACCCGGCGTGGTTGCTATTGCTTTATGCACCATCCCAGAACATTTCTATATTTTGTTTTTATATTGATCCTGACATGGAAATCATACTTTTATCACTTTTTTGTGACCTAACAGTGGTACCAGTGTTTGACATGCTGTTTCTTACTGCTGCAATATAAGGACCCGGCTACTCTCTTGTCGTTTTCAGATTTCTCATTGAGTGGGAAGGGATACTGGGATTATGTCATTGTTTATTTGTTATATCCTGGGTGCCATCCATATGTGTGATTGTCTTTCATCAAGATGTATGTGTGTACCCTTGTTTCTTTGCCTAGCTATCAAACTCATTGAGTGCTTTAGTGAGCCAGCGATGTGAAATTCTTTCACTGATGTATCTCAGTGTGTAACAAACGACTGTTTTGTCTGCACTTGTCTCTGATAGGAGACCGTAACCAAGCAGCCAAGATCAGCTGGTGAAAGAGGTACTACTCATACAGAAACTCAAACAGTAAGTGCAAAATTATTTAAGCATGTATTAATAAGCGATTATGTTTTTGCTCTTGTATTGCATGTACACCGACTGTATGTATCCCTAGCGCTGTATGTGCAATGTTAGTGCACTTACGTGCTTCTATTCTTCCGAATAGCAAATATTCACGGCCTGTGTGCATGAAAGGTGGCTCTGAACAGTCTACCACACTCCTTCATGGAGGATGGCGGCCTGGACTCATGGCAGTTATAATGAATTCAAATGGTAAACTAAGGTCATGGAAGTAATCATGTCAAAAGACATTAAAATGTCCATAGGCACTTATCAAAGTCCACAGATCCCAGTGATCCACTTCTTCACTGTTGATCCAGATGTTAGAAACAATCTTTGCTTCATCCTAAATTACCTAATATTCTGCTTTCTGCAAAGCCTCAGATTTATAGGGACGTAAAAGTCTAACAGGGAAGTAGTGTTTGGAACATAATGAAGATATGAATCAAGAGTGAAGGGGGATTATGCTGCATGAGTTTTGATACTTTTGCTGGACATGACACAAAAACTGTGGGCCTACATTATTGGGATTGTAGCCGGGTTCAGGTCCTTTACATGGTTAGTTTCAAGTTAAATTAAATGGATGGAATGTATCACTGTACTGAGACACTAGATTTTACCATTCATGGCCAAGTAACTGAGATACTTTCAAAGCACTATGGCTTTGAATCTTGCTTTTCATACTCTTGAATTCTCATTAGTTTATTTTGAGGAATGCACTCTTACTACACTGTAAGTCTACTGCTTGTCGCAGTGTTGCAGTGCACAGTCGCAGTGCATCCATGTTGATTTCTGTGAAGGTCTTGCTGGATGTTATCAGCAGGCAGCTGCACACACTGTCAGCACAGCCCCTCAGCTCTCTTCAGTGCTCTGACAATAGAAACTGGAAAGCTGAGGAGCCACTGGAAGAGAACATATCTGGTCATGTAAAGTATATTTAGCATTGGTGGTCTGTGATACTAGTTCCAGCCACTAGGGGGCAGTGGTATAGTAGTGGTGATGTGCTCAAATTGTTTGTTTAAATAGACTGATTATGATTGACTATTATATTATTATATGTTTTTAGCTGTTAATCATGTTTTAAAAACACAGATAACATGTTGATGTTGTATATTCTGTCTATTCTCTGTCTGGGAAGTATTTGGAAAGAACCACTGGTATACCCTCATCGGTAACAGATCCTGTGTTTGGCAGAAGCTTTTATCCAAACCTTTGAATCCGATTTTATGATTAGCCCTCAGAGCTGCTGGTATGCTAATTAATCTGAATCCCTAAATGGCTAACAGGTAGAATGTGGCCCTCTTCTCCTGTGAAAAACAGATAGTCTGCAGATTGCAGGTAAGTACATAATTGTTGAGATTAACATAGAGGAAATCTGAAGAAAATGAACACCAGGCTCCAGATCTTGGGATCTGCCTCCTTCAGGCTTCAAGGTCTCTCTTACACAGATCACGGTATTAACAACAGTACCCAGCTGAATGTAAAGCATGCTACTGATCTACTGATACAGCCCCCAAGTGGTTTGGAGAACTCTATTATGCTAACTAACCTGAAATAAATTAACTGTCCATAAAAATGAACGCTATGCACGAAAGGATTCACAGTTCATATTTGAATAATAGATAACAAGTGTATAGCAATGAACAACAAAGCCACCATGGAAACACTGCAACTATTACAACCTTTGTGCAGTGTGGTATATTTGCTTCTGTGTGTTGAGGTTATGTCAAAGCCATACAAAATAATAATCATGTTAATGACAGCACTGCCAGACAGGAGGCAGAGCTCTGAATGCTGTGGTGTGGTCTTTGAAAGGACCACTGTATTTTAGAGGCAAGTTTCACCTCTCCTTCTCAATGGATCATTACCCCAATGTGTGCAGTGATTTATGAGCTGCGTTACAAATGCTGGGAGCAGTTCCTGTCCAGGGGCTGACATCCACTCACTGATTGCCACTATTTGTCTATGTGCATGTCCGTTTGTGTGTGTTATATGTGTGCATGGGCATGGCAAAATCGAAGTGGGACTGCTGTAGAGGTTTGTTAAAGCCAATATGAGCATGTCTCTTTCAGTCTGTCTGAGGGTGGGCGAGTGTTTTCCTGTCTGTATGTGTGATACATGTGGCCTCTCAGGTCTAGAGTTTCATTCGTGGTAACTGCATACACTAATATTTCACTCAGCTGGATGCTGATGGATTGTATTTTCAATGAGGCAATGTGAACTCTAAATCCAAATGGCATTGAGTGCGTCACTGAAATGACACTGCAGACATGCTTCCAGGCCTCTAATGGACCTAATGTTGGACCTGATCTAAAGTCTTAAAGGATAAAGTAGCCTAAAGATAAAGTAAGGCTGAGTAAAGACCTGCTAAAAGCAGCACCTTGGTGTTTTCTCAGATTTGTCATGCTAATGTGCAAAGCTTTGTGTCTTTTGTTTGGAGATTAGCTCTGTCCTGCTTATCTTGGGCGAGGTTGAACATGTTGTTGTTTCGACAGGTCTGTGAGGTACTCTAGCCACGATGAATCTCTGCCAGCATCAGCTCACATCATCCACTGACATATGACTGTGGAAACTATTAGGCTGTAACTGATGGATATCTCCCTCTATGTGCATGTGTATTCATGTGTTTATAGACATACTAGTGTATATAGTGTTTATTGTATGTAGCGTTTTTGGCAGCATGAGTCATCACTTGATAAGTCCACATGTGTAGATGTTTTTACTATAAACAGTTTGCATTGGTTATGTTGGAAAAATGTGTGGGTGCACTGCATGCCCTTCTAGGTCAGTGCAAATAGTGACGTGTGTGCTCTCCTAAGAAAGGAAATGGCAGGTGTTTGGAGAGCAATATCAAAGTGTTTTAGTTATATTTGCGTGTGCCTGCTGTCTCTTGTCTCTCTCTCTCTCTCTTCATACGTGTGTGTATGTGTTTGTGTATGTGGACCACCCAAAGCCTTTGAGGTCATAACAATAACAGGTCCACTTCCTTCCAGCGATATGGCAATGGTTCCAGTTGAGGGGCTGCAGACGGGACAGACGCTATCAGTCCATATCACAGCAACAGCAGCCCCTCTGTTTAGTGGACTTGTCACAGCTGTGTAGAAAGTTATTCCCCCACCCAGTACCATTATCGAAATTTGCAATATCCCAAATATACTGTAACAGCCCTAAATTTAGTGTTAGAAATCCAAGGGATTTTTTGTTTCAAAGCAGCAATTTGAAAAATCCCACACACTGTCTAACTTGCAATAAATAATTTATTTGCATTTGACATTTTTATTTTTTATATTTTATTTTATTTGCAAATATAACAACAATACACAGATATGATAAACCGACGCAAAATACAGACAATCAAAAACACTGAAATAAAAACAACTACAAAAATGTGGGAGTCAAGGGAACCTGTAGTGGACAGTCATCCTTACATCTGGACAGCCTCATACAAAATCACACCGAGCTGTAACTCCACATCCTTTTTCCAGGCCAGTTCCATCCGTCCTGACCTTTGAGCTTTAGTGGCTCCCAGGTATCCAGAGAAGGGCTCCCAGATTCAGTAGAATATAAAAAAGGGTTTATCCTTTAAGGCTGTGGTGAAAGATTTAAAAGGGATGATACTTGTTACAGTATGTAACTACTGATTTAAAGTGGAGCTTTATCACTCGGGTACATTTCTGAGCAGAGTTTGACAGAATGTGCAAAAGGTCTGTGTTACAAAATTCAACAGGTAACTCATCATTTAGCCCCAGCTGGCAAGTCCTTGCACCAAGATGTGAAGGGTATTTAAAAAATTTATTAAGCTGTTGAACAGTCGTAGTCTAATACTGCCAGACATGAGGGCAGCTCCACAAACAATGAAAAAGTGAACCAACAGCAGATTGACATTTAGTACAAAGGTCTGGATTCATTCAGTGTCTGGCTTCAGGAGCAACATAAAGCCTGTGTAAAATCTTAAATTGCCTCTCCCAGGCTGAATTAGATGCTAGGACACTAGAGGCTGGCTGCACAAGACATTCCAGGCCTCTGGTTCTATTAAAGTGCCCAGATCAGATCCCATTTGCCTTTAACTTTGACTGAGTCGTTTGACTTGAGGCTGCAAAAGATCTTATAAAGCCATTTGGTAATGAATTTAAACTGAATATTATCTACCAACAGAGACTCTTTAGGGGAGATACCAAGCAGGCTGATGAACCTTTTTAACTTAGACCAAGTACCTGAAGAAATTTAAGGAAAATTATCATTGGTGACACCAAATTTGCTTTTTACATGCTGAAATGTGAGGACTGAGCCTCCCTGAACCATGTCTCTGACTACTTGACTACTGCGGCTCCAATCAGGGAGTCCAGTCCGAAGGCCAGGCCAGGATTTCCCTTAGGAGGAGTTAATAGAGAAAAACGATTACTGCATCCCTCTAGTTTGTTATCTTGTTGCCATATATACAACATCCTTTATCCTTTATCCTTTAAAACCACATTGTCTTTAATCTGCATTGGAAATTTTTAATGAGACATATATAATAGGTTCCCCATGAGGGTTCTATCTAAAGAAGCTGATTCACACCTGAGCCAGGTAGACTTGAGGTCACCTATGAACCATTCCAAAAGAAATTTGAACTGTGCAGCCAGATGTTTAAATGAGAAACACGGTGCTGCTAAGCCACCATGATTATAGCAGACAGACAAAGAAAGCTATATCTTTGCGTAGGTATTTTTTTGTGTGATGTTCTTGAGCACCAGCATAGCTCAACATGTTAATCGTCTTCCAGCAGATGTGCGAGTTTGATGTTGCAATTAATCTTTTTTGTCTAAAATCTCTTTATTAAGAAAAAAAAAAATCTCTTTCTGTTTAAGGATGTTTCTCTACTTTGTTGCCTCTTAACTTCTGTGTAAACAAATTCCTCTGGTTAGACAGCATTTTCATTTTTGTGATTCTTTATTTTGTGATTCTTTCTCCTCCTGGTGAGCGAAAATACTCTGTGGTAATTAATATGATAATAAGTGTGGTGGCAAAATTTTTTCCAGGCATCACTGCGAGCCATGTTGAATTGAGGTCTGAGTGAGGTTTCAGCTGGAAACACTGAGGAGAGGCCTAGTACAGTATGTCTCTGTCAGTGCTTGGCCAGTTAAAGAGGGGAAATAATATTTGTTTTTTGGAGGGGAGAGCGTTTTGCCCACAGCCAGAACTATTCTTATTTGCCCAGATAACTGAGTGAAAATGTATCTCTGTTCACCGTGGAGACGTATTTGCTCTGTGTGGGGCGGCATAGCTTTCAGTTCACCTTCAGCTCCAAGACAATTCTGCTTTTCTCCTGAAGTTGGAAAAAACAACACAATGAACTAACACACATTGTATGGGAACCCAAGAAAATGTACTGTAGCTTCAGCTTGATGATTTATCGCACCGCACAGTTTAGCCTCAGGAATCAAGTGCGCTAATGTGTTTGATCAAAAGGGAATTCCATTGCAGAGCTACTTATGCTCTGAAACATTGTTTGCAGATTACTCTTCAAATTGGTTTCTCAACACCTCAACCGTTATAGGCTGCTTATGTGCTAGGGGCTGATTTATGATGTTAAATGACAGAGGAGCACTCATCTGTGGTTTAACTGGGTGCAATATACTACTCAGATGCCCATGGCTGCCAGTCCCCCTGTCTGTCTAGACGGGGTAAACACCAGGCTTTATAGACCCGCCAACTGACAGTCACTGATGATTGGGTTTGTGGGATCTGTGAGGCCGGGTCAGTTAAAATGATTGACAGCTAGTGGCATTCTTTGTGTGTGTTTGGTGGGGGGTTGCGGTGTCGGATCTGGAGCAGTGGCTTCATCGCTTTATGGCTGATGTAAAGCGCCTTCAGTGAGGAGAATGTGAGGGCTCCACCTGCACACGCTGTTATGAAATGATCAACACAAATACTGCTCGTAAATGTCAGGTGAATGGGGATACAGTGATATAAAAGGCATATCTCTTGGGTTATGAAAAGAACCTTTCCCACAGCCAACAATAACATCCATAACACAGCTGATCAATCATACTGGTTTGAAGGCAGATAACAAAGGCCCTGGGACCTTCCCAGGAAAGAGAGCATCGGTTTTGATTTGCTGTAAGATCCCCAGATCCCATGTCTCCCTCGCTGTGCTTGGTGTGGCTGCTCTACGAATTTAGTGCAAACTGGGGTGGGGATGGGGTGGGGGGGTGGGGGTGTGTGTGTGTGTGTGGGGGGGGTGATGGTGATTATTCTTGTTGCTATTTATGCTGCTTCTGGAGGTGCTGTGAGATCTGACGGCAGCTGGTTCCCCTGGGGCGTTATGGAAACCCCTTCACAGCACTGGCACTGGATAACAGGTATCCATACTGTGGTTGTTACACAGGTACAGAGACATAAACACTGACATACGCTGAAATACTCGCACAAAGGTTTTTTTTTCCATCCCCAGTACTTTCTCTCAACAGAAGGTATGCATTTCTTAATATTGCTGCATGCAGAAAAATTAGAAATTAATTTAAGTCACAGTATGAGATTACATAGGCATCAGCTTTCTAAGAACTACAGTATGAGTTGCTCTGTCTCTGTGATGAATGCTACCACTCGCATATCTATCTTGAGAGAGAGAGTTTTAATAGCCGATGACTGGAATCTGCCTGCCGCTGATTGAAGCAAGATGCTGAAACACAAGACTGTTCTTTGCAATATGGTGTTAGAATGAAATCTGTCTTGCATTATCTGTATACACCACTCCATCTCAAACTGTTCCCTGCATCAGCTGTTAAAATAAAATAAAAGTAACATGAGTATGCAGCAACTTCTTTTTACTTACTCATTTGTGCGTGGAAGTGCAATATTAGCTGTTTTTAGGTCTAAATTGCAATGCTCCATTTTAGCATGTTGACGTTAAACAGCTCTCATCTGTTTTTAAAGAATGAATTAGCAAATTAAACACATCCTGGCAGTGGGAGAACGAGCCAGGAGAAGGCTTTGGTTAATAGCCAAGACTGTGCCATAGTGAGTCACGAGTAAGCAATACCTCTGAGATCAGTATCACAGTTTAACCACAGCGCCAAAGGCGTTACATAACTCTTTTGCACCTAAATACAATGTTAGGATGTATTTATCGGCATGTGTCTCTCTACAGTCATGCTTCTAAGAAGCTAAATCTTTCCCAGTCTGCGTGGAAAGATCTATCAGAGTTCAGGATCAGTTTCAGAGAAATCTCCTTTCCTGTCTGCTTTTTCCCTGGTGGAGGTTTGTGTGCCAACCTCACCTCTCAGTGAGACTGATGGGAAGAGGAAGTGAGAGGTGAATGAGGAAAACAGTTTGTGTGAAAGAGAGAGGAGGCAAACTTAAGTTAGCACATTGAAGTGACAGAGATATTAGTGTGATTTTTCTTCAGCTGAGGGTTGGCAGGGTCATTGCACATTGCTGCTCTGCCTGCAGGAGGGCCTGTAGGGTTTGGTGTTGGCAGCCTTTACAGCTTCCTAATGTTGCTTGGCATAAACAGTCAAACCACAGGTTTGTCTCAGGTTAATGGAGATTACCCTGACAGTTGTATTCACAAGAACAGTGAGGGCTGAATTAGGGATTGGAGTATTCACATTCCTGCACATTCACATCTATGCTAAACCAACTGAACCCCTACATCTTTACCAGTTAATGGGTATTTAACATAAAGAGGCCTTTGGTTTTAAATTCTCTTTTTCTTGTTTTTCCTTTCTTTTTTTAAACTGTCCTGCATCAGATTGAAAATTCCCTCTGTTCATTGGTGTACTGCACAAGACTGAGCAATATGTCTCTTGTCCACAAGGGGGTAGACATTCAGCATGCATATAGTGTTTTTTTCACTGTCAAAGCCTTGGATCAGTTTCAGCAAGTGACTTGGGACACAATGAATCCTATCTGACTGTATTTTCGCTGACTGTGTCCTAATGCTCTGTTTTTGGTTTCACTGCATGATCACTGACAGAAAACTCCTTAAAAGCCAAATGCACAGTCATACCACTCAATACCCCAAACTGCACTTAAGCACAACACAGCGTGACAGAGAGGACTTGAAACTCAAGAGCACCCAGTCATTACCTGTAAGGACCTGGTTATTACTCCATCAGTGTCTCGTTATCTTTGTTGTTTCCTCAAGAGTTCTACCTGCAAACCATTAAGTAACAAACTGACATGCAATGCTTGTGATTATATATTCATAAAAAAGATCAGTAAAAAAATGACTTTAGGGATATATTTGAAAATAAATGGCCGAATGAGAAGATCACTTAACGACATCATGCAGCTTCCCTCAACCACATGCACTTATGCTGCATGACAGCAGAAAGGGATTAAATCGCTGCAATCTTGAGAAGACCAGCATTTGTGATAACTCAAATCGTATAATAATGTCTTTATTAATTCTGTTTGTACAAGCATGTACTCATTAAGTATCATGACCCTCATTAACAGAGTTCCACAACAACCTTGAACAGTGTTCAGTTTGTGTTGGTTATGCTACTATATATGCACAAGCAGAACTGTAATTGGGAAAACATGGTAAATAGTTTGGTAAATAAACATCTTTAGTAGATGAAGGAGTCTTAGCAGCGGTGGATATTTTATGTCATTTTGTAGTAAAATTTATGGCTGGCTGTGTTTCCAGCATCTTGAGGCTTCTAATCAATTGGTGTTTAATACCGTTCTCAGTGGGAGTCATGGTAACACGTACACACATGCATACACACAAACACAGCCAGACAGATTTAATGGACTCTACGTAAACGCTAGTTCAAGGCCTGACAATGAATGTTAAACAAACATTATTATCTTGTCCACATCATCTCACTGTATTCACATTAGTATGATGTTACATTTTAGTGGTTACACGTGCCATGATATGTCATATATCATGAGTTTTGTATGACCTGCCGTAGGTCAAGTCAATGTCATGTCAAATATCTGTGTGTGTGTGTCATATGGGTGCAGGGGACACCTGATTTCTGGATGTGTCTGTGGATTTATGATGGCCCTGCACTTCATCCTTACTCAGCCTGATACTCGCACTCCCCCAGCACACTCAGATGTACTGCGCGGCTTCTCTCTCTTTCTCTCTCCCAATGCTTATTTCTCTACCAAGATCCCATCACACCACTGCAGTCATATATCTGTATTGTGTATAATCCCAAAACATTTTGGTCCTATTGTTTCTGGAACCATAGTTCTTCTATTGTCCCTCTACTGTCAGTACATTGTCACACTTTCCAACTTTGACTCTCAAGGGGAAATTTGTTGGCTTGTATTGGCCAGATTCAAGCTTGTGTTGGCAGGATTGTATTGGCAATATACTGGACTATGAGTTCAAACTAGGGACATTTCCCGCAGTGCGTTAAGGTGGCCTGTTTAATCTCTTAAAATCAGTGGCTATGGATATGGACAGACAAAGCCTAGATTTAGTTGCGCTGAGTCAAGACGAATAAGAAAATGCTTCTGTTCTCTCAGAAGGCCCTGCACCAACCCAGTCAGAAATGAATATTTCCTATGTATTTATTGCCCTATCTATCATCCAGTGTCACTCTTAGAAGGGGCCCCTATTGTTTTTGAGGTGACCTGCTTCGACCTTCCCCTTATGACATCATTTCATAAAGTTTCAAATGATTCACCCGAGGCATGCGCTCACGTTAAAAACACACTGTGGAATTTCTGCTACCAGGCCACCTCATTTGCTGATATCATACCCATGAAGTAAATGCCATTATAATTGACGAAAGATGCATAGCAGTGTATCATACTTGTCTGAGACTGCATTTTCACTGTAAAGACACTTTGGTATGTTTTCAATAAGCCTAATCCGTCTTCATTTGTGTTTGAACTTGCTGAACTCCATTTTCAGATTCAAGCCCTTCTGATTCACACATCAGAAAACCTGGACAAGTGCCATTCCTAATTCACTCAGCTTTTCCATTCATGGTCCCCATTTTAAGATGCTTTTATAACATGATCTAAGTTAGGTATAAAAACAATCCTTTTTCACGTTGACATCTGGGCTTTGATGGGCTGCTTAATACCTGTCAGAAATGTGGAGCAGTGGAGTGCATGTTTTCAGACATGGGGGTGTGGGTGTGGCGCACTCACCTGTTTATGACTATCTTTTGTTTGCCTGTCAGTGCTGGAACAACACAGATGACTTGGCATGTATATTAGCACAGACAAGCATGTGTACATTTTCTCCTCTTCACTGACGGCTGGGGTTCGACGCTCAGCGCATCTCTGACCCAGACTGTTTGCTAAAGCGTTCGGATTTGCAGCTGCCATGAAGGTCACCAGTGAACACTGGGTGTTGCTTGACCTTGACCAGGGTGTGTTAAACCACTCAGAATTGCTGTGAGAGCAAAAGGGAAGGGAAAATTTGAGGGAGTGGGGCAGAAATTAAAAGCAGACAAAAAAAGAGGGACAGTGCATGGGATAGAAAACATAAATCAAGAATATGGAGAGTGACCTGCTGATTGAGGTCAGAATGAAAGAGAATTACCTTTTTGTGTTTATTGGTCGTCCTGGGACAAAATATTTGACATATTTGAAAATGGACTACAGTGGGTAGATCCTCTACTACGTTTGTTTTGGAGTGTTAAAGGGACAATACCTTCTCTATTCTCCAACAGATGGAATTTGGAGTCAGGTTGGTTGCTCAGGAAGATCCGATCATTCCATTGTTATCTGGGAATACGATGGTGATATAGTTGTCCTTGAAGACAGAAGGGGACTGAGTGCACCTGGACAGGAGTCCACAGCAGTACAGTAGTCCAGTGGCTTGCACTGTTTTTAACAAATATTCCTGGAGCAATAAGACAGCAAGTTATGTAAGAGGTAGAGGTAGCCTCAAGGGGTCTATATCTGCTAGTGCAAAAATATTCATGCCATAATGTTGAGGGTGGGTGCAGTGTTTTTGTCATCTGTCATATATTGGAATAACGATCGCTGAAGTAAAAACTGAGAGCAGATTTATGCCAGATGATTTTTTTTTTTTTACATGAAGCAGAGTAAGGAAATGGAAAGAAAAGAAAAAAGACCAATATGGATAACAGGGGATTGAACAAGGACTTTAATGTATGAGCGGGACTACTGTGGACTGAGGGACTGTTTGCTCATGTAACTGTTGAACATTAAGAGTGGTTCTCCATTTACCCATCATTCATGTGAGGACCTGGGCAACCATTCACATCTTTTAAGCAGTCTAGTCTAGTGACTTTGGGGTAAATGTCTCAGCACAGTGGTGTTAAGTAATGAAAGGGACTCATGGAAAGTGTCATTTAACTCAGCACTGCTTGCTTCCTCTCTCCAGCTGGCTTAAAAGCTCATGCATATAAATATCCATGTATGCAATTAAATTGTGAAATACTGGGTCAATGTCAGTTATTGGTCTTGTTCTTTCCTTCAGTCTCGGGGCACGACTCTAGCTAGGACTGTCTGTCACTCTGACTTTATGACTGGTGAGGGAGGCAGCTGGTGAAAACAGGGTGTTTTGGAAGCAACGGAGGAGAGGAGCGATGAGGGAGACCAGCTACGCTGTCACAGATGTGGGTTTGGCTGGGCACTGAATTGCAGTCTGACATTGTGACATCATCTATTCAGGAAAATGAAGTGACAACAACAAAGTGTCTTTTGTTATGATGGGTCCCTTCAGATTAATAAACCATCTGTAAAGTTGCCCCCACCAAGCCCACAATCTATCAACATATGCCAGTTCTTACTCTTGGATGGTCTTAAAACAATGACAGCTCTTAAATAGTACTCTTCTGACATGGATGCAAGTCTGGATGTGCAGACAGTGCTGCCACATATGAGGATCCCAATGGGGTTAAACTGGTCAAACAAGGTCATGGCTGTCATCGAAAAACTCCAGTTAACATTTTCTGTAAACCCCATCTTGTCACAAATTAATAACACACTCATTAACTATGAGTTCAGAGCAGTTGTGTGGCAGTTGTATTTACCGTGCACATGTATGCATTCAGCAGACATACAAATACAGGCAGTGTCTGTCACCACATGAATGCAATAAACACTATTTGTCTGTCTTTAATTCCAGTGTATGATACACATCCAAACTGGGGCTCCATTTATTATGAGCTCTGTGCTGGAATTGTTCACAGGCCCAAGTTTAAGGCCTGAGATTTAACGCTTGCCCTCAGAAATGAAAGTGTCCAAACTGTAAGTGAAAGTGAAGGAAAGAACCAAACTGCACTGCAGTGAAGCACCCTGCTGACAAGCCTCGGTATATGTTTGGAGGCAGTTGCGTGCACTGACCTGGCTCAGGCCAGTGTAATCTGGATTACTGTCAGCATGGTCTTTGTTGTTGTGGTTGGTGAAAATCAGGCTCCTCAGCAACTTCAAGTGCGGTGAAATCATACTGAGCAGAGAGGTGTCCTCGGGGCCCATTCATTGAGGAAGCAGCAGAGTGCAATCAGTTGTATTTGATAGCGCACACATGCATGTGCATATTTGTAGGTGTTTACCTTACATGTTTCTCCCTATTGACAGTGTGTGGAACATGACCAATACGCTCAGGTTTCAAGGCTGAGATAGTTTGATTTCAAAATATACTTTGTGTGTATCCTTGGCTAACTGTCTTTCTCTCTATGTGTATGTTCTTGCACATCTGCTGCTCTGTGCTGACAATTGAACTAAGCATGAATTTATCAATGTGTGTTATATCTCTGGTATCAATAGTTGGTAACAACTACAGTAACAGCCTGTGGCAAAATAATTGAGTGGAAATTGAGGGCTTGTAGTATTAATGTCAGGGTGTGTTTTTATTTGATTTGGATGTTTTTCAAATCCATCATATCTGCCACAACTGGAGCACTTGTATCTTTTACACAACTGCTGTATCCATTCCAGCTTTCAGCTTGTAATCACAGGTAGTTTGTTGACACAGAGTTTGTGCGTTCTATTGCAAAGATACTGTATCTACAGTACAGTATGCGCTGTTTTCTGTTGGACTAATAACCTGTGTCAGTATTGATTTAGAATAACTTTCATTGTATTTTAATACTTGTATGCTGACAATAATATTGCATTAAATTGGTGAAGGCAGCTTCTATAAAGCAAATGTATATTTTCGGAGGTGGATGTTTTTATTATGCATGTATTTCAAGTTGCGATGGCTTAATTATCTGTTGTGTGCTATGCTGTTCTTCCATATCTGTGTCTGTGACGTGTTGGCTTATGTGTATATGCGTTTGTATGTATGTATGTATGTATGTATGTGTGTGTGTGTGTGTGTGTGTGTGTGTGTGTGTGTGTGAGCGAGAGAGTGATGATGATGGGCTTTAGGTGACATATCTAAACAGACTTGACATTAGGGCCTCTGCAATCATCAGAGGTGCATCTCTTAGACACGCTGAAGTGTCAGTCTTTGAAGATTATGACATGCAATGCAATAACATGGATCTTTTTCCATGTTGTTATTACAGTTTTGTTTAGAGTATTGGGGCTCTGCACATGGAAGCTATTACCCTGAGGGCTAAGGAGTGCTTTTCCATAGAGAGAAAGGCAGCTATAGACTATCTATACTTGTTTTCCCCTGGAGCACCCTGTCTTCTCCAATGGAGGAGAGGAAGGCCTGGTTTCCTTTTGAGGCTAACCATAAAGAGTGTGAAACCTGGCCCACAAGAAGTTATGTGTACTCTTAAAAGAAAATGCCACTTTAAGGTCTATGAAAAGAAAGTTGCAGTATAGGGTTATATTATGTATTTTATGTATCATTCAAAGCTTCGTCCTTTGCATTATTAATGGAACTAAGGTAGGCTGCCATTCCTCCACCAAGACAACTTCAACCCTCAGAGGAATGAAGTCCAGTGCTTTCTGTCACTTTCTGTGCACATCATCTTTCCATCCCTAGCTGGACTCCACACTCAAATTCATATCCAGCTTTGCCATGATGGAACATCAACCATCTCTTGACTCTCAATGTAGAACCATCTGTGTTCTTCCTTGCCCATCCAGAGATGATCCATCCAGCTCTGCCCGGCTGCTGGAATCAGTGATCCAGACTCTGCGAGCCTGTAAAGAAGAGGAGAGTCATAGGAAGCCCATCTGGACTCCATCAGGACTAGGTAAACAGAGCCAGATCCTACATGGAGCAGTGGAGCCAGGACTTGGCTCCCACCCACCATCACAAAAGAGTCAGGCAATGGCTCAAAATACAAAATGATACACACATTGTCATTAACTCAAACCGTGTGCAAAAATGCAAATCTGCTCAAAGCTCAATGTGCATACTCTCACCCTTGTGCCATTTTGGTTTAGTCCTCCAGTAGAGCAGTGGAGAGCGGAGGAATTGTAAATCTTCTCGAAGGCCGGGTCACATGTTTTCCTTTCGTATTTTTTGTGATCCATTAAAACTGTTTTAATAATGTCTACTGCTTTACTGGCCTATATCTTTGTTAACTTCCTCCTTCCTGCACCTACCACACACTAGCAGGTGCTATCCCCACTGTGCCTCAAGTCAAAAAAAGTTTCTGTTTCAAGTATTCATCAAAAAGAGAGAGAATTAGACCCACAGTGGGGTTGAAGGGGAGAGGGAAAGGTGTTATTGTACTTGAAGTATATTTTGATAAATGTAGTATTTTTATCTGGCAATTACTTCCAAAAGTAAAAAAAATAGACAACATAAAATCACAGGAAATTTTCGCCCCTTGCCAACTAAGTGAAAAAACACATAAGAACAACTTTGCTGTGCTCTTGCATGACCTCTAAATACCCTGTGTGTATGTATGAAGATTGTCTCCACAGATAATTTAATGCTGCTGTCTTTCTCTATTGAGTGACTCCACCTGGATCTCTGTGTAGCTTACATTAAACTCTGAAGTTATGTAAAAATGACGCTGAAGGAGAGAGTTAAACAGCAAGTTTCAACACGTGTTCTGATCATACCTCTCTTACTCTTCAAGACTGCCATCACAAAAATAACAGCCTTGTTCCTACAGCACCCCATCCCCCATTGGCCGGTCAGCACTGTGTATTTCTTCCTGCTAGAATATATCAGAGTCATCCAGCTTTACTTCATTGTTCCAGCATCAACGTTAACTGTTGTGGACCTAACCCGGCCTTGTTGTCACACACTGCAAGGCTGTTTTGTTCCACTGGCTCTCTGTGAACTCTACACTTCATTACTTCAGTGCTTTATTGAGTTGAGATGTTTTTCTCTCTTTCAAATAGAGAGATTAACTGTCCCGGCCTTGCGCTCACTGCACATTTGATCTTTTGTTCTATGTGGTGATCAGCCTTGGAAAGAGGACCAGTGGCCATAAAGAAGCTAACTGCTCTGCGTCCTGTTTCTGAAGAGATTTATTGTAATAATCAGGTTGTAAGCGGTCATGGCCAGGGCAGCTACATATGGAAATACGCGGCGGTAATAATGATAATAGGCCTGCTTTATAAACACTGACATTCAGCATAGTCTCCATTTAAAAAAAAAAAAAAAAAAAAAAAAAAAAAAAAGAAAAGAAGGAAACCCAGTGGTCCGTGTTGTAGACATCATCAACACGCCACAGTTGGAGATGTAGGATGGTTTGGATTGTAGAGTAGAAGTTCTCATCTGGAGTAACAGTCTTTTTGTGAGCTGTTCCGCTGGGAGCCTGCTTCCTGACACTGGAAACAGTTTGGGGTTAGCAGAATACTGCAGCGTAGCTGTCCTCTGCTTGTTCCCCTGCTGCACAGGGTCTGTGAACCCCAAGTCAGAGTGCTTCAACCTTCACAGTAATATGTAACTGGAAATTTACATCTCTGAATACAACTATACTGGAGGGAAAAGCTTGGTCCATTCCTCATGATCTCTCCAGTTTCTTCTGGTCTTTGTGTATTCAAAACTACTTGTCATGGCGTTCAAAACCCTGAATATCATTGAGGAATCTTTTTTTTTTTTACATCCAGAGCCAGTGTTTTTAAATTTCTCACCTTCTTCTTTACCTGTGCATGGCAGTTATAGCATGATTGAAGTAAGAGAAATAAACGACATTTATGGTTTGGGTAAAGCATCTAAAACACCTAATGAAAAGGTGAATGTTTTTTGCGGTTTTGGGACAAGGTGCAAACCCCGGTCTCCCGCATGCAGGAAAGTCAGACCTGCTTCCATACCCTCACTTTCTGCCTCAGCACGTACAGGGCACACTTCCCTGCTCTGCTATTCTGTCTTTACCCACAGCAGGAAAGATGGACTCTAACTTAAAGAAGAACTATGTTCCAGACTCGCTTCATCTCCCAATCGAATGCAGGTTTTTGCATTAAGACAGGAATTTGGAAAAAAAGTGCTGACAATCTAGATTATGAGTATATGAAAGGTGAAAAGTGTGGAAGAGACAAGGACACAGAGGGAGTCAGTGTAAGAGAGCTGTTGTCTGGCTGTGGATGTGTGCATATATCCATAGGTCTGTATTTAATTTCTCTGTACTGTGGGGATTCCATTACCTTTTATCAGGGAGAGCATTACGTCGCTCATGAATTCCATGTGTCCGTCTGTCCTGTGTACATAGGAAACATTTATTAGATCTTGCCTGCTGAAAATGAAGACTGCACCACATGTAGTTCTGTCATTGTTTGAAATTGACCAAAACGGAGTCTGCCGGCGTTACTGTTCACAAGCATGTAAAAGTCTATTCTACAGCGCTTTAGACCCTGTCACTTTTTTCACATTTTGTTATGTTGCAGCCTTTAAAAAATAGTTTAAAGTCATTTTTTTCCCTCATCAGTCTACACTCAAAACCACATAATGACAAAGTGAAAACAGAATGTTATAAATTTGTGCAAATTCTGAAATTGAAATATTGTATTGACAAAAGTATTCAGACCCTTTGCTATGACTCTTGGATATTTAGCTCAGGTGCCACCCATTCCTCTTGGTCATCTTTGAGATGTTTCTACACCTTGATTGGAGTCCACCTGTGGGAAATTCAATAGATTCTCACATCTGTCAATGCATATCAGAGCAAAAACCAAGCCATGAGTTGGAAGGAACTGCCTGCAGAGCCAGCCAGATACAGGATTGTGTAGAGACACAGATCGAGGCCATAAAAAATGCCGCTGCATTGAAGGCTCCCCAGAGTAGCCTCCACATTTCTTTAATGGAAGAAGTTTGGAACAACCAGGACTCTTACAAGAGCTGGCTGCCGGGTTAAACTGTGCAAAAACTGGAGGAGAAAGGACTCTAGGTAAGAGAGGTGACCAAGAACCCAATGGTCACTCTGTCTGAGCTCCAGAGATCCTGTGTGGAGGTGGGAGAAACTTCCAGAAGGTCAACCATCAGTGCAGCACTCTACTGATCTGGGCATCATGGCAAAGTTGCTTCAAATAAGTACTGAGTAAAGGATCTGAATACTTATGTCAATGTGATGTTTTTCATTTTTAATAAATTCCTAAACTTCTGCTTTGTCATTATGAGGTATTGAGTGTAGACTGATGAGGGGAAAATACATTTAAATGATTTTAGCATGAGGCTACAACATAACAACATGTGAAAAAAGTTAAGGGGTCTGAAGACTTTCTGAATGCACCATTTACCTGATGCAAACTATACACACACCGCTGGATATTTTCAGTTCGGAGAGGTTGATTATTGTTTTTTATTAGGAGCAGATGCATTGGCTGGAATTGTTTGGTCCAGCCTCAAGGCAATTTCAAATATATCTGCCTGATTTTGGACATAAAGCAGTATGTTTCACATGCACCTTCAGTTAACCCTTCCTCAAAATGGATCATTTTATGTCGCTTTAGTTTGTCTAAAGTGAAATAAAATGATCAGGGAAGCAGGGAAAACAGAAGTAGTAGAAAATAAATCTTTCCCTGAGGCCTCTTAACCAATACAGACAGTTTGACATGTATAAAGAAATATGGATCAAACGTCAATAATTAACTTGGGGACATGAACTGTAAAGCCCTTGGAAATAAGAGAGATTTAAATTTCAACAGAAAGGGAGTATAACTTTGTTGTTGATTTATATTTAGCCCATTTTAAATAATTGCTTGCTTAATTCTAGCAGCAGGTATACCTTTTTTGTATATGTCAAAAGTGATAAGTGTTGGAAACCCACCCCATAATTTGAGCACGTAAGTCATTTTAAGTGTACCATAAGCCTCAGTCCCTCACCACATTCCTGTGCCACCCAGACTCCAAATTACTGTAAACTAAACCAAAGCCACACCATGGCAACGGAAGGGTGTCAATTTGGACAGGAAAGAATTTATTTGAACGTGACTAGAGTTTCTCCGGCTCAGCTCCCTGGTGGGGATGTGGAAAGGGTCTCTGGTTACTCTGTCCCTTGACGTATATGCCACATGCACCCCAAACAATAGCCGATTCATCCATGTCTCTGTCTGTCTGCAGCAGCAGCCAGGGGAGGCCACCAGGAATGAAAAACACCCAAACCCTCCCCAAATGAGAATGCATACAGTGCATTCATAGATAAAACATTTACAATCAAGCATGAGTAGAGGCCTAGTGTAGATAAATATATATACATAACACAGATATTGACCTGTATTGAATGACCTGAAAAAAAATAATTAACGTAAAGCATGTGAGTTAAAAGCAATTCTGTTAATTTTCTATTGTAGGAATATACCATACAGTTATATCTGAGTGCATCAATCTGAGCCACCAAAATTGATTTTGAGGTATACTTGGTATTATTATACTGACACTACTAAGAGGATCAAGTATCTCAAGCTTCTTTCTCAATCTCTTTACCGTTAATTGTTGATAAAATAATAGAAATAACCAAAATTAATTACATGTAGTGAGGTACACAGAGTTTGAATTAGGTGAAAAGAAAACGCTGGTATCAAATTGATAATTGGTACTGGATTGAGATACCCTGAGTTGAGGTATTAGAACTGAGAGAGAAAAAGTTGGATGGATGTATCCCTACTTACACTCATATGTGAATATTACCTACTGACTCCCTCTGAGTACCTGGTGTGACCTTAGCTGACTGATTCCTATCAGTCTCATATTTCTGTCTCAGAAATATCTGGGAGGCCATGCGATGGACCTGTGACACAAAATGTCATGCCCTTCAGACGAGGAAACCAGCTATGTTTGTTTTTTCTTCTCCACAGCCTGCTAGCATGACACACATACACTCACCGTGAAGTTGTTTTTTTACTTAGGTCGCATAGAGGAGTAATTGATTCACAGCGTCGTGCATGGACACATACTGTAGGTTGTGTAGACGGCCGGGCTGCTGGCTCAGGTCACACTCCAGAATAATAAACCTATAGTGGGGTGATGTGTATGAACCCTACTGGACAGTCCCCTCTTCTTCTCTATTTTTCCCTCCCCCAGTTTTTCCTCCCTAGCCCAGGCCAGAGAGCAGAGGTGATGATGGGCCCCAGAGTTCCCCAGTAGGCCTTTCTTACTGGTTCCACCCTGAATGGGTGTCTGTTCCCTGACATCTCCGTCTCTCATCACCACCCCATCAATCCCATGCCTCTGTGACCATCCCCGCAGAGACAGGGCTCCACTTTGTCCCAAAACCCACCCTACTTCCCCACTAGTCCCCCTGCCTCATAGACTCCACTGTACATAGGGTGTGACAGCAGAGTATGGAAGCCATGAAAGGCAAGTAAAACTTTTTTTTGGAGTATTATTTTTCTAAGTTTCTTTTTTTTTCATCTGTGAAAACAACTGCTGAGAGGCATGTGATTTTTTCTCGTGTTTGTTTTTGTAATACTCATTTTGGCCACAAGAGGCTGAAGTGCACCACTACCCTATTCTAAATTGGACTCTCTCTCTCTTGTTGACTGTCCCATCAGTTCCCCGTCGCTTGACGAAAATTGAAATTTTGAGCCAATAGTTCTTTTTACAACAAGAAAAGCAAACAGGCTAAATAAGTGACATATTCCGTTTGTCTATCGATCTCCTCCAGCACGGCACCTAACACGCAACTAATAGCGCTGTCCATGGTTCTGAAACAACAGCTATAAGCAACAGTCAATGGGAAATAAAGAATGACAGAAAAGACTATCAAATATTTCACAATATTGGTCTCAATCTGGGACAAATTAATAACTATATTAATTTAAATTGCCAAAATCAAATTGTAAAAATTCACCTGTTTTCACAGATGGAGAAAAAAAAAACCAAAAGAAAAAAAAAAAACGAACAAACTATTCATTTGCCTTTCAGGGCTTCCGTAGATGAGCCCCCTGAATGACAGAAAATTCCTAGTCTAAGCCTCCATCTGTACTCCAATGCGTCAAAACACCATTGCTAGAAGCATCAGCATCCCCCACTTTATCCAAATACTACGTGTCTGTCCAAGAGTGAGAGACCATCCCCCACTCTGTATATCCATAATGGAGCCCCTCTACCTTTGCTTTCATCCACATCAAGGTCCCCTGACCCAGTAAACGCCTGCAGGATCAAGGCCTCCTCAGGGAAAAGAGGTGGATGTTATCATAGCATTCCAGCCCATGTGAAAAGTATGCCAATTAGCATAGCTGGAGAATGTTGTTTTGCTAGCCTCTTTCACTAAGCCCCCTTCCCAATGGCAAGCGGCGCTCATGTGGCTGGCTTCTAGCTGTCACTGGAATTGCTATTCATTCTGAAAATGGACCCTTTCTGTTGCAGCTGCTCCAAAATGTATTGCACAATATGAAAGAAATATAAAATGAACAGTACGTGGCATGTGACCAATCCTGTCACTGTCAAATATGACCGGTATGCCTCAACAACAGTTCCAGTCTTCTACTTCTACTTCTGCAAAAGCTTTTCCCGGTGTACCTTGGCTCTGCGGTGTTGGTGCTCACAATGCAGTGATGTCAGTTGACTGGTGATATGCTTTGATAGTTAAGGAATCTGGCCAGCCACGCTGAACACACTTCCACTGTAACCTAAGCAGTTTGGCTATGATCCTATGGTGTGTGTGTGTGTGCACGTGCGTGTACGTGTGTGCCTGCGTGCCTGTATGCGTTTGTGTGTGCCTATTCACTTTTTACATACTGTTCATTTGTACACTCCAGACAGGTTTATTAGGTGTTTGCACTGTAGAGTAAACATGAACTCTGATGCTTGTTTGTATATTTTTCCTCTTGTCTCCTTTGGGAAAAGTAGGTAAATTAGAGAAAAAATTATTTTTCAGACAGTCCATGACGGTGTAGGTCACACATTCTGCTAAAAGTAGGACACATCTTTCCTTTTTACTGACTGGTTCACAAGACCTCTGAGAATCCAGGCAAATACTGTATGACCATACACAAAAAGCATACATTTCATTACACTGGGACGTGTGGTCAGATAATGAAGTCCTTTAAGCTGGCACTCTGGTAGTAAATGTCTGACCTACTTCCCATAACACAGACTGTAGTGTAGAAGAAGTGGATCTGGTGTCCTGATGATGTCACCCATTGGTTTGCATTGAAGCCAATTTGAAGCCCAGATGTGGCTGTAGGACTCAGGGACATGTCATAATGTAATGTTACTTCAAATAAGATGACCATAGACTAAGCTCCAGTGATTTTATTATGTCACACTTACTGGAACTTTGTATATAGTCATCATTTCAAACTGCAGAACGGATGCAAAACACTTTTTTATTTGCAGTGTTCAGTATATGCTTCTTCAAGGCCGTATTACATTTCCCTGACATTCAGTGTGAATCTTAGTTCAGATTAAAAATAAGAATCACCCATTTTGTAATTTGTAAATGTTAATTGTAAGAAAGAGAAGTCGGCTCAGAGACATTATTGGATCTTAGAGATTATTGATTTGATACTCCCGATCAACAGAAATTACAGCTAGTTCAGGTGATCATCCATCCATTCTTTACACCTGCTTATCTTTTGCAGGGTCACAGGCGGCTGGAGCCTATTTCAGCTCACACTGGATGAGAAGTGGGGTCTATACACTGCACAGGTCGCCAGTCCGTCATGGGGCTAACACACATACAGACAGCAATTGAACCCTTTGTCTATGTCTTTGGACTGTGGGAGGAAGCCCACACAGACATGGAAAGAACCTGCAAACTCGCAGAAGTTTTTGGATTTGAACCCAGGACTTCTTGCTTTGAAGAGACTTTGCTAACTACTGCATCACTCATGGTGGGATCAGCTATGCTAGTATGCGTCCTTAAATAACAAGAGATTTGCTGTGTAACTTTTGGTATCCCTGAAACACTAAATTATGCAGTTATCTCTAGCATTTAACTAAATTGTGTTTGGAGATCTCTGAGACTTGTCACTACTAAATCCTGCATATATATTCACATACTGTAGTAACACAGATGGACCCACGACAGCGTTGCCTTACTTGATCCTCAGTAGATATACTTTATTGCTGAATCACATTAGCAGTATTCGTGCTATGTTGAACATTTACGAAACATTGCTGAAGCAAAATGTAAGAGAAGACTTGAAAAGAATGCATCATAAACACGGTGTAAATCCCATTAAACCTTTGACTTCAGAACCACCATGTTTTTTTGTTGAGACTGCAGAGATTTAAATGAAGAGCCACAGACAGTGGAGTTCACAGTGTGCACTAGACCTCTACTCAACCACACGCCCTAACCTCAAACAATGTGCTGTAACTCAAAAGCATTGTTTGAGACACGAGGCACACTCTTAACGCTGGCTCTGGATCCAATCTGACCATGAGACCAAATGCCTTCCGTTCCCTCAGAGATACAGTACATGCCTCAGTCCAATTCTAGCACACACTTCCTGCAGCAAATAACCACTTGAGTACATTTGCAGCGTACTTTGACTCTAACCAGAACTACCCCTCTCCTCCACTTTCCACTGAATGCTCCTCCTGTAGGCGGAATAAAAACTCTCATTGGGCTTTAATATGTTATTGTAGACGAGCCTTCTCATAAATTTAATTTCTTGGCAGTTCAAGTTGTAACTAAAAAGGAACCTCCACTTTTAGTGTTGTTTTTTATGTTTCAGAGCCTGACAAACAATTCTACCTTGGCGGGGGTAAGTCATTATGTCCAGTAGCCAGCAGGGGGCCGTAAAGGTTTCGAGAGGGGTGTCGGTGAGCGGGTGTTTGCCGCATTAGGGTGGAATAGCTGTCTACCTCGCCAAAGAGTGTCGTGGTCCAACAAGAATGTGATACCACTATTCTGCTCTCTATAAATCAGTGGACTGGCTTGTCTGCACCGCAAGTGAGCATTTTGCAAGTCCACAGCCTAATGATTTATTTGTAAGTAGCATTACTGCTAAGTATTTTAGAATGACATCATAGACTCCTATGTCTACAGCTCTGTTCAAAGTTACTACTACTACTACTACTACTACTACTAATAGTAATGTAATACTGTGTAAGCTTCCATCTCAGGTACTGAAACAGTAGTGTTGTGTGTGTCTGGATTTTCATTCATTCTGCCCCCAAATCTTAAGGGACTTGTGGTTTAGTGTAGCGTAGGTTCCCGGCCTCTCTAGTTCTACTGGTGGAGGAATATATGATGGGATAGGTTGTGGTGTGGCTGTTGTCAGTGTTTGTGTTTCCAGGCTGACTGCTGCAATGTTTTTGTTGCTGCAGAAGAATAATTTGGCCTCAGGCTGTCATGGCTACTGGTTTCAAGTGGGACGTTGGTTTGGATTAGAACATGATCTTGATTTAAGATCTTGATGCTTCCTGCAGATTCACCGTACACATAAACAGTTCATAACTCGATATCTCTGTTTCAAGATGCTATGCACTCTACAAATGAATCTGCTATATATCAACTGTGAATTAATTTGGATATTTGTTTTGACTTGCACATCTTGCCAATTTTTGATCTGATCAAACATGATACAGTAAGTATGTAGCTGGGGGATTTACAGAATGTTGACATTATTTTCTGGATCACAGTTGAATGAAAGAAGCTCAAGTAAATGAACCTAGAAGCAGTGTGTGGAAGAAAAATGCTTGAATTCATGTGTGATTTGTATCTTTATGTGAAGTAGCATTTACCTCTATTTCTTAGATTCATAGTCATGATCATCATCTTTAAGCAGACGGTATTTACACATAAACTCATAGTCAGGATCACAGCCTGTGGAGAGATTGTCTAACTGGTTTCAGTATGCATTCAGAACAACCTTTTATAATGTGAAATAATGTGAAACTATCACCTGCCCTGTGGGATAAGTCAACATGATCTGATAAACCCTGCAGCAGAGCATAGACTGAATTAGCTTTGTCAGAATTTCTTTTACCTCGAGGGTAAATAACAAGGCTCTTTATCACAATCAACATGTATTCTTTGGCAGAAGAAGCCAAAACAATAGCCTGAAGTTATTTTTCCATTAAAATGGGTTTCTTTCTTTCTTATCGACCTGCAACTCCGAGTCTACATATTTAGAGCTTTGTTCCCACTTTGTTTACAATTATGTTTGTAAATTTTGAAGAAGTATTTGCATGTTAGCTGTGCAATGAAGCAGTGCTAAAGATTTGTGGGTCACTACTAGGTCTTGGAATGGGTTTTCTTGATGCAGGTGGGACTGCAGTACACCATGGTCTGATACTCAGATGAATAATAATTCACCAAAAAAAAAATCTGGATTCTGACCTAATTAGAAACAGGAATAAAAAGTATGTCATGCTGCTTTAGTCATGGTTTCATCAAGTTGTAGGACTGGGATCATCCACTTACATCTTAGTCCAACCTTGGGATCACTTGAAGAGGATTTGATTTTTGTCATGGCTCCTGTTCAGGTTGACACTCCTCACATGCACTTGTGACAGTGATTTATAAGGGACCAAAGTGAAACCTAATGCTCCAAGAGGGCTTAAAGTGTAGACAATGTTTCACATTGTGCACTCACTGTAATCCCTGATGTAAAACCTTGGTTCATAGAGTTTACCCTGACGACACTACCACTGTTTTTGTTGTTGCTTTTGTGCCTTTAGTTCCTAAATCTGTTGCTGGGATGGTATGCTTTTGTTTTCTCTGTGCTCTGTGTGAGTGTAAAAGTTGCATGGTTTTGTGTATTTGTGATAGAGGGATAGCAACAAAAGAAAAGAGCGTCTGGGTGTGCCAGAGAAAAATGTGGAATTAATCAAGGAACTTGCTCGGTGAGCTATGGTCTGGTTTTCATTGCCCCTCTAAATCCTCTCTCTCTAATCACCTTTCTGTCTTTATATAAACCTGTGACTAAAACCAACCATCACAAGGGTGTCTGGGTTTATGGGATACATGACAGCCAAACTTCAGTTCTAAGACTCAACGCTAGAACCTTTCGCTTCTTTCATGTAATCAATTAAACCCTTCAATCGCCAAATTCTCAGTAACTGTTCACTTCAGTGTGGTCTGAAGTTGTGAAGAACATCGATAATCTCTCACATTCATGGCTGTGTGTGAGTAGTGAAAGTCATTTTACAGCTAGGACAAGCTTCTCATATTAAGTCTGACCATTGTTTGACATTTGGGAGCACCTAAAGTACCATGAAAATCAGGATGACATCCATAAAATGATTCCTTCTTTTTGTAACTGGAATAAATAACCTAGTGAAAAGTGGTTTATCTGACACATTTTCAGTGTGGATATTTGTATAGTTTATGAAAATGTAAACTGCCAAGATAAATATTTCAACAGCACTGAGAGTAATACATTGCTTTACAGTGGGTTTTACTGGAGCAGATTGGTGCTTTGCATCTGTTTTGCAATTTCTTTCTTCTTTAGAAAGGCAATCAACGATGTCTTTCAATTTTGCTCTGTATCAGCACAGAGAGCACAGTCATCTGCAAAGAGGTGAACAAGTTTGCTGATACTGAGGTCCTCACAATGTGCAGACATGTGGTGTATTCATGTCATGCCTGAGAAGTTGCGAGTTGAGACGGGCTGGATACATCTTCCATACAAACAACACATGGCTTCACTAGATGTGTGAAAGCATCCAACCGATCTTCCAAGGCTGTGGTTGAACTTGAAATGTTCTGTAAAATCCTGGCGATTGCTGTAGACAAATGAAAGAAGCAAGGCTGTGATTGAGTGACCTGGCGTAGAAAGATTGTAAAAGGTTCTGAAAACAACAGAATTTAGAAATAGTGAAGAAGCTAGCAGCCAAGAAAGCAAGATATGCTATTACCCTCTCAACACTCATGAGTTTGGGTCTTGTGTCAGCACTACAAGAGAGCCTTCTGTGCCAACATTTAACTTGTTAGTCTTCTCAGAATACATCAATAACCAAACCAAAAATGCCTTGATATTAATAGTCCTCATTGTTCACAATGGATAAACAACATCATAGAAAATGCAGAAACTTATATAACCTCAAACTTAGCAACCTAACACTATTTCTAACATTAACCACCGGTTCAAGATTAAAATCGCCTAAGATAGTAAATCACTGTAGACTAAGTTTACACAAATACAACTGTTAGTGACACAGTATTTTCAATTGATTGGCATGTGCCAAAATCTAAAATACCTTATTTTCTGTAAAATTTAGTAGTCAGATAGCAGTGTACCAAGCCCAGTGGATAAGTAAATAAGTAAGTTAATATTGTACCTTAAAAACATTTTGTTGAAGAATTGTTGCATAAATCAGTTTTTTCAGGCATGGTACCGGTCATATATAAAGGTAATAAAAGTGCTACTTTGTCTTTTGGCTTCCTTGTCGCATATTGCTGGATTTTCCATTCATTTCAGAATGTGACAGTATTTTCATTTGTAACTTGTTCTCAACCCCATGTATCACCTTATGATAGTTTTACCACAGTCCACCTTCCTGACTTCATCAGACATCAGAGATTAGATGTTAGTCACCGAGGCATGTTAATTTTTCAAACTTCCCACATTTTGATGCCTAAATAAACAGTGAAGAGAATTTGAAGATCAAGATCTGGGCTGCACAGATAGAACAAATCACATGTGAAAAAAAACTAAACTGTGAAAAATGCAGAGGTCAGAGAGTAGTTTTTTATTAATTTATTTTTTTACTCCATTTTATACTATTCCCATACAAGTAAGATAATGGGCTGCTCTTTTGATTCCTCTAAGAGATAATTAAAACTTTCCCAGGGAGTCAGTAGAATGAGATATGCAGCCAGCTTCCAAAAAGCAAGTAAAACGAAGAGCTTGTTGACACACATGGTTTATTTCTCTGTGGCCATGGATTGCAAATCACTTGTAACTGTATCAGTGCTTGTCTGGCGTAGACATTACCATTTATTTTTGTTTGTGCGCATGTAACTGCTGTACCTCTTGTTGTGATATTTATCAGCATGCCGCTGACTCATTCCTCGTGGCTGCCTTTGGTTTATATAAGTGTGAATGGCAGTGATAGTGTCAGGGTGTGTTGAGAGGGGGCAAGCAGAGAGAAGGCTGGCTGTGTGTGTGTGTGTGGATGTGTGGTTGTGATAAAATTCTGAAACCAAGAGCCCAGAACTCGTCCATCTTGGCAGCAGATCGGCGACACTGGAGAGGGAGAGTAGCAGCAGCACAGTTGAGCATTCTGCCAATCTCTCTGTCTCTCTTACTCCTGGAAACAGGTCTTTTCCACTCTTTATTAGATCTGATTTATACCTTTTGTAAAGTATTGAACAACACAGGTTCATGACATTATGCATGCTTTGGCATAAAAAGGATGCAGAGTGAGTACACAAAGGGGCCAACCAAATAAAAGTGCAAACAGGATGAAGGCAGCAAAAAAACTAAAAGTCTGCAGCAACCTCATACTTTTATTACTGTGCCAGAAAACTGTCTTGATCCTGCGAGAGACCGTTTCTCATTCAATTACGTGTTCCATGTGTGCGTTCCAAGGCTCCATGCACAGCGGCTTCTGAGCGGGCCCAATCTTTCACACACATCCTCATCTCCAACACTCAGCCCATTGCCTATCAAAACAATACTGCACAGGGTCTGCCTGACACTTGTGTCCATGCATGTTATATGTGCATCTGTACAGTGTATGTATGTGCTCATTATATTCTCGGGATATTTCGCAGAGTATAAGTTGAGACACGTGCCACGTTGTTTACCCTTTCTACGGTTCAGCACAGTGCTGTGGGCACTTACCATAGATCTTGTTGAAATGGAATGTGTACAGGTGTTTGGGCTGCATGTGTCAGTCATCAAAACCCTTTGATATGAGCAAAAAGGCACTTGTGAGCGCCACTTGAAGGTGTTGGTTTTGTGGAACCTGGATTTCAGGAGATTCAAAGAGGATTTCATTTGTTATTTAGTTTGCTAAAAGAAAACATTGAGAAAACTAAAGGAAAGACCTATACTTTTGAGCATAGATTTGCTTGTGAAATGCACCGTCTCTCAAACTGTTGGAAAAGTACTACCTGCAGTTACAAAAGTGATTAGTTACAAAATGTGGTGTCAGGCTTGTTGCCTTGTAAGACATGTAATTATAGTTAACAATCAAAATATGAATGTGTGCCGCTTTATGTGGCACTGAATAACTTTACTTTGTTGGAGTGTGTATTGTTACTGTTGATACGTTTCTTTTTACTTTATTATATAATTAGAATAGTTGGTTGTGAGTGAAACAGTTCGACACATTTTAATGTGCTGTCATGATGCATTCTGATTTGCTGGTAGTTTGCATGCTACAGCTTGCCATACCCGCACCAAATCAAATAGTAAGGTGTTTAACTGCAGATGCCTGCTGATAGAAAGATTTGCTACACAGGATTTTTTTAAAGAGGGAGCGCAGGTGGCACGATGTGGATACAGGCACTTTGAGGGCCAAAAGTCTTGTTTTAACATGAGACATATACTCACTTTTAGAATTAGATTCAGTATTAGCTCAAGTTGATGGGTGAGTGAAGGGTGAATCCCACCACTAATCCAGATGGCAGAAAGTGAGTTTTATTGATTTTAGCCCTAATCGTTGTTTTGCCTGGCTTTAGAATGGGTCAGTAATATTCATATATCCAGTACACAGTAATGAAAAAATATTGTTTAATATTAGATTTTATTTATTGTTGCTGATATAGTTTGTAGTACAAACATTAACCACTGCCTCAGTACATATCTTTTGCCGAACTCATAACTTTGCAGCATGTGTTCGTATTGCCCATGTCTGCCCCTAGCACCTACCTAGCTTTTTATTGGATACGTAAACATTAGAGGTCATGTGTAACTATGTTTGCCAGAGGAATCAAAACATGTTCTCAACTGCTCAGATAAGTTGAAGCTACTGATTTACTTGTTTGTTTTGTGTGAGTCCACGACTACTGGCTACAAAGCAAATTGGCTCATAGGAACAAGATATATTTACCCTACCGTTTAATGATGGTAGTTCTTGCTCAGTCCTGTTCTAAATAATCATATTTTCCACATTAGGTTTTTTGTTTTTAATATGTTCATCTTTGCTACAAAGTCCTGTCAAATGTTTATGACTACAGAAGATATCAACTTCTGCCTGTCTGCATGCCCAGAGGTTTGTGGTGAGATAAGAAGGATATGATAGATTTTTTTCTTTTCTTTTGCCCAGAAAAACCATCTTGAGAGAAGTGATGGCATATCATTTTAAATAATAGTATAAAAACTTTTAACAGTAATAAATAAATGATACTGAACAATAATAGATATCAGTGATCTTTAGTCTCATATGAAGTTCAGTAAACAACCTGCTAAATGAAATATTCACTTCACTTTGAACTCAGCACGTTTTGTTTTTGCATCACTAATGGATGAGGGCAATCCTACTTAACAGCTGATGAAATTGGTAGTGTAGATTTCTGTAAATGGCCCGTGGATGACCCAGTTTATTGGCAGCATCTTGCAACAGCTGTGTAACATGTTTTCCTTGTGTGTCCTCCAGACCCAGTTTTGACCCTTTCTTGACTGGTTTACCAAAGACCAAAGACGACAAAGGTATGAACCAAATCTTCTCTTCCTAAATGTTGTTTATGTCTTGCTATCAAATATAACTGAAAGCAAACAGATACAGACCTACACATGAACACTTTTCTCCTCTGTCTGTCTGGTTGTGGTTAAAATGTGGTTATCATTTAATTCATAATCCCCCCCCCCCCCCCCCCCCCCTCCCACAATGTGTGTGAATCTGAGGCTGTGATTTTAGTTGCTTAGTCTTTGCTTTAATTACATGCAAGGGTGTGTCACTCTGTGAACCACGCAATTGTTTTTTCCCTGCAGGAATTGGCAGCTTGCTTATGTATGGATATGCATTTTATTGCTCTGGACGACGCACAAACGATAAGTGAGCAGCTAGTGATCTGCTTTCAGTGCTGCTCAATCAGGCCTGTAAACAGAGCAGGGCTTCCAGGACAGCGGGCTAATGAAACCGAGACTCAGTCCATTTTCTGCTGCTTTGATCCACATTACAGGCACTGCTGGACCTCAGCGTGTTCCTTCACTGCCTCACAGCTAATTGGTTCTGGTCTTCCCTCTTTATTTCTGTTGACTGCAGGACAGTGACCAGGAGATTAGTGAGCAGCATGCTCTGCAGACTGCAGTGCAACTGCACTACACTTACATGTTTTGATATGTGGATGCTTGTGTGCACAGTGTGACCGGAGGTGTGCATCCTTGTCTAAGTGTGTGTGAGAAGGCCTTGTGTAGAGAAGAGAGTGAGCTCTGGAGGTTTGTCAATCCGCAACACTTGGTATCACAGCAGGGTCATTGAGGCCTCCAATTTCCATGAAATAGGAAAAAAAGACTTGCAGACAGGCTGAGCGTGGTTCTCCTCAGGTTGGCTTGGGAATCGATAGAGTAATGCTGGACCTCTATGTAGTCCTCTGTCCCATATCTAAGACCATGATTCAGGAAAGCTGTTAGTGAGATGCATGAACAATCCCAAGTGGTTATTTCAGTGTGGTTTGACCTCCACCACAACTATTTTCACCACGATATCTCCCTATCGGTGAATCACATCTAACAGGAAGCACAATGGGCAGCTACAGGACAGGCTGACGGTGGGAAGCAGAGAGGGAGGACCTGAGTAAAGAGGGAGAGCAGCATACAGTCAGACAGTCAGACGGATAGATAAGACACTAAAACACCTTCTGATCTGGAGGCTACACAATCTGGCGTGAGTGTTTTTGGCTTTTGGACCGGGCCTGAGGAGGAGGATGTGAAGAGGGTGGTTTGGATTGAGAGCAGGAGAGACGAGAGGGAGGTGTGGAGGCACGTCTGGGTCTGAGTGGAAACTTGAATGGAGTGGAAACTGGGCTGGAGGCCACTCAGCAGATCCACCTGAACCCTGCCAGAGCAATCAGCTATCAGGAGTTTAGAGAGGGAACCATTTGCCCCCTAAGTAAATTCAGCAGGGGTTTGTAGGGATTTGGCCTGCTTTTTGAGCTCTAATGCAGGGATATTTTGGTAAGTGAAGTCCTCTTGTTTTCTGAGAGGGTGCCAGAGCCTGTCTGCCTTTTAATGGAATCACAGCGGACACCCCAGGAACTACCGCCAGGTGAAGTGATTCCGCTCTCTACTTCCAGCTGTGTAAACACTCACACACACACACATACACGTGCACACACACACACACACACACACACACACACACACACACACATATGCATAGACACATGTACTATCACTTCTAATAAAACGCCTGCTGGCTCACATCAAGGGAAATGCTCACTTTCCCCTTTTCTCTCAAATAAAAATAAAGCTCATTTTTCTGCTTTTGAGAAAGTTCTTGGCCTTGTTAAAAACAATGAGTTGCTTGAAAGATGTAAACAAATTTAACAAGAGCTGGTGTTGTCTTTTCTCAGGCTGGGAACATTCAAAGGAGCATGACATTGTCCCTCCTCTCTCACCCTCTCAATTGCTTTTGTATTTCATTTTCTTGTAAATCCTTTATTTAGCTTTTTCTGCCAACATTAATTCTGTGTGTAACCTTTATTCCCCCTGTCATTTAGTCAGTCCTGCAACCTCATTATAAGACTTTGATGTAGTGATCTCTTACGTCATCCAGTTTTTTAAAATTAATGCTGAAAATGTTTACACTTACAAAGCGTATAGTTACAAACCTATTTGGAATTTTGGCACTTGGTCATTGTAGGACACAGCTGTAATCAGCCAACGTGGCCTATAGGGTTAGTTTGCGTAAACAGGGAGGGAGGAACCAGTCTTAGTGGCCGGGCAGTAGCTGTACTGTTAAAGGCATTTGGACTTTAAAGCTCCATTGTTTATATAACCAAGAGAAAGTCGAGACTCCCTTATGGCCCCTTTTTAAAAAGCAGATGCCGGAGATTTTTGTCTCTGCATTTTATGGCTTATTTGCTACCAAGGAGATTCTGAGATTTCTTATGGGACTAAATCTTTCCTCACTTTGCACGTGTCAGGCAGAGGTTGTCTATGAGGAGGGGTTTAGCTGCTAGTGTAATCGCACTTGTGTACTGCTCATTCTCTGTTCTTTGGACGTGAACTGATAATTGTGTCTGTCCACTGTAACATCTTTTAACTTTTATGATACATATAGCTCTGCTCCCAGTGAGAATCACTGCCAGGATGTCTGCTCTGTCTATGAAAATACTGGGATCTATCTGTGAATTTTTTATTTTATTTAAGGCTGCTCAAAGCAGAACAACTTATAGTAAAATTACACCAGTACCTTGGTTTATCAGAACATATGGTATTAGTTGTTGGCAGATGTGGGATAGAAACTGTGATGTTACAGTCACTGTTATGGTATGCACTCAACAAGTAGGCAAAAGGTTATATGTGTATGCAGTGCCATTTGCATATTAAACACAAACTCACTGTGCAGGTATACAGTAACTCACAAAACAGTTTCAGACTAATTTTCTACCCCCGGTGATGATTGCACTGTATCATTTCTCAGCTGTTTTCACTTTGCATTCATACCCTCTCTGCAAAAAACACCCGTATTTAACAAGTCATTTCGTTTCCCACTCAGCCTTGAGGGCTTATTTTTCATTAAACAAGGAAAATGTTCTGCCATTTGGGTGAGATAATTCCTCTTGCTAAGGCAGATCGCTGCACTAGTATCAATGGTACACTTAAGGCACGCAAACACAAATCAGTCACCGACCGTACAATTAGTATTTGAGTCACCATGCTGATCTTAAGAGCAGAACAACAGTCATCCTAAGGTCAGAGGAGCCATTGTGTTGACAGAACTTTCATAACCAGATAGTGTTATATAATGCCTGTGTTACAGATCTTGCTCAGTGTGTGAGCATATTTTTGTGTGTCTTGTGTGCAGTCATGGGTTAAATTACAGCTGGAGGATGTGATGTTTTTAATTATAACTAACCAGCCATGCCTTGCAGCTACATGAGGAAAGTCCAACCTAAAGTGTCAATCTGACAGTATATTATGCCAGAACAGACAAACTCGTCCTAATAAGACAATGATGGCCCAAAAGGGAGTTTTTCCATTCCGCCTGGCTTGTGGAGATGTAGTGCTAACCCAGTGGTGCTGAGGTTGGTTCTCTACATCTAGAGTATGCTTATATTCATGGTAAGATAGACATTTTTTGCCTTTGTAGAAAATTTAATCCCTTGAAAAGTTGTTTAGCCCAATAGCATGGTTGTCACAAAACAAGCATTAATTTTCTTGGATACCATCATGTCCGACTATGTGACCCACTTCAATACGGAGTTTGTGCAGCAGTGAATATGTGAACATTCACAACTGTTGAGGTCCCCGCTTGGCCCACATACAAGAAACTGAGGAGTTATATCTGTTTTAGCTACGTCAATAGATGGAGATATGTGTATATTTGCAGACTAGTGTTTTCACTTGAACTTCATTGGTATCTACTGTGTAGCACCTACCAAAAATGGGCATCTATCACATTCATAATGTTGTTTTCTTATTCTTTGAATCTTTGTTGGCAATTTGAATGAAAATTTTCCTTTTCCATTTTTGTTCATTTTGTTTAGGTTCTGGTATGGCTGCTTGTGAAAAAATGATTATAGGCAAACAGTCCAAGAAACTTGAAAAAACACCATCCAGCCCCAGTTTTATGTGGTATATGCACAAGATGTGAACGTATCTTGTGTGAAATATACAATATACAGTATGCACATGCACATGTGTAAATGAAACCTACTACAGTCAAAAAGTAGGTGTGATCCAGCACTCTGTTTGCCCCGCTTGTTGACCCCAGCTCCAGTGACATTCAGGGCTTCCACAGTGACCCGCTGGCTTTCTGAACCACTGAATTAACAGTGCAGTGAGCTGAGAGGCAGCTGAGTGATAAACTGTGTGTGTAAAAGTAAAGGGCGTTAAGTGGAACACAAGCCAACAGCAGTAAAAGCCACAATATATCTGCCAAGACGTGTCTTTTCTACAGCATATCCATCCTTGGCTTTAGTAGTAGTGTGTGTGTGTGTGTGTGTGTGTGTGTATGCGTGCATGTGTGTGTGCGCGCGTGTGTGTTTGTGTATGTGTGTGTGCTATTGTGTGAGTGTGCACTGTCCCAATCCCTTAACGTGGAGTGTGGACCTACAGAGTGACCCCATGAACTGATTTATGTTTAGATTTCATTCCATTCATTCTGCAATGCCGAGTGGATTTGAGCAAGAACTGTTAACCAGTAAATCACCCAGTGAATTTTGTGTCATATATAGCTGACATAATAAACTATACATTGCATGCTACTCAAAGTTCTGCATGCGTTAAATGTCTTGTGAAAGTGTTATCAAAGATGGCCCCATGTATGAATTGAAAACATGTGTGTGATGGTGGTGCAAGTTTGTTTGCATTTCAGCACACATCCGACTGTGCGTCTGTGTGTGTGTGTGTGAGAGAGAGAGAGAGAGGGAGAAAAAGAGCAGTCGGCTAATTTGTGGAGATAGCGGAATCATTAAGCCATGTCTGGGTAATGAAGACTAATGTGGGATTAGGCAGACGTAATGACATGCACTCGTCTGGAATGCTTCAGTAGCAGCAATCAGCGTGGAAAATGGACTGATATGGAATTTTTTTGACAAGCTTTCATTCATATTCATAAATGGATACTAATGTGGAAAAATATGAGAGTAGCTTACTTAAGGAAAATGAGGATATGCTCTTGGAAAGTTATCTAACTTATTAAATACGATTGTGTTCATAAGGGCATTAAAGTGACCTCAATGTGCCTTGAAAAATTGATTCCATCCCAGTTCCCTTGTGAGCATCCCTAAACATTTGTGAAAAGATCTATACAGTGTGATTTACAACTGAATCTATATACGTGTGAACTGTTGAGGCCTTGTAGGCTTGATAAAAGAATAACAAACGTCTGCTTTGCACTTTACTTGACTTTATCAGAAACCGGAGAGAAGCTCTAAGATGTATGTATGATACAGGACTAAAATTCTGGATGGATATGCATTTTCCATGGTGACGCCATTGGCAAATGAGTCTGTGTACAAGATTGGGCCTGTCTCTGCCTTCAGTTCAACAGCAGTCACTGATCACTTCCTTGGCTGAGTGAGCGAGGGCCAGAGCATGAAGGCAGGAGGAGGAAAATGAATGGCCGATTTGTGTTTTTCTAGGAATCAGAGTTTTGGAAAGGACTTGCACCCCCCAATCTGCCCCCCTGGACTGCCCCCTTCTGACTCTAGTCTGTGCCCCCCCCCCCCAGGACTCAGGCCACTGTGTGCCCCCATGCTGGGATTGACTGGATGCATTTATAAATGGAGCTCTCTTCTCCAGCCTTCCGTGACATTTTACTATTACGTTTCCATGTCCACTTCCTCTTCTCTCCTTCATTTTGCTTCCACTCCTTCCTAGTTTTCTTCCTACCCATTGCTTCATTGCCCTCATCTCCACCTTCTCCACCTTTGGGCAGAAGGAACGGGCCATCTATCAAACAGGCCATTAAAAAGAAGTACAGAGACAAACTGCACTTCTAACAGCAAAGCAATGATTCAATTAGTTTCTCGTTACTGTGGGTTATTGTCCATAGAACTGTGGAAAAAGAAAAATGTTGCATGAACATCAATCCACTGCTGTCAATGAACTATTTATACATACATTATTAACACAGCTCATAAACGCCTACTTGTTTTATTGCTCTCTTCTCTAAGGGTGTTTTGAGTTTTGTTTGATTGAACTGTAACTTGTATGATTGACATTTGGATGTAAGTCATACTACAGTCTGCCAGGTATAACCCACAGTAAAAGGCTTGGTAAGCGATGCACCTTGTGCAATGAAATGCCCAATGTACTGCAGTAAAACGACCATTATTAAATGTAGTTAATCACACCTTATATAAAATGCCACGCCACTGAAATGCATTTAACGGCAGTGTGTTGAGCTGCAGTCGAACTTAAGCCATTCATAAATCCACATTTATTAATCTTTGGATTTGTACATCGTTGCCAGTTTTACCACCCTATCCATTTCCTGCAATAGATCTCGCTTATGACATTGATATGACTGGAACTCTTATGTCAACTAATAATACACCCAAAGAGATTTTTTTATTTATTTCCTACATAACTCTGGTTGTTTCTTCTCTGCTGCCGTGTCTAATGACATCCTAGGAATGGAAAACAAACAGTGCTGTGGTGTAGGTGTGGGTGGGAGTCTGTCTTTGGGGATTTAAATCTGTTGCTCTTTGCTCCTAATATTACTACTGAGATTTAAAGGTCTGACTGCTCCAGTGCATACAACAATACATGTGATCCCATACTATCCTTTTATTTTTATTATTGGGTACTTTATGCACATTCAATGGCAGTTAATTCTTTAACATTAGATCAGTAGTCGCAATACTCATGACCAAATTGATTTATTGATCTATCAGCAAGGCCTACTCTGGTGTATTTTATTCTCTCTTACCTGCATATAAACTGGGGGCAATGATTTGCATTATGGGAAATGCCAGATCTAGTGTTTTTGGAGATCGACCCATGATAGAGACTGAAAGTCAAGATAACTCTGTCTCTGCTGCATCAATTTTAAATTTAACATGAAGGCATTACATTAATATATAAGATTTTGTTGCCACGGAGGCTAACTACGTGTATTGTCATGGCCAGCAGGTAAAGCTACACAAGGACAGTTAGAGTTTAGTGCAAAGGTGCACCAATCTTATCTTAAACCCACAAGGAACTGACTGCAAGAGAAATGATCATTGGGATTCTGCAAATGTTAATATTATTTTGGTGTCCAGTGCCGAGAAGCCTTCCTCACACAAGTGATGAAACATATCTCACCCTTTGCACCACCTCCACCCCAAACCCTCTCCAAGAAGAACTCATTTCTAAGGTCCAGGGAGAATAAATTCTACTGATGTCATGTTACATGATTTCTACTGTAATTCTGCACAGTTCTTACATACCCTTCTAGCTGCCAACGTGGGAACTTGTGTAGATTTTAGTGCCTCCTCCTCCTCAGTGACCAACACAGTGACACAGACAGCTTGCTGTATAATGATGGAAAAATGCTTCACGGCCTCAATTTATGAGGTACAGGTTTTTCAGATGCTGTTTTATTACACTGGGAGAGAATCTACTGGGACACAAGGCATTATTAAAATTGTTAACACTGTATTTGTCAAAAGATAGAAGTAATATTATGAGACTGATGTCTTGCTGTAATGATGTCATTGCTCAGAATTCACAGGGGATCTGTCCTCCTGCATTGGGTGGAACAATTTGTAGACACAATCACTGGCCTATTTCACTGCAGTACACAAAGAGAATATTTGTCTTGTACTCGTGCTTGTCCATGCAAACACACATCTGCAGATATCTTGAATGCTGTGTGTGTCCGTGTTTGGGGCAGGTAAGGATACTGATCAGATCAGTATAGCATGGGCTGTATTGTCTCGTTCGAACTGTTATTTTTCTCAGTTTCCTCTGCAATGCTCAGTCGACATGTCTCTGTTTATCATTTGCATGCTGATGAGACAAGTGTATTTGTGTTTATTGAGCATTGTTTCTGGTTCCTATCGGCACATTTCAGTGTTTTCAGTGCTGTCAGCACAACAGCAGAGCTGCCCCGTGTGTTTGTCCAGCTCTTCCTCTCCTGTAGACACAGAAGGACTGATGTTAGTAATTTTACTGCTGGATCTTTTCCTGTAGACCCATATGGTTTCACTGGCATGGATCAGGATTATTAATCGTGCTCTGCTGCCCGTGAAAAATGAATGTGATACTTCTATTGCATTACAACGGGATCTGATGAGTGATATGTCTTGACCAGTTGGTCTGAAGGGCAGCATCAGATTGTTTCCTGAGTTTTTGGAGTCATCAGGTGATAGCACCCTCTGGCCAACCTTTGCTATGGATATGTACGCTCTATTATTTGTTTTATATCTTACGCCTTTTCTTTGCACTAAATGCGAAGTGCTGTACGTTGTGTCATGTGCTTATGTTGCAGCGTTGCCAGTACTTCTCCACAACAATCTCACCAAGACAAATTGATGTACGGTGCATTTGTTTTACTTAGGAAAAATGCAATTGACAAATGAATTGGCTTATTTAAGTGTGGGCATCCATTTACTTCACTCCTGGCTGACATCAGTCTCTGGCTGATTCCAGTTTGGCTTTCATACCAACATTCAGGCTCTCTCTAAGGTAACAGCCTTTATCAAATACAGTTAAATAGATAACGCTAGAATATCCCCCTGTTCTGACACCAAGGTATTTGATTGGCTGTGACTGACTATTTACATCATTGTGATTGGCCCGCAGTTTGAGAAGCATGAGTTGAAGTTTGCCAAGACCCATTACCTGTTTCCTCTTTCCTCTGCTTGGCTGTCAGTGTGTGAGTGTATATGCTTCTGCAAGATGCCTTATTGCTTTCACCTATAATTTTGGCCTGGACAGAAAGCCAAAACAACCATATGGTTTTCATATCAGTGGTTATCTGTTATTGTTAGCAAGTCAATATATGAGTTGAGCTTAAGGATTACAGTAAAGCTGAACCTGAAAAATGACCCATCATTTTTTTTTACTTTGAAACAGAAAATTAATGTAAATAAATAAATGATGGCAATAGCAAAATGTCTCTGTTGAAGTGGACTAATCCATGAAGTGGATTAGATAGTCCCATCTAATCCACTTCATGGCCGAACGAACCTAAAGCCAAAGTATCGTAACAGCACTGACGTCGTCACCACATTTCAACAAAAGCTTTTTACGTTTAAGGATGTTGCGACTGTTGGCCTCTCACTTTCTGTCCTGACACTGGGCGCTTTCTCTGAGGGAGTGCTCATCTCTCACATCTTTCTGTTCAGCTTTGATACCAAAACAGTAGCGTTTAGTGTACCTCTTTTTTTTTTTTTTTTTTTTACTTTGCAATGTACCTTATCAACAGTTTTTGCTATTTTCTTACCAAGCACCGATTTCCTATCACAGACAGTGTTTACATTGTCTATATCTCAGCCATACAGTATCACATTAAGAGCCATGCTGACTACTGTATAGAGGTTGCACAGGTCTTTAAACTCTCTTCCCCCCTGATGTCATGCTTTTGGGTTGTGACAAGTAGCAGTCCCTCTTCCCAGCAGAGCTGTAGTGCACGCTAGCTGCAGTGAGGTCACCACAGTAAAACAACACAGAAAGTTTCCTAAGGTCGTAAAGGCTGGCCGCTGAGTGTTTGGACCACTAGGGGAATACGTCCTGGATAATTGGCGGGATAATTTCCGTAGCGGCAGCTGAGGTCAGACATGGGCCTCTTTCCCCCACTGTCCACAGTCCACACATACAGCCGAAGCCCCTAATCTACCCTTCCTTCCATCATCATAACATCTTGTCTAATTGTAGTTTTTCCCTTGCCTCACCAGTTCGCCCCAACTTTGGGCCACACTCACCTCATGTGTACCCATTCTGGTCTGGAATAATGTTCTCCTATGGAGATATGGTCACTTCTTGGAGATAATGTCTTGTCACTGGCTGTTTTTCAAAGTGGATTCAGGACTGACCTTTTGTCCCCAAAAGAGACTCTTGACCTAAACCGTTTTAATGAGCAATACACACATACTGGAAACATAAAAAGCTTGTAAATACAGAAACACAGACCGAAATAGGCAAGCAGTTTTAGAGCTGCCTTGACTGTACAGTGTGTCCTCTTTGAGCTATGCAAAGTGCCTGTTAATGGTGATCATTTGGCACAATGGCCTCGACCTCGACAGAAGGTCTCAATTTGCAACTGCCGTTTGCTGCACTTTTGATGGTCCCTGCAGATAACATTATATGCTACATTGTTTCTTTTTATAATAAAAACTATCACTTGTGATGGGTCACAAATTAAGCTAAATTGTTTGGTACATCACATGAAGTTAAAAGGTTAAAATTAAAAAAGTTAAAAGATTACGTTACATGGAAAAATCACCATCTGCAGCTTTAATGTTATAATAGGGTATATTAAAGCTGCCTAATTGATTTTTTTTGTGACTTGGGGGCATAGTTATGGAAAAGTATTGGGAAACAGCTGCATATTTACCCACAAAGTATCTATTTATTTGGAATCATGTGGCCACATGATGATTGTTGACCGATATTCATTCCCCTGTTAGTCCTGGTTTGGTTTCCACCAACTCCTGAGAGAAATACTTGGCTCTTAGCTGCTCGATGCTCCACTATGTTCACCAGCTATAGTTTTGTCTGCCATTTGGCGCTAGGCAGGAAGTGTTTTTTGCTGAAAACAGCTGCCTTCTGCTGCTTAAAAACCAAAGCAATGGCCTGAAAGATGCTGAAAGCGGAGGGGAACTGCAGTCGGGTGATAATTCTCTGTCACTGTGAGTCACCCCTTTCACATTACACTTAGTCCTTTCATCCATTGTTTATATAAATATTTCAATCAGCGCAGATTTAAATAGAGCAAATTACTTTAACAAGTTGCATATGGACATTACACATCATCATTAGATGCAACAGATAACCATTTTCCACTCTGTCCTCCTTTTGCATGTGGACCTCATCTTTGCTGTTTCCTTTACTGCTCAAGTATTTCCTCATTTTTTCCTTTATTTCCTCTTAATGGCAGCTTTTCCCAGATATATTCCTGCCTCGTTCACCTCTTTTTGCTGCTAAATCAATGGTCCTGATCTCTCTCTGTGGCTGTGCGTGGTGCACTGCTGCATGGATATCTGTTATCTAGTCTTACAGTGTCAGCTCCAGCTTTCTCCACCCTGGTCCAGCTAGCACAGCGTGTTGGAGACTTGCTCTGTGGGTGGGAGGCAGTTGCATGTGAGGCACACTCTGGGCCGCGTGCTGTGGGCTTTTCTCCCCTTTAAACTTGTGTAGCTTTTCTCTTTCTCACTCCATTTTTCTTTTTTCTTTTTTTCTCCCTTTTTCTTTCAGTTCCTGCGGCGGGGGGAAAAACTTACGGTGCGGTTTATTTGTTCTGGTTTGGTGTCGGTTCTCACATGTCCTTGGCAGGCTTTCATACCTCCATGACAGTAGCCTGGATTGCGAGGGATTATCATGATATCATGTGCGTGTGTGTGTGTGTGTCCGTCTAGCTGTTCACGCTGTTACTTTCTTTCTAGGACAGAAAACGTATATGTGTGCATCATGTGTGTGCGGTATAGCCTGTCACTGTTAATGTAGGAGCAGCGAAGTGCTTGACTGCCAATGTGTTTCCCCGCCACAGCGCTTTGGTCTCCAGCATCCAGAAACCCATCTCTCCCCTCTCCCTCACCTCATTTGTGTGTCTGTCTTGTTTACGCTCCTCCTCGGGGGCAAACCACGCCGACCTTGTAGGATGGAGCGTGAGGCCTACAATTCAACTGGTGATTTGAGGGAAATGAATGAGGGTGCTTAAAATGAGGGGAGGGCTTTGGAGAAGGAGGGGGTTAAGTGCAAGGCAGAATGGGAGCTGAACTGTTTCCATCTAACAGTTTCCACTAATGCTAAATTGCAGCCACTGGAACACAGTGACCTCCTCCTAACATGTGTTCACCATTAATCCAGCCATGGCGAGAGAAGGCCTGTTTTCACCAGGAGAGAAAGATGAGACAGAAGAGGAGTTGCCCGCTCAACCCTCCTATTATTCACACCATATCTATGTAAATCATCTGTCTGTCTGTCTTTGTGTGTGTGTGTGTGTGTGTGTGTGTGTGTGTGTGTGTGTGTGTGTGCACATTAGTTAGTCTCCTCTATTTTTCATACACACTTTGCCTTGTGAGCAGCAAATCATTTTGATTTGTAATATGAAATGAATAATATTAAATTAAGATGAAATATTACTTTGTTTAAGAGAGGCAGAAGTATTGTGAATACCGAGCTACCGAAGTTGTCGGAGAACAAACCAAGACAGAGTATAGTTTTCAGCGGTTGAGAGAAACAAACTTGAGTGTGTTATTGGTAAATAGAGGCGGTTGAGTCATTCCCTTTTCTTTTCCGACCGCGATTGGAGATTAGATATTCCATTTCATGTCCACAAATATTCTCTGTTGCTAATTAAAGGGCCAGAGATTTGTTGCTTGGGTCAGCAAAAGCTTTGACACTTTGGATCTAGTCAGCAAATGATGACCTTTCCTTCCCCCCCTTTTCTCCTTGTTTTCCCCTCTCCTAAACATCTCTCGTTCTCACTGAAAAAGACATAAATGTGAGGATTTATGCTCTTGAGTCTACCGCTCTCTTTCTCCCCTCATGTTATCTATTCTTTTTTTTTTCTTGCTCTTTATGCTGCTTCATATTGCCATATTGAGCCACATGACTTTTGCTATGAGTGGGAGAAAGTGCAGAAGACCAAGGGCGTGTTGACATCCAGCTCCTCTATGTGATGTATGAGAAGGATACAGAGTGGGTGGGGGGTGGGGGGTGGGGGGTGGGGGTTGGGGGGGGAATTCAAGCCCTGTTCCAATGTTTGGGAGGCACATAAAACATATTACAGAAGGGCCGTTAAAAAGAGCCAACATTAGTGTCCAAATTTAAAACATGTCCCAGGTCTTAGCTGTTGTTTGCTAGGGGTTTTCTTGCCCCCCTTCTTTTCTCTCTCCAGAGCTTTGGCAGAGAAAAAGAATAGAACAACAGAGGAGAGGGGAACCTGGCACGATTCATGCTTCCCAACATGCAGACTCTGTTAGTCTGAGACACCATGTGCAGTGTTTTGTAGAGTGTTAATGATTGGGCACCAAAATGAATCTGAGCAGGGCAATATGGGGGATGAAAGATTCAACAGGTACCACAGAAAGAGAGAGGCAAGACACCAATTTCATTACATTATTGCATACATTTGGTATCTTTTAAAGGGTCTATTCACTCAAAATACAAAAACACATATTTTTTTACTTAGCTGTACTGATATCTAGCCATGCAGATATTTTCACTTAAATCTGCTGGGTCTGAAATTTGTGCTGCATCCCCAACACATTAAAGTTGAATTTCATTTGTGGTGCTTTAAGAAATGACATTTGAAAAACTCAACAGCATCTCTCATTTCTTTCTTTCTCTGGTTAATCCACAGACCTCACTGTCAACAGTTTTCAGTGGAACTGTTTTCTACCAAAGAAATTGTTCTTATGAAAACTGTTGACACTGAGGTCTGTGCATTACTCAAAATAATTGGGACATTGTTTCTGGAAAAACATACTGCTGATGAGTTTTTCAAATTGGATTTTGCTTTGAGCTTCACCTGATGTGTATGTATGTATATATATATAGATGAAGAGCGAGATAGAGAGATATATAGAGGCAAAACCTTATAAAACCAAAACATATTTACATGACCATCTTTTTGGGTGAACCAGCCCGTGAAAGTCTGTCATACTGTAGGCATGACATGGATATGATGACACTCTCTTTTTCACGTGTCTTTCATACATGGTGGTTTACTGTGTGTGGAGGGATATTTAGGTTGTGTGTTTATGTAAATGAAAATGTGTTAACAGAGGACTTTTGCAGCAGCACCACCATTTACATTAATGATGTATAATGATGTCAAGAACATATTAAAATCTACATTTTCACAGGCTAAACAGTCAACACCTAAAGTGTGGTAGACTTTAATTGCCCTCCTGATCATCAAACCCCATATTCAGCCTTGCTGTAGCTCCATGAAAGGCCCATATAGACACTGAATAGCCAGCAGTGCAAGGAGCTTCAAGTAGCAATCCAAATATACAGAGGTATTCTCAAACAACGCAGGCCTGCCAACTACAACACTCCTATTTATTTATGTATTTATCTGGATTTCCTGTAGACTTGTCGAGATGTTGGGCGCTGCGGGCCGTGCTATCTGAGGCCCATTTGACAAGGGTTGGCTAACCCTGGCCAGACTGTGCCGTGTTGCATTAAGGCTGGGTTATTTATCCTGGGGGCTCATAATGATGATGCTGTCCCGGTCCCTGAGACGGCTCTGTTCTCTCAGTCACCTCCCGCCCTTCGTAGGATGCTGGGCCTGGCAGGTTCCCACTTGTGCTCCCACCAGGAATGTTGCAGAGGAGCTGCGGATGCATAGTGTTTGTGTGTCGGAGACTACACAATGCAAGTAGTGTTAAGTATTTGTGTTAAGTGATTTTTTAGAGCTAAAACTCAAAGAGCTTTTTTGGCTAATAATACAGTACATCTTAAAATTTGAAGACCAACTATAACCTCTTACATTTTTGGTGGATTTTACATTACATACATACAATATTGTATTTACACACAAATGACAATTTTTATTTCAAATATTTTTGGACATGCTAGCGGCATGGCTCTAGGAATGGCAATGTCACATGTTAACATTTTCATTGTCATTGTAATGTCACAGTAGTAGTCAAACACAGGTGTACCATAGCTCATTAATGATGGCTCTGTTTAGTGCCAGTAAACCATGCCAGTGGGCCGGTATGCATAAAACCTCAGCCCTGGAACTGACACACCCGAATGGAGACCAGCCACAACTAATGTTATTCGTCACACCTGTGCTTTTTTCTGCAGCGACAAGTCAAAAATATTCTCTGTGAGAAAAGCCTGTACTATAAGATGATGTGTGAATGAGTGAGAATTCTGTCATTACCATTTTGTGGAATCCCTCATGTTAAACCCAGACATTGTCAGTCATTTACTTCTTTTTTATTCACTGTTCAAATCCTCTATATTTGCCAAACGGGTTTTGGCTGATTTGAGCAACAACTCATTTGTAATAATCTTTATTTTTACCTACAATTATCAGTAATGTTGAAATTCTAAGTTTCTACACCTGGGCAAAGTTCTTTTTTCCATTTGCATTAAGAATATATTCTCAAAGTCCTTCTTTACTTGAATTTCATGTACATACAGTATAACTGTGTTTGTCTGCACATCAGTGTTGCTTGTGGTCTTTCAAAGTGAATCTTTTCAATGCTTGTTGGTCTTTATTTGATATTGGCATGTACTGTAGAGTTACAGTGAGTGTGTATGTGTGCAATATGTGTGCATGTTTGTAATTACAAAATTATAAGGTGGAAATGGAAAGGTTTCCCTAATCACTTGCAGAAAGTACCAAGACAGTTGTTTAAAATGAACTCATTCTTATCAGTGGTGGATCTTAAACACATAAAACCAAAACTTTCTGCTAGATACAGCTAGTTTATTTCGGTATGTGTCCTTGTGTGCATGGAGGATGATGGAAATTCACATCATGACCTGTATTCATAACATTCCCCTCCTCACTCTATGTAGTGGCTGCTGTCAGCAGACACACAGTGACATGGTGAGGGTTGTGGTATGTTACTTGCAATACTGTTGTTCTGAACATGTCTCCTCTTTGACCTTGTGAGTCACGTCAGCGAGCCCCGTCAGTTGGGACCCGTGCTGTGTCATGTTGGACCTCTGCCTTTCATGTCTCAGCCTAATTCATGCTGATTGATGCTGGCAGAAATAGGCCTCATTTTGGCAGGTATTCTAGGTGGAGTGTTTGACAGATGGTCAGCAGTATATTGTTTCATTTTCATATAAATGAATAACTGATTTTTCCATTATTCAGAATTGTAGCAAGCTGACGGCAAACTCTTTCACTCACCTTAAACCAAACCAACATTGTTTTTTTTTTAAACTGGAAAGTACACAACAGTAATGATGAGAGCACCTTGGAAGGGCAGCTGCCACTGATTTCAGCTCCTGTCCCAGGTGAATTTTACTATAACGAATATGCTACTGGAGGAATTTTTATATCATTAGCTGAGTAATCTTATACAAGGCCAAAATAGACAGCAGGATGAAATACACAAAGGAGTAGTGTGCAACCAAAGATTCCTTCCTCTTTAACTTGTCCCGACGATCTTTCCTAACCAGAGGTTGTTTCAGGTGTATAACCAGGCAAGAAGTATAAAAATCTAAATAAACATTTTGACACAAACATGATTTTGCTGTGGCCTACATGACTTGGGGAATGGGAAGCATGAGGAATGCAAACACAGTTATTTTCCTCTATGAAAATTTGTTGCCCAGCTTTGCCCACATGCCTCGTCAATATGTGCATATGGTTCAGCAAGTGTTCATACCATCCTGCCTCCATGTTCCCCCTGCCTACTGTCCAGCTCTGCCTCTCAGTTCAGCTCAGACCCAATCAGTCTCATCACATCTGGACTTGGAAGGCATGGCTTTCTAAAGTGACAGGATCCATCCAGGTTAGTTCACGCTGCAAAATTTACCCCGGTCAAGACTGGGGTAAAGACGTGGGTAGGGCTGCCCCTGACCTAAGATTTTGCTAGTCGTCTACTAGTTGTCATTTCAAGCCATTAGCTGAGTAGTTCTCGCACATCTGTGATGTTAATTTAATTATCTAAGTATTTGTTTTGGGGGGGCATCAGAAAACGGTTTGAGATCCAGGGAATGAACGTTTCAAGAGTTTTATAAGTAACATTGTTAACAACGGGCTATAGTACAGAGAACAAATCCGCAAGAATGATGATCAATTTTATAAAGCAAATTGCATGTTAACGACACCACGGTAATGATTCTTAATCATCAGTAGCTCATGCAGATGTAGTTAATGTCTTTTCTAAACAAACATAAATATACATTTAACGATTTACACTTAGACATATTAGGGACATACAGTATATTACATATTCAGTCCCATTTTTGAAAACAGATTCTCTTTTCCTATCTGACTCTGCAATTGGACAAATCAAAAGAATGACTCTTCAACGTGAACATATCAAATCAATTCCCAAATCTACACCAACTGTACTCACATACGCAGTTTCTGAGGCACTATGGCTGCACAGCATTTAGTCCTCGGTGTGACTGATGTAGCTACAGGTGCGTGGCAGACACAAGCAACTATTTAAAAACATAGATTTGAACATTTTTTTGTCTGTTTTTCTTGAACAAGTTGGAAACGCTCTAAGAGAGAAATGACTCAGCTACAGGTGATTTGTATTACTTTGAAAATTCCTTTTGCTTCTCAATATCTTTCAAAGTTCTCGTCTGACTGATTTGTTTTTTCTGGTTGACCACCATCGGTCAATAATTTTGATTGTTATTAATCATAATTGCATTTGTAATAGTTAGCATATGGTATCATACCTAACAGAGTTAACAAAACAACTTCAATTTTTACTCTCCCTAACCTTCAAAATAGTATTCTTGTATAAGCTACCATTTATTTGTTGTGGTAGTTAAAGAAAACAGTATTGTAATTACATGTAATTGCAAAGGAGTCAGTATGATGGAACATACAATATTCCCCAGTAGCAAACATAAGTATAACTCTCTCTCCACTCACAATTAATGATTGGTCACAGTCGGTTTATTTATTTTCTCTGGGTGGTACCTTCATGTAGTGATCTGTGTTTTTACACAGCCTCTGTGGGAGCACCAGTAAGCTGTAAAAACATTACCACCACATCACAGCAGTGCATCTTATGAATAACACAAATTTTGAATTGAATTTGGAACGCTGCCCTTAAAATCTTTTTTGGAATCTTTTGGATATATCTTTTAACCTGAATCCTCTAAGAGCCAAGTTGCAAAAATGCCTTAATTTTCATGCGTGTGCCTTTCCTTTTTTTTCTTTTTTTTTTTTTTTAGAAACTATCATACTTTATGTTTTCATAGACTTTCACCTCACTGTCAGCGTATGCCTTTAAAATTGTGTGAAATATGGGGTGTTTGTGCCTTTTTACACTCTCTGTTTTTCCTGTTTTATTTGCTAAAGATTGTGCCAAGTCACAAAAGACCTCCTGAAAAGCCAGTTAACTAAATAAGAATGTAAATACTGTATGTGTGATGCTAGGTACTGTATATAAGACCTCAGCATGTCCAAAATTTGAACAATATTAGCATTTTTCTTTTAAATTAGAACAATTTATGTAAGCACGAATAAATCCCATATTGCCTTGTAAATTGCCTTGTAAATGGCAGCAGGACACAAGTACCTTTTACTATCACTTGTCAGCGGAGAGAAAGAAATAGAGAGCAGGCATGAAGGGATGCCAACCCTGCAATCCAGTGTTTATATAGACATAACTAATACACATTTACCGTATTAACTTTCCTCTTGTTCTGAGTATATTTTCCCTCTACAATCCTCTGTATGCTAAGACCAAATCTGGCGCTGCCCTTGAGAGTCCAATAGGCTTCACGTGTGCACACATGGCTGAACAGTAGCTTGTTTGTGTTGCTGAATAATCCTTAATCAACAATCCAAACCAAAGCATAGTCTTTCATTATCCCAGGGAGCATGCCAGCTTGGCACACAGTGAACCCTGTCTGTCTGTTTTAAACAGGAACCTACTGAAACAGCACAGAAGAGGCCCTGACGGCAGCGCAGGCAATCTATGTGTGTTCTCACACTCACACAAACCTACGCAGGCAGACAAACACAGAGACAAATCTGCACCGGCGGGATGCACAGGGGCGCAGAAGTACACAACAACACAGGCAAGAACATGCACATGTGCTCATACTGTCAATGCAAGTCAAAGTCATAAAGAGAAAACAAACAGAGTGGTAAACATGGACTGACTTGCTGTCATGCACACACACACACACACACACACACACACACACACACACACACACACACACACACACACACACGCACGCACTGCATGCATCATTTGAATATAATAGTGGGGTATTGTGGCAGAGATGAATGATGCACAGAGGGATTGTTAACTAAAGACTTGGAGAGAGTGCTGGATACTACAGAGAGCCATCTTTCTTTCATTAGGCAATATAGGATCTGCAACACAGGCCCTGGGGGCATTAATTACACTGAGAGCAGATCTGTGTGGGCCCTACAGTAGGCATCACACATGGCATTGAGTAACACACGGCTGCAGCTCCTCATTATTGGGGCTTTCCTCTTCAGACCTTTCATCACTCCCCATCATGCAATCCAAAGGGGGAATCCTAAGCCTGGTTGGCCCACTAACCAAAGAAAACATATATAGTTCTTTGTTTTTCTAATTTATTCTCAGTTAATGGCAGCTATATGTCTTTTTTTTTTTTTTTTTGCATGTCTGCCCCAGTCTTTCTTGCAGTACTTGCCTTTTTGTTTCTATTACACTCAAATGCACACACACATTCACAGTTAAATTACTGGAGTGACACTCTTCACAGCTCTGACTTCCTGCCACCCAGTGGGAGGAGCTGTCCATTACAGTGACAGACTTGACTTTTTAAAAATATTATTTCATATCAGGCCAGAGAGGTTAGAGGGAGACAGATGCTGTCAGGGAGTGATGGATGAGCCTCTTTTAAAAGGCCATCAGGGAAATAATAGACAGCCTAGCGAGCCTTGAAAGCAGTGAGCTAAGCCAGGATGATCTCTACTCCCCCTCTCATCTCCACAACTGTCAGACTGAAAAATGCCAGCAATTAGAAGGTTTGGTAATGTAAAGGTAGTTTCACGTTTCATCTGCTGTGTCCTGAAGTAGCTGTGGCAGTAGAGGTGGTCAGAGAGGGCAGCGAGCAACAGGAGGGAAGGTTAGACTCGGGACGGATGGAGTGAGGGTTAATCCAAAAAGGAAATGGATAGTGATTTAAGAGAGGTAGGATATTTGAACTGCATCACCCCTTCACAGAAGATTAGGTCAACTCTTAGCTTTTGTTTACATACTCACTATTCATTTATGGCTTCTTTTCCAGTATTGTGAAAGTCAGCACTCTGCCAGTATTGTTTTGTTTTACGGCTAGAAGACTGTTGAAAACAAATATCTCCCGCAAAGTGTCTCCTGCAAATATGGTTTTTCTAATTTGTGTATTTCTGTTTGACATCATGCAAAAGAAGAAGGTTTTGGATGGATCGTACATTGTCATCGCTCAGAACCCATGATGTCATCATGGAGATGTCTCCTGTTTTTGTGTGTGTTTGTGGACTCTAATTGAAATCTGTGGTCTTTAATTTGGTTATCCATAAACAGCACATTTACAGGGTTGTGTGCTCTTTTCTTATTTATTCAAAATTAAATATGAGATAATGCTTGTTTTTTGGAAGATTAAAACCATATATGCACAAACATGTAACAATACTGCAAAACACACTCGATTAAAGACTTTCCAGTAGAAGCAAAAATGGTGAAAGTCCAATAGAAAAGGAGTCCACGGAGACTAAGATGCAGCATTTACTTGCTTTATATGGCTTATTTGATTAAGGCATTTTAACTTAGTGCCTCGTCTGACGCCAGGGGGACTGGGACTGACCTGGGACTTGTAATGGAGAATGAGTCAGAGCTAGAGAGAGAGAACACAAAGAAGAAAAAGAGGGAGAGAGACAGAGAGAAAGATCGAGGGCTTCTCAGTCAACACAAACACCGTCAGACAGGCAAACCATGGACCGACCATACACTTCTGCTTTTCATTTACTTGTACTCATAGTTTTATGTCAAGGCTGCAATTTGCTCAAATTCATTTTTCATGAATAAAAATGGGGGAGTGTGCATGCATGTGTGTGTGTGTGTGTGTGTGTGTGGTGTGTGTGTGTGTGTGTGTGTGTGTGTGTGTGTGTGTGTGTGTGTGTGTGTGTGTGTGGTTGGGGTCGGTATTTCTCAACACAAGCACAATGCCAGCAAAACCATAGAGCGACCATACATCTCTGTTTTTTGTTTATTCATTACCCATGGTCTTAGTTAACTTCGACAAATGGCCTGCTGTTTGTGTAGAAAGCAGAAGGGCAGTGAGGAGTATGAAAGAAGATGATCTGTCCTTGTTTTCAAGCTGATGAGATGCTTCGAGCGCTAGAGGAAAGTTCAGAATACAGCAAAATGCATTCTATTAAACAGTGACATCAGTTCGGTAAAACCCTAACTCACTTTTTGGTTTTGAAAACATCTAGCTGGCTCCGTCGGCGCTTTGCTTGTGGTTACTAAAGAGAGACAAATAGCAGAGCTGTGCTGTCCACATTAATGGAGAAAAGCACCAATACAGAGGGTCTCTAGCACTCACTGTCTGGTTTCTGTGTTTTAAATTGCTCTGCAGAGGAAACTGTGCTGCAGAAATGCTCCATTCTAGCTATAGTGTGTATATATTTATATATTGAAATGGAAAGACTGTGCAAATGCCACAACATGCAGATTCTTGTCTGTAAAGATAATCATTACTGGATCTTTACTGTGGGGAGGTATGATTTACCATGTGCTCTCTTGGCAAGGATGTGCCTTGCACTGTGTTAATGGTTGGGACTGTGTCTATTTGTGGGCGCGAGTATGTTTCAACAGCAAGGTGATTCCTTGATCTAAATGCTTGCAGATTTGATTTAGTGCGCCCATAAGTCAGATCTTTCTCACTTGGCTGAAGGTTTTCAACCCCTAACATGAAAACCTCCTCACCTCTGTACACCAAGCAGGAATAACAACCTTGTGAAGCCATTAAAGCATAAATTACCATAAGAATAGTTCTGTTTCTCACCATGGACATTTATAGCATAAAAAGCAGCAGAAATAGTGTTCATATCCCCTGTGATACCAGCAGAAAGTATTTAGATCTCTGCTCTGGGGTAAAGAGGTGAAGCAGACGGAAAACAAGGCTTGAGATGGATACTGTGGTGTCTTGTGCCCTGCCAGTTGCCCCGACCACCGGCATGTCTGCCTCTGTCCATTTGCCCAGAAAAGCCATGTTAGTTTGTTCATCTCTCCAAACAAACGCTCAGCACCACTGACTTGGGAAGAGGTGGGAAGGAGAGGAGGAAAAACATAGGGGCGCCTTGTGTGTGTGTGTGTATGTGTGGGGGGTGGGGGGGAATTGAAGAGGGTGAGGGGGGATTTTTTCCTTCAGCTCCATTTTCCCCTAGCACCACAGCTGATTGCTACCACATTGATGATGGTTAGTTAGTGGGAGAGTACTGTATACTCTAGAGCCCGCTGGCCAGACTGGCTCCCATCCCTGTGGCAATGAGCCCCTGGCACCCAGTGTCGTCCTTCCACCACCATAGCGTCACTGTCTCATCCATCTCGCATCCCTCCTTGGGTCTTAATCCATGTTTCTACCAGGGGCTTGGAAGAGTCTTCCAATAGTTTTTATTGATCTGCAATCGAGCGTCCACAAAGGCAGCGTTTGATACTCAAGGAATGCAACTAATATACTTTTGGATAAATTCATAGAACCTCTTTTGTTAGAAGTATAAGTGATGCAAATTGGTTGTTGTCTTTTTTCTGTCACCGGACCCTTCCACTGTCTCCCGCTTTGTCTTTCCACCCTCTCCCATCTCTTCTCTTTGTATAATATGAGCTGCTTGCTATCAAAACTTCAGCAATATGTTTGACTCATTTTCCAGCCTCTCAACTCTCCGTGTCTGTGTTTTGTAAGAGCAACAACATGATACTCCTGTCTCCTGCAATTTAATTCAAAAATTGGAAACTGTAAAATTTAGTGTGTGGGTCCAGCTTTATGATGGAACTAATTTTTGAAGTGTGCAGTAAACCAAACCAGATTCAACATCAATCTTTTTGCCCCCATTTGTGTCTCTTTTGTTTCTCTGTGGCATACCCATGTACTCTTGTTTGGCCTTTTTTGTCTCACGGAAACCACAGCTCTTATATATAAACACTGTAACTATATTTTAACATTACCGTGACAGTTTTACACACTTGAACGGTTACGTGGATGTCTAAACATGGCAGCGAGTGACTAGTTTTAGAACAAGACATCTGCATTTGCTTTAATATCCTTACAGCAACTTATTCACCTCTACACACACAAGTCCCCTGAATCTTTATGTGCAAAATTTGAATCAACTTTTTCTGCTCCAACCTCCTTCGCTTACAAACCAACACTGTAACTGCACCAACTCATTGTTTCACTACAGAAAGAAAAATGTGGAGTTTTCCTAATGAGGTTAAAAACCTGTTACTTGGAGGTGTGGCATCTGTGTACAGGTATGTGACATTTTGCTATGTAACATTTATGAGAAAGTTTACTGCAAAAACAATCAAGGAACATTGTTAGCACCTAATTAGCACGGTAAAGGCACTTGGACCGGCTTTCCTTTCGCTCACTGCTACTACACACTCCTTTATGAAAAAAGGAAGGGACTTTCATTGCCATACTTTCAAATAAACTTTAATTATCTAAAGGATATAAAATATGTTTTCCTAAGCATTTCAGAGCTGTAATGTAAATCAACTGTTCGTCAGATTCAAATAAAAGACTATGTTTGCAAGAATATATATATTTTTTGATAGAGTAAATGTTTTTCTACCAGAGGCTGTATCTGCCAAAGATGAGGAAAGTCTGGTAAAAACAGCTTTTACTCTCAGAAATGAAAACACAGGCAAATGTTTATGGGCCACGGTTGAAGAACGAGATCATGGTTTTTGGCTTGAGACCACCACACTGACAGCGGCCGCTCTCTCCCAGTCCGCACTTCCACCTCATTTTAGACATAGTTCACTTAAATTCAAAACAATGGTGGCGATGAGTAGTACGAAAGGAGAATAGTGGTGAGATCAGTGACTGTAAAATATAAAAAAAAATGTTTGCCAGAACTTAATGTAATATAGACAGCTTGTTTGAAGAGCAGACTTTGAACTTTAATCAGAAAATCTGCCATAAATCTATCCAACACTGGAGTGATATTTGTTTGATACAACAGAAAAAGCACGGAGCTTGTCCTACAGTATATTTTTCTGCGGTTACGAATGCAAAGCTTTGCTTAATGTTCCTGGGACGTCTTCCAACTCATGCTGAGAAGCTGTAGCACTAAAGAAGGTACTATGGTGGAAGTTTCACGCTATAATGGAGGGTGGTTGGGTACTTCAGCTGCTGCATTTGTTCTCTTTAAGCAGAAAACTGCAGTAATACACAGGATTTATCTTTGTTCTTGGGCTCATATGCCGAGTTATTATTAAAAATGAGGAACTCCAGTTACTAGCTCCCCTGGGACTTTGAGGGAAGGAAATTATGATGAAAGCGGGTCCAGGGCCGGCCGCAGATTGGACACTTTATTAAATGGACAAGTCCAGTGGATGTCCTGAAATGGATTGCTGTAAGGAGGTATTTCCTGCAGGCGGACAGACTGCTTAGAGTGAGTGATGTGGAGGGCTTTAAAGGCCCTGACAGGCTTCTCCACTCTGTTGTATCTTAAGGCTGTTAAAGCTTGCAGTTATCTTGCTGTTTTCCATGTACTCAACAGACTCAGTTGGCTGCCAGTTTAAACCACACTATACTTGAATTTACAGCCCTCATTAAGAAGCAGAGGTTTATTCCCACATTAATATTTCTAAACCCCCTCTGGTACTGCAGCTTTTTCTTACTTTCTAACTTGGTTCCTGCAAGAAAGAGTCACAAATGAAACTGCTGACTATTCTTCTAACGATTTAATAGTCTGTTCAGTCGATTAAATGTCAGAAAATGGTTCAATGTGACATTTCAGATTTCAGTCCAAAACCTAAAGATATTCAATTTACAATAATATAAAACTGAGACAGACAGTGAATCTTCATGTTAAAGAAGCTGTTCCCAGTGAATGTTTGCCATTGATGAGTACTTTGATTCAAACAATTAATCAAAGTTGCTGCTGTTGATGAAATGTAAACCTTGACCGTCCGTTAATCGTTTCATTCTCTCCGCACTGCTTCAAAACTGTGTCATCACACTTAACTGCCTTTTACTTTTTCACGTTTTTTCTTTCTGTGTGAAGTGATGAGACAAAATCAGGCGCCGCTGATTATTTTGGACCCTGAGGCTTCTTCTTTCTCAACAGAGTGTCTGTGACCGGCTCTCCGAGGCTTATGACAGACTGAATAGGCTTTATCGCTGCTTTTGTTTAAACCATTTGGCTTTCTCGATTGACGCATGTTGCTTCACAGAAGCAGAGTGGGACTGTATAAGAGAAAAATATTTAGGCAAGGGGGGGTGGGGGGGTGTGGGTGGTGGTGGACAAAGGCTGGATGTAAAGTGCTCATGCAATGTTTAAGTATGTGTTTGTGCCATTGAGTGTATACATCTGGCTCAGTAGATGTGAGTGCATGTGGCTGTATCTGCATCTTGGCGTCGGGGCAGCCTCAGGGAGGACATGATTGATGACTTGTGTACTGTAGCGAACGTCTTTTAAATTAAAGCAAAATGGAGTTTCGAACATGTGACTTCATCGGACCTGCTTAGTTCAGTGTGAGGTTAATGAAATGTGGCAAGCTCTTCTCTTTCAGCTCAGACCATGCATTTCATTCCACAATAAGGTCTTTGCTCAACCGTGTCAGTGCACTCAGCTGCCATTATTGTGAGTGAAGAGACACTGGATGATTTGCTGTAACTGAGCTCATTGTGGTGATATTAAGAGAGTGTGGTCATGCTTTATCTCCGTGCAGTATTTTACAGGGACATCAGACTAGTGTCAGATCTGTCTGCACTGGAGGAATACTCCTATTCACGATAGTGTGTTGCTGTGTGTACCACCGATACATTACTGAAAACATGTATGAATTCACTTTATCACCGAGTACTTTGGTAATACTGTTTTGAAAACATTGCAGCATTTGAATGAAGGAAAAACTATGATTATAACGCATATGACTAATCATGTAAATGCAAGTGTTGGCTACAGTTGATCTACATCCGTGTTTAGGAAAAATTCTTGGAAGAGCGTCAACTAGTTATTGTTCTCATTTTTGATTAATTTTTTTAATGATTAGTCAATTAATTGTTTAGTCCATGGAGTGGAAAAGTAAGCAACGATTTTGTTCATTTTTCGTTTTTTTTTTCAGGAACAGTGTCAACAAGTGTTGCGCATTGAAATTGTTTTACTCTGTGTCAGTTTTGAGACCAGAATTTGTTGTCATGGCAACACTATCTCAGAGGGATGTGATTATCGGTTTATAAATGCCTGATCTTCAGGACCCACTGCTGTTTTTCTATCCTATCAGCTACTTAGTTCCATCCAGTTCCAGCTACCCGGTCTACCAGCGGTAAATCAGTCCCTTATTTGTTACATTAAAGAACAACAGCAGGTTTTTAGGCCCTGAGAGGCTAGAATTCAGAGCCAAAACTGCATGGGTCACCAACAGTTGCAGTTTCCTGTCATAGCTTTTGCATATCAATCATATTGCTGTGACAGACACTGTATGGTTATCTCAAGGTTATCTTTTCTCATCTTGCTTTCTGGGGAATGCAGAGGCCTCTTTCCAGCATTATTCTGATCTTTCAGATGTGGAAATTCTTTCCCCGCATTATCCTATGCATCTTCCCTCCAACCACGCATAGTGCTGACAACACTTTATTAGATTACACTTAAGACTTGCCTGGCAGTTTTGAACTATTTGACTATTTCCTCATAATAATATGAGCTGTTGTACTGTTTCAGAGTGTGTTTCAAACTGAAGGATATGTTCAGAAGTTGCCATCCAGTTTCCTATGGTGTGTGTGTTAGCCAGTCCGGTAATGTGTTAATTGTGTGCATTCATGTGAACCCAGCACTGTTAGCATGCATGTGTGTGTGTATATGCTCTCTCAGGTGTCTTATAATGCGGTAATGGTTCTCTTACCCCCGTCAGGAAAGCAGTAATGAACTCAATCAGGTGTGTGTAACACCACCCTCCCACCTGCTCAAAACCTGCTGGGACAGGGGCTCATGGAACGCACAGGAAGCCAGCTGAACCCCAGGGGTCCTCATTCTGTTTTCAGGTTTTCCTGAATTGCCTCAGGTGAGCACAGCGCTTCGTTTGATCAAGAACTCACTGTCACTGCTGGCCCTAACTCAAACAGCTTCTGTGAGAGACAGTATCAGTACTGTGGGATTATTTAGTATGTATTTTATGAGCATGCATTTGCATTTTTGTCACGGTTCTCAGAAAAGGGAAGCAAGAACACAAGTCAGGAGGCAGATGTAAAGTAGAGTCTTTCCTTAGAAAAAAAAACTGAAAGATACAAAAATCCAAGCAGGCAAAGAAAGTACAAAGTGTTGGACTCAGGCAAAGTCCAAAACATCCACAGGCAAGGTCAAAAACACAATCAAGATCATAAGTGGCAGGCAAAGAACAGAGCGCTAGAAGACTAAGGCACATTACACAAATACCTAATTTACACCTGGCATTAAAATATATTTTGGGTGATCATATTGCAATCGGATAGTCCCTGACCACATGACGCATTGCGAATGGATTGTGATCCGACCGTCCAAACCACCTCCGGAGGTGGTCAGGGACTCATTGTGACCACATTGAACATTAGTGACATGAGCTGGACAGAGTGATCAGATCTCAGTGTTGGCAATGGAGACACATATGTGTAAATGTAATCAGGTCAAAATCATATTTAGATACAATCCGGATACAAGATGCATTTTAATGCCAGGTATAAATGGAGCCAAAGACAACCTGGCACAGGGCAAGTGGAAACGGACCAGTATATATATAGGGTGCCAATGAGGGAATGGGTGAGGAGGTGAGCAGGAAGGAGCACATCAGGTGATTCTACTGGTGGGAAAGGCAATGAATGAATGAATGAAATGAATGAAAGGATGAATGAGCAACTCAAAAATCATGACAGATGTGCAATGCATTTGATATGAATGCTAAAGCTGGAAAAGTGGAGGAAGGCCAGCATGATATTCCTCGACAGAGTCCGAGGGAAGAAGTTGGAAGGCAGTGACTTCTCACCTCACTGTTGAATGTACATAGAGCTATCATGCGTCTGTGGTTTTGAATGGTCTCTGTGTACTATGAAGCGCGCGTGTGTGTAATACTAGAGCCGACAGAGGCTGGTCTATGTTATTCCAAGGATTATCAATGGTTGCCGCTGTGTTAGGCCTCACTGCTCCTCACAACTCCAAGAATTATACAATATGCGTGTGTGTGTTTGTGTGTGTGTGTGTTATATTACATCTGCATACTGCATATGTGCTTGTGTGTGGCAATATGAGGGTATTTGTGCGCTCTTTTAAGGAAACTGTTGGCTCAAAGAGAGAAATCAAGTCAGGAATGACTCAAATGCTAGAGTTGGGGGATTACAAGCTGATCAAAAACAGAAAAGAGAAGAATCTGAGATAAGTCCCACTGAGAGACTGAGGGAAAGTCATAGCCAGACTGACAGACATATCCTCTGTCAATGTCTCCAGTGGGCGAGCCTGCTTCATTTAAACTTCACTGTATGCGCCTTGGACCCTGTACAGGTTCTTTGTATGAAACTGGCCACAATGAGGAGACTATATGTGTCCAGAGGGTGTGAAAACATTCCTGTTATCACTATGGAAAACTCTCCCAGCTGTCATCAGATGGGGGGAAATATTATGAGTCTGTCTGCCGGCAAGTGTGTGTTACTCTGGGACAATCCTGCTATGTTTATTTTCTGAAACAGTAGACGTTTAGCTTCCACATCACACAGACCAGGATCCCTTAGCCACAGCAGCGACCTCACTACTGTTTCCGCATGTGGATGAGTTTGGAGAAAGTGAAGAGTGCATATGTATGTGTGTGTGTGTGTGTGTGTGTGTGTGTGTGTGTGTGTGTGTGTGTGTGCCTGTGTGTAAGTCTGACAGAGAGAGAAAAGTAAAGGTTTCGTTTTCACTGGTGTGTGCATGAGGGGGAGGGGAATGACTTTCAGGATTAGCCGCAGATCAGAAGATGATGAATATAATTACAACAACATGGAAAACCTAATGTTAAAACCACAAAATTGACAAGATTGCTGTTGTTTGTTTAGTCTAAACCAGCTGAAGAATCAGTCACTGTATATGCTCTACGTTCTGTCCTTGCAGGCAACATATTGCAGTCATAAAGAAGTCATAAGTAAGTTGACTGTCAATATTTTTACAGTGTATACTTCTCCTTGTGTAAAGTCAATTTCTTTCCATTGTTTAATTCAAAGCTTTCACCCAGAGTCACTTTTCAGAGATTTGTTATGTTTGAAATAACACAATCAACAAACAATCCCATGGCTGTTTACTTATTAGATCAATATTTAAGATTTAGACGAAGTGATCTGGAGACATCGTGGATTGATTTCCCAGCTTGAGCCTATGAATGTAAGGTAATGTTTTATTTGCTCATCTGTTGTCATGGAATTTTCCTTTGTTAGGCTCAATTTGATAGATCAAAGCAACAGTAGTTGGAGTCCAGCCTCAGAATTTAGAGGATTAATGGTAGACAGAAGGAAAGTTCTTATGTAAATTCTCTGTAATTGTTAAATGATGATTTTTGTTGAAAAAAAGGGGGAAAATCAAATGTCAAAAACTTAGCCTCTCTTGGTTACTGTCCCTGCTTTGTTGATATTGGGCCTTGTGGCGATGGATGGCGTCAGCACCAAGCAGTAGTGTAGTTCTCTGGCCCTGCCGTATGGGTGATCTATCTGGTCCCATCAAAACAAAGTGACACTGTCGACTTCCCCCGAGCACACATGGAAAGCATTGGGTCACACGCACTCACACACACACACACACACATTCACAGGGACATACACACAAAAACAGAGAAAAAAAAGGTAAAGGGAGCTTCCAGATGACTATCTAGCCCAGGCTCTCAGGTTACAGGAACAAATATTCCAAAGCAGCATATTCATCTTAGTTTTTCCTCTCTGTGGCTTCTTTGCTGTTTTGGAGACCTGTCACATTTTTCCACTAAACTACAGAGTTATTGTAGGTCAGTCCTCTTTTTCAAAGAGTGATACTTTAAAACCTTTAACACAGCATTTGGACCTCGAATAATAGTCCACATTGTCATAAACACACTTCCATAACCCCTTCAGTTCACTGTGATGAACATCACATATTTACTGGTTTCAGCAAATGAGTATGCTCGAAATTCTTACTTCTGCCTAACTTGGCAGACAGTCGATTGTTGTCAAGGTTTGACTTCACACAGACATAAATATACAGGGACAAAATTGCTAAAAAAACGTCTCCATTTTAAAGTCACTAAACAATAGGGCTTTTCACATGTTCAGTTAATAGATAAAACAGCCAATAATGAGAAGATTCATCTTGAAGTTTCCAAGATGTTTTACACTGTATCAGTCCTGTTGTTCAATATAATGGACATGGAAAAAGACCTGTTGACGAAAAAAGAAAACAATCTAGTCAATTGAAAAAAAAAAAAAAATCACATCTGAAAGTGTTACGATTTATTGTACGTGGAGCCCTGTGTCCTCTAACCAAACAAAGACTCTGTTACAGTGGTGCAAATGCCGTAGATCCCGAACCTTTATGAGTGTGCTGAAAGGCCTGCTGGTGGGAGGGTATACAGATGGACGGTGGTCAGTGGAGGCTCCTGGGCAGATGACGGCAGACCCTCCTGTGGGAAGCAAAGATTAATAATGAGGGCTACAGACGAGAAGGCCTTTGAAGAGGGAGGGCATGACCTGGCTATGTAAGCTGGGGCAATGGGTGACGGATGCTATAAAAAGCACTACTGTCGCTCGTAGTAAAGAGAGCACTGTGTGCCTCATCACACAGTATCTATTGTCATGTGGAGTATGTCAAGATTTTTTATCTCATTTAAAGTATCCTTGTATTGTTCTTTTTCTCTGTATGTTTAGGTTTTTCTTCCTATACCAAGGGTTCACTTCCTCCGAGCTCTCTCTGAGTGTAGCACCCATCATTTCTCAACCCTGACAAACAAATACACATCATTCCTACATGTGAGTTACCTCAAGCCATCACAATCAAAGTCACCTGGATCCTTTTGAATAGAGGAAGTAAAAAACTATCATCAATTTCTGCCTAAGGGGCCAAAAATTAGGTCACAGTCCTGATCATTTACAGGGAGGTGCGGGCAGACACTGAGTGGGTGTGTTAGTTTATTCTTTTAAAGCCCAAACTCCAACCATTGTTCCTCTTTCTACCCTCTGTTAAACTTTCTCTTCTTGATTTCTTTTTAATACAACTCTCTCTAAAACACCTGATTGCGAAGAAATTCAAAAGTTGAGCAGCCAGTAGTCTGGCAACACTTTCTCGATATTCATCCCCAGTCCATTGTAATTGTTCCACTCTCCAAAGTCTTTCTGCCTTCTCCAAATCAAGCGCCCATCCCTGTGATCACAGCCAGCGTCTTAACAGTAGCCATGTGTCCTGAGCTGCACTCTGCGGCTGTGTGTTCACATACACTCAAACTGTATGCACACTCTACACACACTTGGAGTCATTAGGATAGCATCACCGCAGGTCTTTAAAAAGTTGGCCCCCGAGCCAGTAACAGGAAGAGTGCCCAGACTGCTCCAAGAGGACCAGGTTTTGTTGACTGCGTGTCTCAGACCTTGTCATTTATCTTCAGGAAAAACTGCTTCAGACAGTTACACTTAAATACTGCACTGAATGTAGGATTTACTCTTCACTATTGTTTTCTATTTTATTAATCAAAAAACATATTTGTATCCATCAGTGTTTAAAATGATGATGAAATATGAACATTTTATTGCATAATATAATAATAATAAAATCAACATATTGATTTAAAAAAATCAATAATAAACAGTTACAGCGGAAAATCTGAAACCAAAATACAGTTTGCAATGCAAGCACTCTATATTGTTTCATTGTCTCCTTATTTTTCTTGTGACTTGCTCAGACTTAAGGTTTCCTTTTTAAAATCATGTTTTTCCGTGAAGCTTTGTAAAAAACAAAACACCAAAAATTTTGACTTCATTTAATGTTAGCTTTTCCACACCGCCCTAAGCATGTGTGCTAATAAATAAGTAAATATGAAAAATGAATCTTCTCAGCTGAATATGTTTTTAATAGTATGGTCACACAAGAGAATGAATATTGATATTATTAATCCAGTTCGGCAACACGATGAATAATTGAAGCAAATTGTTTACTAAACTTTTGCAGATATTAGTGGAGTGAGTGCCCCCCACCCCCCTTTCCTTGGCGGTTATTATGTCCATATGTTGTGGATTAGATTCCTGGGGGGGAGGAGATGGGAAGGCTTTAAGTGGTTGACACCAGAAGAACATTTACCTGACTTAAATAGCCTCTTTTACATGCCTGCCTTAAGAAATTGTTTGTTTAATCTATTGTAATTGCCTTTAACTTTTCCTGCCAAGTGTGAGAAAAGGCTCTGTAGGCTGGAAACCTATATATGGGTCTGTGTCTGACTGTGAGTGCTGCTTTCTGAGCGTTTTGCCTATGGCTGAACTATTTAAAGACCCTGCTTGGTTTTGGAGGTGAAACAGTGGAGTTACCCGTACAGTTCTGCATGATACTGTCAACAAAACATGTTCTTGCAAAGAAGAAAGCAGGAGGTGCAAACAATTGAAAGGCAACTCATTTTTACCCTTTGTTACTATATGCCGCAGATGTTAAATACAAGTTTCTGTACAAACTTCCTCTAATTTCTGTCTGTTTGACTGCAGTTACATCACACTTCACTTCACCACTGTACGCCTCTGTTTATCTTAGTATTAGTGCCACTGATGTCTCATTGATTGATTGTCCACATTGTTTATTATACTTTACAAAATGCTATTTATGAATGTTATTCATACAATTGTCACATTGCCATCAAAGTTGTTTCATTGTTTAGACAAGAATCTGATATGCTGTGTGTATGAACACCAAATCCTAGGCTTTTCTTCATATATAGTTTCATTACAAAATAAGATATCCAACATTTGAAAAATCTGACAAATTAAACTAGTTACACTTATTTTGAAATTCTAAATTTCACTTTGAGGAAGGAAACACTTAAAAATTGAAAGGCTCTGGGCTTTTTTAAACCACTGAAGACCTTCTCTTTATGGGGAACTATATAAGAGAACACTTTTAATACTGTACAATGTATGTTTTCCCTGTACACCCACCCCCCACACACACTTCCTGCTGTGTAAATATTCATGTTCATTCCGGTAAATTCTCATGTTATTTATCCTTTCTCTTTTCATTAATTTCACTTCACTTTCTGGCAATTAGCACCTTTTAATGTCAATGCGATTTTATCACCTAGGAGAAAAAAATCCAGGGCTCAGGGCTCAGGACTGTGTGGGAGCCTAACCACTCGGAAAAATGACACAGTGTGCCACAAAAAACACTGAATATCAAATGGAAATACAGACTTTCTTGTTTTCGTTTTCATGTGTCTCTCTTTTCTCTTATTTCTCTTTTACTCCATTGCTTTTATGCTATTTCGTTTTTGAACATGTTTTTGGCAGCGGCTTGCTTTCTGACTGGAACAGATGTTGTCCTTGGATTATAGTGGCATTGTTCTGGTGTGACTGCAACAGTATGTGTGTGTACGTTCAGCGGTTATGGTGAAAGTGAATCTTCTTCCCTACGGTCTCTCCTCATTTGTGATTAGGACCTAAAGGGCAGGGTTCGGGGAGGTGGTATCCAGCCCACCCTGTCTGTCTTTCTTTGTCAGACTCTGGGTCATGCCATGTGTGGGTGTGGATACTCCTGCCTGAGTAAACACATCCTGGCCAAATCACAGTATACAGTACGGTCAGGAGGTGCTGGTCAGTCGACTCTTTGATCGTTGACTTATCTGGGATGCAGATGTTTGTTTTACAAGAAATTCATCTCATCTGTTCCCTCTCAGAAGACCGAAAAACAAATCCAGATACTAAAAATAAAAGCAATTGAAATGATTCAATGAGAGCAGAGAATATCTCTTATTATTAAATGTCATCTGTCAAACAGTTTCACTGACTGCAGGGGCTCTCTACAGGCCTACACACTGTATGTGTTTTCCTTGCATAAAGATAAATATTTGTCTTGTCCTCTTGTGAAGCAGCGTTACGCTTTTTGTGTAATATTCTCTTTTATGATTCGGTTGAATGTAAAGTTGTTCAGCATTTTGGGAAATACACTTGTTTTCTTCCTTGCTGAGAGTTGGATGAGAGGATTAATACCACTCTCATGTCTGTACGCTAAATAGGAATCTACCACCAGCAAGTGTTTATCTTAGCTTATCTTAGTTCATCTTATTTTAGTGCACCAGTGCCTCCGAAGCTCTCTAATTAACATGTTCATGTCGATCTGTTTGTTTAAGCTGAAGAGTAAAACGAGAAGTTGTGGTTTTAAGAGAGGTTACATGCGCGGCCAAAAGATTGCCTCACAGCTAAACTCCTTATCAAACAACAACTTGTCATTTCTGTATGGTTCTTGTACAATCAAAGAGAGAGAAAGATATAATGTGTTAATTAGTTTCCTTTAGAGGTGGTGGTAGGCAGGTTTTGTTACCTTCAAACTAAGCTGGGCTAGCTGTTTCCCCTGTTACCAGTCTTTATGCTAAGCTAAGCTAACTGGCTGCTGGTTTTTGCATCATATTTTTAGACAGCGGTAATGATCTTCATCTAATTCAGCAAGAAAGCTGAGTGGACTGGGAGAAGTAGAGACATTAAGGCGAAAAGGAAGAACATGTCAGCAATGGCATAATAGTAAAATGTACCATTCTGTATTTCTGTCCTAGTGCTTTATTATTGTATGCAGAATATCAGTCTATCCCTGATTAGAGGGGAGTGTATACCACAATATCCACCGTGCTTTGACTGCACTCAGATAGACCACAGACTACACAGTGTGCTGTATGTGGTTTATAGAGATCTGATTATAGCCCCTTTTACTGTAAACTATGATAAACATAAATTCAAAAGCTCTGAGGCCCCGTCTGACCAGATATGAGCACGGCGAACAAGCCTTTCTGTTTTGATGATACTGAAGAGACAGCAGAGCCGGTCGAAACTGTGTACTGTGATTACTGGCGGGATGGTCGGTGTGTTGGGTGACTTGACGTGAGGTTAAAGGGCACAGAGTCTAGTCTGAGCATAAGATCCTTTAAGGTTCCCTTGTGAGATTTATTAGAATCAGATAAGGCTATAGCCATCTGCAGCCACACTCACTTTGCTCAGCCAGCCAATGCTGATCTGCCGCCAAAGCACACAGAATGATACATTCCTTAATGTGTCTGGCAGGAGAGAGAGAGAGAGAGAGAGAGAGAGAGAGAGAGAGAGAGAGAGAGAGAGAGAGAGAGAGAGAGAGAGAGAGAGAGAGAGAGAGAGAGAGTACACGTGAGAGAGTTTTGTGGGGTCATGTTATGGATCTTTTTATAAATCTGTTTTTCTTTTTCTTCCAGCCCACACTTCTATTTGCAGGTTAAAAGGTGAGACATCTACTACTGATGTGTGCCCACAGACAGCCAAATAAACTACCTCATTATCCTACAAGCCTTTATGGGGAGGGGGAGAGGAAGCTGTTAAAGGGAAGAAGTGGGTCATGATAGCATTTTAATCACAGCTAATAGTGAGGCTACTAATGAGACTGTGGGTCTGTGAAAACAGCCCCCTGAGATTGCTGAAGGTGACATGCTACTGTAGCAACAAACACACACACACACACACACACACACACACACACACACACACACACACACACACACACACACACACACACACAGTACAATCTGTGTTATAAGAAAACAGTAATGTCACCAATCCTATTTGTATGTCATCTGCAAACACCTGACGACCCACACATACACACATACACACATACACACACACACACACAAACACACACACACACACACACACACACACACACACACACACACACACACACACACACACACACACACACACACACACACAAACACACACACACGCGCGTACATACAGTATGTCCACACAAACATACATCTTGAAGTAATTGGCCTGTTACAGTGAAACCACTGGGCCCTGGTCTGTGTGGCTCGCTGTGAGTCTGCTCTCTGCTGGACAGATATGCTATGATGTGAAGTGAACAGAGCAGGTAGTGGCCGCCTCCGCCGTCTCCCTCTTCTCTCAACTCCTGTTTATTTCCTAAATATAGCCAAAGACATTCATAAATGTCAGCTCGGCCGTTTTATCTAAGCAGCGAGGCTGGAGCAAGTCACATGAAGACACAGTCAAGGCCTTTCTTCCCAGGTTAGTGAAGGATCCCTGCATCCAAAGCCCTTTTTTTTGTCCAGAGGGAACATGAGATTCAGGATCTCTGCAGTGATGTTGATTTCAAACAGCAGAATGAACTTTCTGCCTCACTAAACGTAATCCCAAACATATTGTGAGAATATATTTACGCTTTTTCCAGCATCTGCATCTCAAGTTGTGTTTTCAATTCCATAAAATGCTGTACAGTTAATTTCGCACGATGTTTCGTGGTACAGCGACCACTCAGACTCTATCGCGTTCTTAATCCACCACCCCCACCCCGCCCCCACGGACTGGATGTCTCTTCTACAGATAATTGAAGTGGAGTGAGTAACATAATACTGGGATAAAAGCCCATCTATGTTTTTAATAGACTGTTTTTTGAAAAATTGAACTTTGCTGCTTTGGAGCAAAATTGAATTTAAATGTAAGAAAGTTTATTTGTTGGCATTCACTGGTATGAGGACAAGCAAGTGAAATGTTCAAACTGTGGGAAAGGATCACAATTTATACACTTGTATTGACAAACCTATTAATAATGCAATAATAAGTAGCTAGTTTATAAACTCTGGAAGTGAGAGATCAACTTACTATTGGTTATTTTATTGCTCTCGTATTAAAAATGCTCCCCCTAAATCCAACCTTAACCTCCTGCTGGCACTTGACCACACAGTATTCCTGCCTATCTAAAGCCTGGTGTGTATTGATGTGGTGGAGAGTGAAACAACAGGGAGAATGGTGGGAAAGGGGATTATCATTGATAGGGATAAACCACCACTTTCATCTGTCCCCCTTTCAGGCTGCGCTATAACAAAGTTTCCAACCACACAAAGTTTTTGATGCTATGTTTGTGGTGAACCTGGAATCTGGGGCCACATAATCTGAACATTGGGTATTAGATTCACATAAAACAATACAAGTTGGAGCCCTTGAGGCTTTTTCTAATGGATACGGTTGGCGCTGGGACAGAGCACAGCTGGGAGGGCTTTAAAAGTGGGCATTTAACAATACAGCCTTAGACACTTTCTCCACTCTCTCCAAAAAGGTTTTCATTAGTCTGCTTTGGAAAAATGTGGCAAATCGTTTTTGACAAATTTGCTAGGTCAGAATGTCAGTGCTTTTGTTAAGTCGATTGGAAACTATCACAGTCTCTGAACCATACATAGTTTGATATGTGTTAGCATTTTTTAAAGTACGTCTGAGTCTCTTGGAAGCTTGAAAAGGAAAAAAAACAAAGTTTATGGAGCACCAGGCTTTTCTCTGTGGGACATCATTACTACTATTCTTCTGCACTTTTTTTTTTTTTTCAAATATGTCGCTACATTTAGAAAAATTACACTTGTTATTCAAGAGTTTCAAATCCTGCAACTGTGATTGACTGTTAAACATAAACTGCATTATGCACATTATTGCTTTTTGTCGTGGAGTGAAAAGGCTGTAATGGCAAACTCTCTCAGTATCACACACACAACAGGGGAGTGGGTTTATAAGGGTTATTTGGCCTTCCTAATGGCCACACTACATGTGAGGCACATAATTTTGAGGATGTGGGCTTCTTAGGCAGAAAGTAAGACCACCATTTGCACACCACCTCCCAGGATGACACTGCTTTGACTTCCTGTGAGAATAAATTAATGACAAACACACTAAAGACAGTGTATGGAGGTAGGGATGGAAGGATGGTAATATTAGTGTCATGCGATACTGCTGTGAACTGTGAGGAGACGCTGGTTGTAAATTGTACACTCTTGTTATTCTGCTAGAACATATATAATAAGAATTTTAAAAAATGTACATTTTATTTGTATCGAATCTGTTGGAATAATTAACATGGGGATTGATCATCATCAAATCTGAGAACAGTTCATTGTTGCATTTGGGAATAAAACCCTGTGCCATAGTTGGTGGATTCAGTCAGAGCTGACCTAGAATCTAAAATTGACTTGACTTCAACTGCTCAATGTTATTGTAAGTAACTTTGTCACAGCGGACTTTTCTCCTTTCATTTGCATCGTTGACTTCCTATCAGAGAAACATATTTTCAGATATAGTTCTTCAGCTTATGTGTTGAGGAAGTAGGGCTGCAACTGACAATTATTTTCTAATATTCAGTTTACTTGTTGAAAAACAAGAAAAGCCTGGACACCCTTTGAGCAACAGTTATGTAACTGTTCAGATACTCTAAAGCAAAATAAGAGGAGGTAAACAATGAAGGAGAGGGATAGAGCAAGAATGAGAGTGAGCAGTTCAAGTGAGAGTGAAGAGAGAGACAGATAAAGTTCAAACTGATGCTTGAACTCTCTGATGAGTAAAGCAGTAAGGGAAACAGGAAAAAGGCATGTGTAGAACGCACACACGCTCACTCTCTCTCTCACTCTCACTCTCTCTCTCTTACACACACACACACACACATGCACACACACACACACACACACACACACACACACACACATCCACACACACACACAAACACACACACATGCACACACACACCATTCATGCACATTCTCAACCACAAGAAAACAAAAATGCCACCAGTTTTGAGGACACTACTTTGTATCAAACTCAGTGTTCCCACTAAGCATTAATGTCAGAGATTATCAATCAGTGGTGTCCGTGATATTGTACACATTCTTAATATAAGACAGGCTGCGGTCCAGACAGGAGGTATGTGGGAGAGAGAAGGCACAAGGATAAGTTAGAAACGGACAGAAGATAACGGTTTCGCAAGGCAGTAGCAAATGAGGATTTTGTTAGTTTTGGCTGATAGATGAATCAGTTACTGAAAATCCCCCATACAGCAATTCCCAGCTGTATGTTAACTCCTCTGTGAGATTTATTTGTTTCATTATGTTAGATATTTCATTCCTACACAATTTCTCTCTTTACTTTGTCTTTCATATATGCTAATATTGCTGCAAAAAAAAAAAAAAGAAAAAGGAAACTGCCTGAGTTGACCTGGAGCCACACAGATGTCTCATACATAAAAAAGGATCTGGACACAGCGGGGGTGCATGCTTCTGTTTGGGGCTGAAAAGACAGAGACCAGTCCTTTGGTGAGTAGAGAGGAGAGGAGTCAGTAAAGACATGATCTTGAATCAGTATCCACATAAGGGAGACTTAATGGAGACATTGAGCAGAGGCTGCAGAAATAACATGACTCATTTTCGAGTCGGCAGTGTTATAGCAGCACGAGCTCTTAAACAGGTGATTTGGAGAACACGGGTGTCCAGGCAGCATTGGACAGGAAAGTTAATATGTCTGAGCGATTACGACAGCAAAATTGTACCTGCGGGACTTTGGTGTTTATCCAAGCAGGTGTGGAGAAAGAATGTTGACAAGAATGCATTATACCTGTATTATATATAAATGAATTTTCTCCACTTATAGGTGTGCATGCGTGAGAGTGTGGACTTATTAATACCCAGCCGACCCTGGGGAGGACAGAGGCTAGGGTGGGGCAGAGAGGAATTCAGGGCTGCAGAGATAGAGCGAAGGGGCTCCGCTTTGTAGACAGGTGGACAGGTAGCAACAGAGGCCTCATTGTCCGTGCCTTAATCAGGCAGGCAGGTGTGCCGCTCAGCACTCGCCTCACCCCAGCAGCACAGCACACTCCTTGACTCCTTGCCTCCTCCCAGCCATCTCTCCCCTCATATAGTCTTATTGCTGCAGCTCAATGTGCCTGCAGTCATGGCTAGTGATATTAAGTTTGCTTTAATATTGATGGATTAAAAATGAAGGGTTGATGTTATTGGAAAGTTTGCTACAGCATGAGGTATCAATTGAGTCTGAAATGTGCCATGGGCTCATACAGAAATTAATGGACTGGTGTAGAGTACATAATAAGTTCAATTATGCACACATGATGTCGAAGTGGAAATAATATAGTCATGAGAGTGAGGGAGTGAGTCAACTTTACAAGATAAAACATTGGGGAGAAATAAAGAAACAAAAGCGAAGCAATTAATGTAGAGAGAAGAGGAGAAAGAGAGAGGGGGGCCTACAGTGAATGAGTAAGATATGGTTGTAGATATTTTGCAGTTTAAGGAGGCAATTCTGCCAAGCCAGGTCCAGGTTGATAAATCTGTCAGCGGTGCAGGCCAGGCTACACAGATCCAGGTTACTGTAGGACTTGACTCTGCTGCTCTCCAGCTGGCTTGGACCTCATCCAGTACCTCATACTATATCCTGGACCAGCGCCAACCCTCTGGTCTGTCCTTACTCACCCTCAGCCCACACCCCTGCTACAACCAGCCGGACGTCCTCTTGGCACTGTGCCTCCCAGCTATAGTCTCACTCTGTTATGGTTCAACCTCTGTCCACTAGTTCTCTAGCCTTCAGCATTTGTTGATGTTAACAGAAAGATGGCAAGCACTTTAATATCATTGATTCCCTACCTACACTTTTTCAGGAGATTGCAGGAATTGCTATTCTTTCTCCACCTGCCAGTTTCTACAAGTCTTTAATAACCTTAAACCAGCATATGCCCATATATACTTTTTTTAAGAGGGACGACCAAGGGAAGACTGTTGATGTTACAGAGCAAAATAGAGACGTAATATTGAAGCTGCCCAATAAAATTCAACTGACCCTCTCTTGTAGGTTTCTGAGGTGTACCAGAAATGCAAAAACAGTTCACTGCTGTCCTCTATTGAACGGCCTTGACACCATGTTTAGAGCCAACGTCGAGTCGTGTCTTGGTGGGTTCTTGGATCTGTCGGTTACAGTCTGGTCACACTCTTATTTAACCTGTGGTGAGGTTCTGGACCTATTACTGTCCAAGTGACCACGAGGCCACCCTGTGGTCCAGCTCATTGTGTTCTGGTGGTTTGCAGACCTTGGTCCTCACATAGGGGATTTGACGGCAGTGCTGTTGTTCGTCTGGCTGCGGCTACACGCATGCTTTCAATCTGCCGGCTGTGTTTCGGTACAGCTAATGTAATTTGCATTTTTTTTTTTTTTTTTCTGTCCCCAAACTTATCCAACGGTGATGCAATTGAGATGCAATGCTCGTAACACAGGCCATTAGTTCAGAGCTGTTTGTAAGTAGATGTTACAAGCGTACGGCTCATTTGCATTATAGAAAAGGCCTCTTGTTTAGGGTATTATCTGAAAGAAATGACAGCTCTGTAAGAAGGTGTGAGGCTGAAAGGAGGCAGGCAGTTCTCAAAATGTTCGTCTCTTTACCCCCCTCTTTCATTTGAAGCTTGCGTTGTGGTTTGGTGATGTTTTTTTTGGTTGATGATGCATTTTTTGATTTCATCCCCATAAGTCTCAGCTCATGTAAAAGTGCCTAAACATCCATTAGTACTCGATTCTGTTTTTAAATATGATCTAGCACAATAATTATGTTCAAAAACCAAATGCCACCTTTTTTAAATAGCATATTAAATTGATTAACAATGTTTGACCCGTTGTGCCTGATACTGCGGATAAAACACCTCAATAATATCCATGGAAAGTTTCCTTTTTCTGGTGTGATAATCCTCACCAGAGTAATAAAATATGCCTCAAATTTTGTTGCTGCAAATTACTTTTGCAGCTGAGTTTCATGAAAATTGTCTCTTTTTTGCACAAAACACAGCAATTGATTTCACATCACTCTTGCTTGTAAGACAACAGAAGTTGACTGTTGGTATCCAGTTGGAATTTGTATTACTGCTCAGGGTATTTTTAGTTCTGTTTAGATCCACTGCCATAAGAAGTGTTCCCAAGTTTTCTATGGCGTACACAGGCTGAGCAGTCATGTCTGGAAAAGCTATTGTTTAACAGGAGCCCCATTATTAAGAATGTGTGTCTCAGCATGTTGTGCAACTCTCTGCTCTCACTCACAGGGAGTTTGACGGTAGAAACTATAAAATCAGGGAAGCCTGTGAGAAGATCTCTGGTTTCTTCTCTTTATGCAGACCTCCTGATGGTACTGACAGTATTGACAGGCCTGACAGTATGACAGTGTTGTGAAATCTTACAGGGATCTTCAGGTGGTTCACTGAGCCATAACAATTCATGTCGGAAATGCCTAATCGTCCTGGTGACACGAGCTCTGTGAGATGTGAGGAACTATCCCGGCTTCTGTCTTCAATCTCTGAATATCAGTCACTACATTAGATGATGAGTGCCTGCTGCCATTCTGATTCAAACAGTCATTAACTTGTCTGTAATTACAATAGTTTCCTTCCTGTTGCTTAATGCATAAGGAATATGTCAGCACTTGAGGAAATAATATCCAACCAGGCATTCCTCGGCTTGTAAGAATTAGAGGGTGTGACGCAGACAAATTGCTTATTTTTTTAAAGGATTTTCACATTAGTCTGTGTCAAACACAAACACAACATTGTGAATAGAATAATACATGTGCACTCTGCCACCCTGATCAGCAAATGAAACGCTAATTCTCTGGGATTATCACTGAACTCTCTCACTCGTCGCACCCACAGGGCTTTTCCGAGTTCTACAGTGGCCTATTGAATCACTCTTAAATTTATCTTGTCCATATAGAGTCCTGTATGATGAAATCACTAATAAAATATGTGTCTTGTTAAGGCACGTCGACTGTTTATAGACATACATTTGAGCAATAAGATGGTGAATTCAGATGTCAGCATGAGATGTAGATTTTGTTAAAACACATGTTTTACACTGGTCTGTTCTATTGATTATGAAACAGGTGAAATGTAAACAGCACTATGAACGAGGAATTATTACAGCCCGTATAACATCATCTTATAATGATGTTTGATGAAAAATGACCCAAAGATGACAATCATGATACTACGTTGTTAAATTGTTTTTGTTTACTGTAGAAATGCTGAGCTTAAAATGAGTGCTTCCAGTGTTGAATTCAGCAAAAGCCACTACAGATGAAAACTATTTCACCATGACCTTTTAGATCAAAGATGTTACAGTGGCATGCCCTGGATGTGGTATGGGGTTAAAGTCCTCAGAAAAGCTTTGATGCTGTTTGCTCCTTGAAAAGAAAGAACTCAAATTCTTTTTTTGTGTGGCACTGTCACCATTTGCTTATGTTTAGTAACAAAAACGACCTAATATAGTTTCAAGCACAGAAGATCATGGTTTGGGTTAAAATAGTTACATCCTTAAGGTTAGACAACCTTCAATGGCATGGTTACTATAATAAACACTGAGTCATGGTTAAAAGAAACAATCACTTTTGGTTTGAAACAGGGAAAAAAACACAGTGGCTCCTTGTGTCAAAGTCCTGTGTTTTGTCACTCTTTATGCTACCTCGCCTGACTTCCTCCTGTGCTCCTGTCATAATCACTGCAGCTTCTAGAAGTCGCCTAGCAACAAAATGTAACCATAGCTATGGGTTGTAATAAGCAGCTTGCACAGACGACCTATGGTCTCGTTTTTGACTAGGGAACCGTCTCTACAGGAGAGATAAAAGTTTGCAAAGTGTGTGGAAAACTAAAGTGGTAAGCTTTAGCAGCAGCCTCTGTTAACTCTACTCAAACATCAACAATAGGGTTTATTAAATTCTTATAGGCATGTGTTAGCATCTCAACAGAGCAACTAAAGGCTTCCCTTAGGAGTTTCCCCTCACCTGACAAATTTATGTCTGGTACTTTTTCTTTGCCTTGATTTGGTCCAACAGTTGCTAAAAAAAATGTATGTTAGGCCTTTTAGCTTGCCAGTTCCTCAATATCTTTTTTTCTCTGCTTGTATTGCTCAGTTGGCTTATATGAGTCACTGGGATTGAACCATGAAGACTGGCGAACCTAAACATTGAGCTGAAAGTTGCTTCAGACTTAAAGTCACCTGCAGCGTCAGTAATTATTAACATTACAAGGAGTAATTTAATTCAATATTAATATAAAAATAACACAGAGCTGAGCTTTAGAAAAAGCACCTTATATATATTAAAAAAAAGCATTTGAATGAACACAGCATGTGTGTACAGTTACTGTGCATCTGCATGCATGTAAGTAACAAGTTCCATCCATTAATCATGCATGACATTTAACAAAGCCTCCTTGTTTTTCTTATTCTGCCTTTAACCTGTATTTTACATGAACTACCATTTCACATGCAATTAACTTTCCCCACAGCAAAGTATGTGACTGAGGGGCAGACTGTTGGGGTTGATGAGAGGCAGTAATTGAATGGGTGAGTGAAAATGGGTAAGGGAAAGATAGAGTCGGTGAGTGAGGGAAACAAAGAAGCGGGTCAGAGAAAGTCAGTGAATGTCAGCACATCCAAATCAGATGCCGGGCGCTCACCCATGACCTTGGCACAGTCGGATTTGCAGTTCTGAAAACAGTAAGTATGTCGGTGGAGAAAAGACAGATGCTCTGTCCTAAAACCACCACTAGCACTAGCATGTCACTGTGATTTACTTTGTTTGCTTTTTATATTTTCAGTGCAAAGAATTCAGAAGAAGTGATAACAAACATAACTACACACATTAGACTTGTGTTTATTTCAAAGCAAATGAGTAGCGTTTACTTTGAATGTATTCAAATGAGCTACAGTACATTTAGGTTCTTTCACCAACGGTTTTTTTCTTCATTTTAACAAATCTTATTTTGACACTCTGCTCACCCTGTGTTGAGTGTGAATATGTGTGAGCCCTGTTGTTGTTCTCCATTTTTCTTCCCTGTGGTTTGGGCTTGAAGTATTTATTGATGCAGGGTGCAGTTTCGAGTGGGTTTTTAGATTTAGACCTGTCAGTATAGCATGTTTCTGTTGATATTTCCAGAGATTTGTTGTTATTGTTGGTTGTAACTATTGAGCCATGGATGTTTTTTCAGCGCTGAGGATTGATTGTTAAGGTTTTTTGTGAGAAGCTCGATGAGTACTTCTGTGTAAATGTTTGGCCACTCTGTGGCTGTCAGCTTGTTATCATGCTACACTGAACCACATTTTTATATAGAGCTCTAAAGTCACTGAAATCTAAGACCTTTTCACAATGTCACCCAATGTTCAGTGTCATAATGTTCACTAACTTAAGCTTTTAAACTCCTCACACCCAACTACAGGACTATCATTACAATTGCATATTGTGCTGCCAAGCATTGTTCAAACCCACAGAACTTTATTTAAAATTCTAGCCAAGACCTTTAACTTTTTCATGAGGTCTTGAAGTGTGAGATACTTTAGCTTCAGAGAGGTGTCACAAACAGATATAGAATATGTGCTGCTCTTTCTTCCTACACAGTTACTGTACAATGTAACTGAAAAACACAAGTTCGATTTAAACTTGTGCTCTTTGTGGTCACATTACGTCCGTGACCAACTGTGGAATTGTTTTGAGCAATGGCAGTCACTGCATCAGTACTTGGGTGCATTTCCATCTGGATTTTAATGTAGTTAAGCACTATCTGATTATACCCAAATAATTTAAGCCAAGTGATATTGCCAGCTGTGAATGGTGTAAACGTCTACTTGATACTTAACAAAGCAAATATTGTAAAATACTGACAAAGTGTTCTGATGGATAAATAAATATTTCCTGATTGCAAATAGATTTTTACTGAATCCAATTGAATCCAATTTTGTGTCTTTCCAAACATTTTGATGAGCTCCCAGAATGATATTTCAGTAAACAAAGAAATCATTTGATGGTTGACATTTCTCTTTTCAAAATATGGAACCATTTACACCGAACAAACAATGAAGCGGCAAACAAGGGGGCTTTGAGAAACCTTGAAAAGGCCCCTTTTCTTATTCAGAACTTGAAATGAAATAAACCGTTAAATGGAAGCAATCAGACAAACATTGGACCATTAGATTCTGTTAATTTTGGCTTTGCTGCAAGGTTTTGGTTCTTCAAGGTCAAAATGTCCTCACATCTTGCCAACCCTCATGTTCATCCAACATTTTGCTGCATGCTTACCACACTTATTCCTCAAAGCTTTGAAAGCTGATAGTATGTTTGTTCACCACTGCTGGTCTTTCGCACTTCGACTTGTATGACCAAAATTTCCAATTTATGGCTGATATTTTACATGCTTATTGTAGCCCTTGGAGAGGCACATTCATGGTTCCGTGCAGAGGTCAGGTTTCAGCCTTTATTGCCTAGGTAAAGAAAACACAGTGAAGAATGTTTCAGGCCCGAATGATTGTCAGCTCTTACAGTGATGTGAAGACAAAACAGGAAGGCCCCTGATGGTTTTTTATTAGCAGGAATCACTAACAGTGCCAGAGACTCTTTCTTATAAAACATACCGTATAACCCTGTAGGATTCTCTGCTCTGATTGGTTGGCGCGTTGTCATCACCATCCTAATGCTCTGTGGTTTAACTCTTCATATGAATGAGGCCCTTTGCTACTGTTCATACACAGAGATCTCATCATGTAGAGACTGTGATTACACCAGATGTTTAGGAGTCTGAGGTGACATGTGAGCCTCTGCTGTGTACTGGCAACTATTTTGCCAGTGTCTGTTTCAGTGGTGGTATTATTTCATGGTGGGTACTGCTGTTTGTTTTGGCAAAGGTTTACCAGCTCTGTGTGTGTGAGTATGTGTGTGTGTGTGTGTGTGTGTGTGTGTGTGTGTGTGTGTGTGTGTGTATCTGCAATGGTAACATGTGGGGGGATAAGCAGGATGAGCTCAAGTTGCCACTATGTCTCTGCTATCCTTTAATTTTCTAGTGGTCAAGACACTTTAGACTTAATAGGCGGCACTGAAAGGATAATAGTTTTGTCTCAACAGCCAAGAGATGTGCAAAATCCCATATTCCCTCTTATAAGTGTTGTTACATCTGTTGAGCACTTGTCTGGAGCAATGACAGGGCTTTGTATGGAAATCATTATGCGACATCAATCACATGATATCTTTATGTTTTAATTATTGTCAGCAATTTAACATGCACCATATCAGTCATAATCAACGAACTATAGAGCTTTGACCGCTCAGCGACTGGTGATCTACATCAAGGCCATCATCTCTGAGGAGAGATTGATTTAAATGACATTAGCTTTATTTAATCTACTTTACAGTCATTTGTTGAAGTTAGACTCTGGGTATGTGGAAAGAAAATATTTAAAGTGATAACAGGTAGCCTGCTGTCTCTGCTCATTTTTCATCTCAATTTCACTGGGGGTAGAGCCAAGACACACACATCGGCCACTCTGCCTGACTGAATACCCGTGATCTGAATGAACTACCAGGGTTCTCACTCTCCTGGAAAATCAGGAAAAGTCAAGTCATTTTAATTTTGTCTTTTCCAGGCCTGGAATGGTTATGAGCAATTAGAAAGGTTTTGGAAAGGATATACAATTTAATTGTTCTCTTTTTGAATGCTGTTCAATCTCACAAAAAACACATGTGGCTTGTTTTGAAATAGTGTTGACGTGTTGGAGGAAAATACTATTGGTTGCACAATGGTTTTGCAGTTTTTTTGACAGAGGTAAAATAACATGCAACACGTCACATACCCACAACAGATCAAGGCTTTCTTACTAACACAGCCCTACCACAGCAGCATGAGTGGGTGGTGAAATCCCATGTTAGGAGGCAGGAGGTCATGCTTGTTATTTTTGAGAGGATCAGTCCCAGTGTTTCTGAGGCCTTACTGATGTCTTTTATATAATGCAGACAGGTCCCCCTGGTTTTTACAAGAGCCCTAAGCACCAAGACTGCAGCCGTCAGCTCAACCTCTCCAGAGCTGTGGGCCTCTGAGACAGAGCTGTGAAGGCCTCACAGGTCGTTGACATTAAGAATGAGGTGATAGTTTAGTTTCCCTGATAATTACAATTATTTATTTCTCTGCATGGGATTTGATGGTATAATTTACAGTGATTATATTCACTATTAACCAAGAGCCTTTGTCAAACCAATCCACTTAGTGTTTACTTTTGCCCAGAGCCATCGTGGTGGAAAATGTTATGAAATCATTAAGATAATGCTGATTAGTACAAAGCATTAAACCCTCTGATTTGGCCAAGGTTGGTTTCTGTAGTTTTGAGCACTGCTGCCACAGATGCAGAGAGACAGAATGAAGGCATCCATTAGATTTTCTGACTCTGTTCTAGTAAATAGCAAAAGTGGCACTGTTTTGCATCAGTGTCATTAAAGTTGAACTGTGACAGACAGATGAGCGTTCTTGGCCATAACGCCTTAGAAATGCGAAACAGTGATTTGTATTTGCTGTGAACACATTTATGTGGCGCAATACAGGAAATCCTCTCAGCCTTCACCTCCTTTGGAAAAGCATTCGACAGGAATAGAGTAATTATAAATAAATGAAATAAATCTTGCAATGAGAAAATAAAATGTCTTAAAGGCTGCTCAGTGGTTTAGTCTGCATTGGCCATTTTCAACCACTTTAACTTGTCAAAGTAGGAAAAGCACAAGTGTTACTAATAACATGAAGGCTCTGCTCTGTTCAAATGTTCCAGGAAGCCATAAGAGTGTGACAGTGAGCCAACAAGCACAATACCAGGACCCTGAAGCAGCTAGATGGAATTCAGTCATCATTAAATTTATTATTTACACCTGTGTTTACTATTACAGGTCCAAATGTCTTGTCTGTGAAAAAGGCCATGACATGAGAGATAAATCGTTGGTTCATACACCTGCTTCCAACACTATTTTAGTGTCTGTGTCATGATCTGTTTTTGTGGCAGCATTTTACGTCCTCCAACTGCGTCTTCACACTAAAGTGTTATTTCCTGATATAATTTTTCAGCAGCAGACATAACATAAACATTGTAAGTTCACACTTTAGTAAAGGTTTTCAGTAAACCATTAGCCTCTGAGTATTCTAAAATAAATGTCTCAAAGTGTGATGCCTAGCAGCTTGGATTGTGGTGTAAGTTATAGTAAATTTCGTTGCTAGACCTTTGTATGTTACTATGACTCAAAAGATAAACAGTGAATTCAGTGAATGGAATGAATAACCTAGTTTAATGAAACTAGACATGTTCAGCTGTAAGAGAAGAGAAAGAAAGCAAAGCTAATATTTTCCCTACGCTCAGTTCCAGGACGGTGTCGGTGGGGGTTGGGGCCAAGACATTGATGGCAATGATGACAATGATGACATCGCTAATGACAACAATTATGATACCACCAAAGATTAATGATTAATCCAGTCATTTGCACTATCTAGATGACTGGCTTGTCCTGCTGCGACTGATCACAAGCTCTATGCACAGACAGACTGATTGCATTTAACAGCCCTTAAATCATCTTAATTATGGCCTGGCATGAGACACAGTGGCAAGACACTACAAATGTCTTTAACACTGCTTTCGTTCTCTTTAAACACACTACAGGGTGATGAACTGATTAAATGGGATTTGAGTGTTTTCCAGCTGCAGTTTCCAGCTCAGTTCCTGTTCTTTGATTTCTTACAGTACATACCTGTCGCCACATCATAACATATTTACCACTCCCTAACAAGGAAGATAATATCGTGTAGCTTCTGCCTCACTACCAGTGTACTTGATAGTGTAACCGGAGGCACTGATGCTATCAGGTGCTGCGGTGGAGAAGATTCTATATTTTGGAAAGGGTTGAGGGGATGAGCAGTGTGCCAATAAGCAACATGTCCTCTCTCTCTGTTCATCAGTTGTTAATACCTTGATACCTTCAGCATTTTAAATTAACACACACTCCCGCACATGCACTACAATGCACATCCTTATGCGAATGCGCACACACACACACACACACACACACAATAATTGCCTGAGTCCTGGTTGATTACAGTGTGCTCAATGAGGCAGAGGTAGTAGTTGTCTGTCTTTGTCCTGCTTTGAGGTAGCGGCATCGCCGGAGTTGTGGGTGGCCTTGCGAGATTGTCATGCTTGGCAGATGGTAATTTAGGGTTGAGTGTGTGGTTAGTATTGGGGTAAGGATATAAGTTATGGCTGGTGTTGGTTTGACTAGGCGGAAGTGAGCAGTAGGGAATGGATGCTCAGGCACTTTTTCTGACTGTCTGCAGCAGATTAGAAAGCTCTGCGGTTTCCTCCTCTTGTCACTGTTTCCTTTATTCAGTCTTCCTCCTTTAGATTGTGTTCCATGGTTCTTTGGAGGAAAAGTGAAAATGGGAAGGACAGAGAACAAATAATAGGAGATACTAAGAGACAGACAGAAAGAGAGACAGAGGGGTAGAGAGGAGGGAACAGGACAGGGCAGGAACCAGGGAGAGGCAGTGTTTGAAGTTAAACAAAACTGGTCCGTATCCTGAGGAAGTGACTGTTGCCAAAGACAGGGATAAAGACGGGACTGTTCCTCATGGTCTGTGAGTGCACATGATTACATGTGTACTGTGTGTGTGTGTGTGTGTGTGTGTGTGTGTGTGTCAGACTGTTTCTGCTTGATAATACCACTGTCCTACAACGTAAACCCCATGTTTTAGTGTGCAGCCATAGCTCATTTTCACTTCTCACATCGTCACATCGTGCCCTCTGCTTAGCCCTCCACTTGGCCCTGAGGGTAATAAATTAAGCCCTCTAAAGGGCTGCATTTACTGTTCGTCTGTTCAGAGCGCAGAGGGGTGTTTTTCTTCTCCCTGGGTCCATAAATGAAGAGTTGATTGGGTGTTAACAAGGAACACTTTATGGATTTCAGATAACATCACTATGCTTGAGTAATAGAGGTTCAGGGTCTCCAGAGACATATTAGTTTGAATAATTTGAGATGGTGTATGAATATGTGTGTGTGTGTGTGTGTGTGTGTGTGTGTGTGTGTGTGTGTGTGTGTGTGTGTGTGCGTGTGCGTGTGTGTGTGTGTGTGTGTCAGGACCAATTTTAGATCTTCAGAGCGAGAGAGAGCATTTTTAGAAAGTGAGGATTTTGGACTGATTGAGGTTTAAGACTTGGTTTTAGATTTAAGGTTAGAATTAGGTCTGGGTTCATGTAAGGGCAAGCCTACAGATTAGGCATGTAGTTGTGTGTTTAAGATTAGGATGGGGGGGGGGGGTGATCTCCATGAGTGTCTTCACAACTGAGAGATGTGTGTGTTGTCTTCTCTGGGCGGTAGCTTGAGATCAGTGAGTTCAAAGCTCTCCTCTCCTGTGCATTCTAGCAAGATGGATGGAGTTCAAATGTAAATGCATGCCTGCGGTTCGAGGTGTGTTTGCATGCAAAAGTGTATATATACAAATACTTATGGTGGGACACTGAGTGTGTGCAGAGTGGTATTATCTTTGCTGTAATGACACATAGCGGTGGAATCCCCCAGACAAAACTCTCCCAGCGTAGCTGCTCCGGGCACAACACGAGATGAGATTACACATTAGTGTGACTGTGGTTGTGGGGTGTGTATGCACTCCTACCTCAGTCTACAGGAGTCTAGACTCTCTAACAGCCCTGTTGTTGAATGGCTAATCATCACAGCTAATGAAGTGGTGGAAATAAAAGAGGTCACACAGGAGATTTAAGAATGAGAGACAAAAAAAAAAAGAAGAAACTCCTGAAAGACAGAGCTGTGGAGAGGCAAATGAGGCGTGCAGCAACTGGCTACATTACGTATGCGCTAAAGATTATCTGTCTTGGAATGATTATCCACTTCCCTGTAGATATTCAAATAGGGATCAGTGCGGTCTGCGTATGATGTGAGTGGTGAAACCGACAAGATGGTTGTCCAACGGGACGTGACTTTCAAACAACCAGCGGAAAACATTTTCCAACTGAAATAAAGGGCTTCCTCCCTCTCAGCAGATAACACGATGTATATTCCCCAGGCCAACTGCCAATCAGTCCTGACTCTCCTAACTCTTGTTCTGAAAAGTCCTTTGTTTTCTGGGAACTGTCAGAAAGACTTCATGCAGGTTTTGGAGCGCTTTCAAACCTGGGACCACATGCCTGACAGGCTGGATAAGAGGAAAAATGATTTCTCGAAACCACATCTGATAGCTACAAAAATGCACATCTGTTTAATAGCAAGAATATTGCATGTGTGTAATGTATTTGTGTGTAAGGAAAATACATGTATGAGTGTATTTCGGTCTCTCTGTGTCTCAATTTGTCTGCATGCAGTTATATGAGAGCTATCTTTGGTTTGACCTTTCTCTCAGCATGTTTTCCCTCACTGTAGAGGTTTTTACTGCCTGTGACTCACAGACTTGGAGAGGATGATAGATAATGTCCTGTATCTTTAGTAATTAGGCAATCCAGCCAAACTGTTGCTCATTCATAGAAGAGTTGCTTTTCCAACCCACTTTTGGTTAGCGTGCATAAACTTCTGGGGCAAATATTTACGGGCATAGAAATTTTCTTTGGCACTGGATCACTTTAATGTTTTTAGTGTGTGCGTGTTTTTTTGCTCAGGAAATAACTTTTCATTCTCGTGTGCCCTCAGAGATTCATCTGTTTTGTCATTTGTCTGACAGACACATGATCTCTGCCTGATTCTCTCACTCATATGGAGAGCTCAGCTGTTCACAAGCTGAGTGTAAAGCAGTCACACACACCTGTTTAGATGCATGGATATCTATCATCTATCATGGAATGTGCAGAACAGAGATGGATGGACGGACAGTAACATCGAGGGACGGACCAGTGACGAATAGACAACATCAGTATTTTTGTTCTGGTCTGCGTCTGGCTGGAGCAGTAGTGCAGTCTGGCTTTTACTCTGTGTTCATGAGTTTAGCTGTGTGGGTTGTGTGTTTGTGTCTGGACAACAGCAGGGCCCAGAGGCTTGAGCGTGATAGTGAGGTTAACCAAAGCATAGCCAGAGGGCTGGAGTCTGGGTTTGTGGATTTGAGAGTTTTGATGGTTTGTGTTATCGGGACTGAGAGCCTGAAAGCTCACGAGATGCAGCCAGAGCCCTTGGGGGGGCTGAGAGATGTGTGTGCTGTGAGGCGTGTTTGAATGTATAAGCGAAGGGGAAGTATCTTGAACAGTTAAGAGGTGTTGGGGAGCTCCAGAAGAACATAAAACCCAGAAAACATTAGCAAATACCCTCCTGGAACTGTTTAGATCGAAGTCTGTTTCCACTCTGTGTAATAAGCAGAAACACACAGAAACAGACACGCAGTGGCATGAATATGCGTAGGAAGTCGAGGGCATCAGACTGTCTGAATTAAAGGTATAATGAGATGTATGTGTGAAGGTTCTCACAGGGGATATTGGAACAAGTCGATAATGGCATCAATGGTCCATCCATCTGATTCTACTGGTCCACATGGGGTGCTAATCCAACAGAAAGATCATGGCTAGGCCATGCTGATGGAAAAGCTGTAGGCCATTAAAAGCCTGCAATTCTCCAGACAGTGGTGAGTCACTGGTGGTTGATTTGAAGGTTAACAGTAACCATTCCTCATGAGTCAAACATAGATAGCTTTGCTCGGGTGAGTTTTTTGTTAATAGTACAAGAGGGTAGTTGGGAAACGTCTGTAAAATTTGCGGTAGTTTGCATCTTTTGAAATGTGCCTTTGTATACATTGCATGCTGTTTTCATGTGAGTCATTATTGCTCGTGGTGATGATAACGGGGCATCGGTTTTTGATGCTGCCTTTGACAGCAAAAGGCACAGACTGTGCAGGTTCTGCTCTGGATGAGAGAAAAGAGGGAGGGTGGGACTGAAAAACCTGGCAGGGTGAATGAGAAGTGGGTACATCTGGTGTGGTTGTTTATTTACCCAGTGAGGAAGTGACAAAACAGTTTTCTTTCATCCGTTGGCTTTACTGGTTTATTTGTTCAATCAATACTTTAATCCTGTTCTCCTTTCATTGTACCACTGTTTTCCTTTTCTAGTTTTTTTTTTTTCTTTTGTTTTTGTAATGACCGGAGCCTGAATAAAGCTGCTGCTCATACATTAGGAAACATTTTATAGTGTCACACAGTCTTTTGGGAAAGTGGGACACAGGGGTTGTGCATTTCTAAAGAATCTTGTTACATTTACAAATGAGTCAAAAGCCTGAAACATTTTCCAGTTTAATTATGTGAAAGAGACATACCTACTGTATCAGATGCAGGTTGACTGTGAAATATTGTGGTGAGGATGTCAAGAGTCCACAGTGGGTGGTGGGTGTGTCTTTTCCTTAAATGACCTTGAATCACTTCCTAAATCATGTCAGCGAGTGAGAGAAGGTTTTACTCATTTAATCATTATTAAAACCTCGCCTTAGCCTTTTATGAAATGTGCTGATCAGCTTTCTTTATAAGAGTTAGAATAAAAGATTGATACCACTCACAGGTCTGTACAGTAAGTATGGAGTTAGAGCTGAGAGGGGATTATCTTGGTTTTGCATAAAGACTAGAAGGAGGGGAAATCAATTACTGGTACTCTTTCAGAAATACGCCTACTACCACCACTAAAATTCACTGATTAATTCTGATTCTTGTTTGTTTAATGCGTGATGATAATGGATTTAGGCGGAGTTATGTACTGTAAAGTTTTTCCTATTCCTTGCAACCCTCAAAGGGGGAAACAATATAAATCTAAGGGATCACATGAGGAGAAAGGAAGATAACTCTTTAGTTGAACTGCACACAAGTCATAGACCAACCCCCGACGAGGGATCACAAAGAGACATTACTTGGCTATAGAAAGTAAAAAAAAAAAATCCATCAAGATTAATGACCTCTGACCTCATCTTTAAGGCCCTGATAAAAATGTATAATGGACATGCATGTGGACAGCAGTGCAGCCAGCAAACTCAAACATGTGGATCTGTTTATACTACATTGTGTGTGTGTGTGTGTGTGTGTAGGCGGACACATCCATACATGTGCACACATGCAGTCAAACATTCTGCTACACTTGGACACAGACCATGGTCAAGGTAAAGTTTAAGCTCAAATTTATTCATAGAGCGCTTTAAAAGACAAAACAGGTTTGTGCTGAAGTGCTTTACATGATTGCGCAAAAGATGATGGACAGGGAGAGAAGACGAAATTCTGCGTAATTTTCACTTAGCTCTAACCTTTAAATGGTTGTTTTAGCTCCCTTACCCACTGTAATCTTAGCCTGGTTCCAGACTTCTGAATTGCTGGCCGCATCTCAGATTTGCTCGGTGATTCAAAAGGTGTTGTGCCCATGGATGGCTGTTTTTTCTCTAGGTAGAAGGTAGTATATAAGAACGTGGTCATCGTCCTACATAGCTACAAAGCTTCCCAGCTTCCTTCATGAAAAATGGGGACAGAAAAATGGGGACACGCCCTGGATGAAATCGACGTAGCTGTACAAGTTGTTGTAAATCCATGAATAAAAATAACAATTCTCACAGTAAATGAACATACTTCTTTGATCCGTGTGTTAACTGCTTCTAGTGACTACTACCACAGTTTCCATGTGGGCTGAAGAAAATGACGAAACTTTTTGTCATTGGCCGTTATTGCGGCAAACATTTTGAGTTAACACAGTGGGAAAAGCACAAGTGGAACTAATAACACTGATGATGGCGCTGTTCCATTGTAGTGTCCCAGTTACTCATGTCAGTTAGCAAAATGGATAAATCCACACCTACATAAAGTACAGCCACTATTCATGTTGTTTGTAACACCTGTGCTTTTTTCGGTTGAGTGTCTGCTGTGGAAAAGGCTCCAAGTCACATAATCCTCTTGAGGTGGAAAAACATGATTTTGGCATAATGTCTCTCCACAGCATGAAATATGAGTTTCATAGTTCATCCTCTTCATAATGAGAGTGACGATGGTGTCTTGTAGGATCATAAATCTAGTATAACAAACAAGACAAAGAAGAGTAATTAGACTCTTCTGAATAGAGTGATTATCCAAATCTTCCTTGCATGATATCAGCTGAGTGAAAAACGTGTGCAGCTGTTATAAAGTCTGTTGATCAGTTTTTTTTTTTTTCTTTTGCCTGGGTTTCACATCTTTGTGCTCAACCGTGAACTCTGACAGTCCCCCAGCTCTCACACTGACTGTTTAGATTGAGTATAGCACTATTTGGCCTTCACAATGCAGCCACAACTCAGCAGGGCATTCCCCTGCCGAATTCATTGAGAAATGTTTACCTTCACACTCTTAACATGCTGGGGTGGTCCCAGAGCGTGAGGTTAATGGGCATAAGTTGCAAGTGCTCAGCTCTGTGTATACTCAGTTCTAAACTCAAAAACAGAGGAGTGCAGAGGTGTAATATCTGCCAAACACTGTACATGTGCAAAAAGAAAACCCCAATACCAAGGCGACACTTAAAATGGATGCCTGGCTATTAGTGTGCATTGCTTTACCTTTCACTGCAAAGATGGTTATAATTCATATGGAACCTCTGGTATGTGGAACAATATGCGGCACAGATGTTTGAGGATCTCATTGCGAACATGAACAAACTCATTTCTTATGTCTTACTGTGCGCGAGTGCTTGGCTTGTGTTGCTGAGAATGTGTTTGAGACTACTACACAGAATAAGTCGCATTTTATGATTTACTCTGGTGTTGTACTTCTGTGATTTACTCTTTGTAGAGGACATTTATAGTGTTTATATATGGACAATAAATATACATTATTTCAGATTGTTATTAAAAAAACATTAATGTCTCATTGCTGGTTTATTTGTGCTATGATTTAGGTTGTGCACTCTAATTTTTAATGGATATAATACTGCACTACAACAGGGAACTTTATATCTGTAAGCTTGTCTTCTTAGTATTTATGCTCTTTTCTGAAGCAAAAATAGTTTAAATGACCTGTCAGGTTCAGAATCTTTCTAATGGAAAGGGACAATTAGCTTCTGTCAACCTTGGGCCTGAAAACTTTACATATTGTGGCCTCCCTAAGCATGTACAGTACATGTGTTTGAAATGAATGTGATAAAATCTTCTGAATTGTATTTACAGAGGGGGATGATCATAAAGATGGTTTGTGTAATTTGGACTGACATCTTGCTTTTGATGAATAGATTCAGTTGAACTCATGCTTTTAGGACATGGATATGTTGTGGCTGCTTCTCAAGGAGTCACTGTGGACCTGCTTGATACATGTCTGAGATAAAATACACAGTGTGTCTGTGCCAGTGTGTGTTTGCACATATGTATTATTGTCTTGGCTTTGATGTTTTTGTTTGGTCTTAGTCATCATCCTGCTTTGGTGAGTCCTCTGGGGGTGGGGGTGGGGGTGGGTGGGGCTTGTAGCTGTGTGAGTCATAGGAATGACTGGGGTGTGATGCCCAATCCTCATCAGCAGTCATTGACATAAGAGAGTCTGTCATTCTCTGCAGGGTCGATGAGCTCACTTACACCCACCAGGGTTGTGGGAACTATGTTAACATTGCAAATATATACACACACACACACACACACACACACACACACAGCTGGTTAACAAAAAAAAGCAGTCTTGCAAGTTCTTACAGACACAAACATACATCAGTACATTACTCACAGTCCTCTGTCTGCTAACTTCTTTTGTTCTTTGGGTCTTTTTCTTTTATTCTCTGTAACTCTGTTCAGGTTGAGGCCACATGTGCTCTGGCGGAGCTTTGAACCTGTGTAGGATTAAGCATGTCTGTCTAGCTGGCTGGACTCATCTGAAAGCAGGGCATGACACTGCTGTGGCAGCTGACTCTTTCTGCTCCGCAGTCAAAGTGAATATGCAAATAAAAGATAAGTTGAGTTAAGAAACACGGATGGAATTAAACAAGAAACTGACAACATTTCCACACAATAATGTCACATACAGTATATGTAATTAATGACGTGAAAAATGATAATGGAATACAGCGGGGGAGTCGATAATTTACTGTTTGTGAGGCACTGTTGTGCATTCCTTTTAACAATATGATATTTCCAAATGCATTGCTTTATTTTTGTCCAGGTAGTGTGAACTGTGACTAATACCACCTGTCATAAAAGCCGAATCACAATTTGTCCATGAATAATCAATTCTAAGAGGCTTTTTATTTTAATTATGGGTGTATTTTCTTTTTGTCTGATGTGTTGCCAGTCATTTCATTTCATTTCAGCTCGTGATGGAAACACACCTAATTTGTGGTGTATTGCTTGCAACATCTTCAACTGCTTTGTGTCTCTTCTGCATACATCATAGGCTGCAAACAGATGACAAAGGTGTACCGTCTCCGTTCAGGCCTCTTTCAATAGCAATTTATCCAAGTTACCAGGTCAATGCGAACACATTGAGAAATATGCTGCAGTTCACTCCAAACTGTTTAATTCTTTCCAGGAGGTGAAAAAAGGCCTGTGGTGGTAAACCTCTCATAGTTTTAGAGAGAATAAACAGCAGATATTGTGAAGAAATAAATAAAGCTGTAAGAAAAGCAATATAGAGGAAGTTTTAATTATGCGCTTGTTGCTATTTTGTATTTCCAGCTCAAAGTGGGAAACTGCTTCGATATTAAAGGCAATCACAAAGGAAAACAAAAATATAGAATTCACAAAATAACCCCAGAAATACCCGGAGTCCTTTTCCAAGACCACAGATTGACATTTTATGAACCCTATTTACAATAACCTACTCTCTCTCTCTTGTTTATAGGTGGCATTTCTTTTCAAACAAAGGCTGACTGACGTATGACGCCATCAACAGTGAGTACAACACACACCTGGTCCAATCCTTTTATGTTTATAACAACTGGAGAATCACAAAGTATCAATAGGAGGGACGACGTGACACAGGCCCTCCTATAGAATGGTTTGGCATATGTTGTTATAAAAAATTCTCCCTCCCTCGCCGGTATCTTTTCGTCTACGTCTCCCACGTGTTAACGCCCATCGCTGACCACAGCCAATAGGGGATAATGCATGGTTGACACTTTGCCCCTCCCTGTGAGATGTAAATCTTGTTTTTCTCTGCTGACCACCACGCTCCCAGGAAAAGACAACAGCCTTCCAAATGACACGGTTGTAGACTTCCGATTACAGCCCTGTCACTTACTCTACCGATGTGTAAACACATGATGGAGAGAGAGACAGAGAGGGGGACAGTGAGGGACAGAGAGAGAGAGAGAGAAATGTGCTCTGGTGCGTGGGCTGCCTTTTGTTTGCCTCCAGACGTCAGACCTTGGGTTAGATGGGCTAACATAAAACAGTTAAACCGACATGATGCCTTTAGTTAAGCTGTCTCACTGCACAAGCCCTTTGGCTTTCAAGGGGCTGAATGATTGTAAAACAATAGACATAACTCATTTCATTATAACGAGGTGTCGTCAAATTGCCTATACATTTCACTCCTTCTGTTTTCTTTCTGTCTTGTTAAAAGCAGCAGCAGTAGCAGCATCCCAAGCGCTTATATGTACAATATTTTGATTCCTGTGACAGCTGAGGAATTTTTGTCATATTTTCTCATACCCTGTTATTCTCATGTACTGCAGTACCTCCTTTAAAAGATGTTTAAAGATTAGATTTTAAATGAGACATTTCTGAATTATGGCCATCCAAATGATTATTACAATAGTTTCAGCCATCCACAGCATCTCTATGATCCTGTGGCCTGTGAGGAGACAGTACTAGTGCTGGCTTCGTACTTGGCCTCCTGACCAAAAGTGTGATAATTTTAGACTCAAGTCTCTCACATGGTCTGGAGCAAGGACGGCATTTGGAAATAAACTTGGAATTTAGCTTAATTGCAGTTTACAGATTTAGGAGGGGCAGTGTTCTCTTCTTTATTTTCTTGCATAAATAGAGAGTGACTGGAGGCCAAAGACATGAGGTTTCAAAGCCACAAAAGAGGTTAAAGAACGTCAGAGGCAGTGAGGACACTTTTGAGCCTGGATCTTAGCTCTCCCTAAGGCTTAGCCATGCTCTGTCCCTGATGGGAGATCTTTCTCCCCACTCACCAAATCCATCAGATTTATGATTCCATCCAGGCTATTAGGTTTCCTCAGTAAAAGTTAGTAGGCTAGTTTTTGCCGTAGGAGGTTGTAGGAGTCGCAGGAGGTTTCAGCTGGGAATCCTCTAGCGTTTTTCTTCAGCTGGATCCCTTAACAGCAAATGAGTCGTCCTCTGTGGTCCTCAACTTTTGACAGCTTCTCTGTAACACACTGTCTTTGTCCAGATATTTCCCATAACCTCATTACTATTATGTATAATTGCTCCCAGTCATTTCATTAGTCTTTTTTTCCCCCTGTATTTTACAAAAACTGACTCCCTCACCTGATTTGTAACTTCTTTTTAATTTAAGCTTGTTCATATCTGTGTGATAAACATTAATAACACTTCGAGCCTGTGTTGTATAGTGTGACAGCACGGTGTGATTTATAGCTTATTAAAATGATATCATGGAATTGTTGCCGGGACGTAGCAAACAGATGGAGGGAGGAAATGTAATGGATGTGTTTCAGGTGGGGTAACAAGGGACAGGACATAAATTGTGAACCAATTCAACAGATTAAGAGTCTCCTTGCTTCTCTTGCTGCGTGGTCTCTTGGTGTGAAAGATTGACTGTCTGGGCCTCCCTCAAGCTTCCTTGGATGACAGATCATATAAAGATAAATCTAGCATTGAAACGCATTCACAAACATTTGTACTTGATGCACAACTTTGTACAATTTGTATTAATGAAAACCTTTACCCGTGCAAGCACACACACCTACGTATACACATTTGTATGTACACACACGCACAGTGCATGTTGGAAGGAATGCCCCTGCAGTTAAGGTAAAAGCTATATTTTGGAGACAAATGATGAGAAAAATGTCTGCTAATGGTGTGCTATGCTGGAAAGTATGCCATCTAAACTGCAATTTGTCCACATTAGCTCGAAGCCATCCCTGCCCCAGACTGCAAAAATAGTCACTTCAAAGAGGAGGTAGCTCAAACTCAAGAAAACAAGACCTTGACATCGGGCGGGACTTTCATCACTGGAGAATAGGGTCAGGCAGATGGGTATGTGAAGAGACGCGCTGGGAAGAATAAGTAAGTTTCAAGAAATGAGACCACGGATCTTCAGATAGGAAGAGTGTGTAAACTTTTGAATAGTCCCAAAGGATAAGACAGTGTGTGATTTTGGGATGAGTGATTCAGGGAGGAAATGGTGAGTGACTAGGGCCTATGGAAAAATGTGTTTAATAGAAAAACAGGAAGGTAGGGAGGAAGGATGGAAAGAATGAATAGTCAATAGAAGTTATATATTTCACCGGTTGAAATTTTAGGTCAGCTGATAATGTCTCAGTATAAAAGTTCATGGGTGGATTAGTGTTTCAGTGATGCAATCATTGAGTGGTGTGAATGTGTTGTGCAAGTGCAGGTGTGAATGAGTCATAACTGATCCCCCCATTGCAAATTATTCTTTGTAGGTGTCAGTTTTTGCACACACATTCACTCGTTTTTTTAATTCTCCCAATTCTTTTTTGGCTGATTTATATTTCACTCTGTTTATCTGCAGCGCATGAAGAAAGGACCAATGTGTAACCTCTCCATTCTTAGTGGAATAGGCAGCCAACACAACCCTTTTGCATCTACTATAAGACATTGAAAAAAGTTGAAGTCAATGGTTGGGCATAGATACATTTCAATTATCCCTGTCTCGTGCCTCAAGTCAGTGTTTTCTGTATTTAAATAGGACCCTGATCTTTACCTTAGTCTAGGGTCTCCATATTTTCTAACCCCAAAACCAGGACTGTTAAGTGTACTGCATGTTCATGCAAGTGCACATGTATGCTCTTAATGCACACGCCACAGGCGTATTCATCAGCATGGGGGACAATTATGTCAGTGCTTAGCACACCTTTCAACACAATGGTTGCCATGAATGCAGCATTTTCGTTGCCGGGCACCTTATGAAGGAAGGAGTAAGCCGCCTGGAGCTCTATAGAAAAGAGCGACTGTCTCTTCGGCATGAAAGCTAAATGTTAGCATAGTGAATGGTTCTGTCAGAAAGAGCCACCAGCGTCACAGCGATGATGTCTATGACTCACAGGCTAGCAACAGCCTTGACAACGACTCATTGATGGACAAATGTACAAATCAATTGGTGTTTCAGATGCATACTGCACTGCTTATGTTTTTATATTGGGTTAGGTAATAATGAGTGGGACAGAACATGATAAACGATAAGTGCTAAACACAAGTGTAATGTTATGATTAATATTTTAATTGTGGTGAAAACCAGAACAATTTGGCATTGAATGTTGAAAACTGGGACATTTTAGCATTTTATGGTAAATTGACATGACACAGGACACCCAGTTTGAATCCAAGATAATAGTCCCATGCTAACAGGTTTGTAAGGTTGCACAAAGCTACAATGGTACTTTAAGCTAAATGCTAAAATAAGCTAGCTTACATATTCACAATGACAATTCAAACATTTGCTAATTAGTGCTAAACACAAAGCAAAGCTGAGGCTCTTGGGAATATCATTAGTTTTGATTAGTATTAACCATACACAAATTTGGAAAAGTTACAGGATCACCAAAGTCATCCCTTCCTCCTGTGGGGAGTTTTAATGTCTGTACTAAATTTCATGGCCACCCATTCCATAGCTATTCAAATGTCTCACTCAAATCTATAGTTCACTGTGATAGAAATAAAACCCGATCAGCATTACATTTAATCCAAAACACAATAGCCAGTGTTATCAGTTGTATATGCATAACGTTTGAAATACTGTGCGTTTGGCTCAGCCACAGTGTAAATGATACTCTGCCTCTCTCTACCTGCCCCTATCATTAGGCCTTTGTAACATGATTTGCTTTGAGTTTACATTCTAATCCTTACCTGCTCTTCCTTTTGACATCTGTAACTGCAGTTTAAGCGTCTGCCAATCCAACATTTCACCTGTAGTATTTAATGTTTACCATCCAGAGGAGGCCCTTTATAGCAGAGGGTTAACCTGTCAGTATGAATGGTTGGAGAACACCTTGCAGAGGGATTGATGTGAGTCAGTTTTGATACTGTTTTTGTTCTTCCTGTTCATTAACCACCCCCCACCCCCCCACCCCCCCACCCCCCCTCTCCCTAGCTGGTTGATTGACAGATGAGAGTGACTCTGGGGGTCACTGGGCGTGCAGACCTGAAGGGTGGAACCAGTTTCATGACCCGACATGTAGGCTGACACTCCAGTCTAATGTTTGCTGTTGACAGACAAGTGGTTTATTAGTGTGGAGTGTGGATCTCTGACCCAGATCACACTGTGGAGCACATAAGAATTCATGACTAATCAATCAGTTACACTTTCCCTTTTCTGACCTGTGGTGAAATTAATACATCATATCTTTTTTTATCATAAACATATCAGGGATTTTATTTAATATCTCTAATCTTCGTAATATTAAAAGCATAATCTGGTTTTGAGGGAACTGTGTTCAAGTTTTTGAATAAAAAAGATTTCACAATTTATTGTGCAACAGTGTTGGCGTCTGCTCTGTTGTTTAAAAAACAAAGCATGAAAGTTTAATCTTATATTTTGCCCTCACTGTGCAAACTTTGAATTTAGTTGTTTCACATCAGTGGAACATATTAACTAAAATTTGCAAGGCCAATGTATAAGTGACTGTTATCTAAATATCCTAATTTTGACATGTACAAGTTCTATTTGCTGAAATCTTTTACCATGCATCTTTAAGATCTGACAATCTGACATTTGCGGGTTTCAACAGAGTACAGGTATTTTATCCGTTCCAGCCGATCTCCCCTAACTCTCACTCAGGTACTGTAGCAAACAGAGAAAAGCTTTCGGTTCTGCTTTGCTGAAATCCTGCAGTATGCAGGGAAGTATGAGCATGATTGAAGATGTCTAAGTGACTCTTTTTAAGTAACTTTTTTCCGTGAGCTCACTCAATATATGAATTTCAATTATTTCAACTTTAGAGAAACCAAACCAGTGGATTTCTTTACATGCTTGAAATTGAGCTTTATGGGGTTATTATTCAGCCATTTGTGAGCATAAATCCAGCTTTTTGGTTGTGTTTACACTAGGCTCGTCTGCTGCATATGTTTAAAAAGGAAACCCAGCCCATGTTTTAAACACAGTTGTAGGTTGATTGAGGAGTGTGTATCCCAAAGATGACCCCTCTGGCTCCGCCCTCACCTTCACTTCACCCCAACCATAACCCCAACAATGTTCAAAATACTCCGACTGTGTTACTCTGAGCAAAAAGTAAAGTCACGCATAGTTTTACGCCAAGGGTTAACCTTTGGCTATAAACTTAAACAGGTAAATTATATGTCTCCAAAATTACAGTCTTTATGCAGCTTTGATTTTTACGAACTGCAAGATGACCACAGTGAGTAATACAACAATGAGAGCAAGTGAGCTGAATGTAGCTCTGGATTCAAAGACTAGTGCATTTGAAGAGGAATATAATGATTACCTTTACATATATAATTGACTTGGCGCCATTTTGTTTAGATATTTGAATGAATGTAATGTAGCCTAAAGCTCTCGAGCTAAGTCACTTAAAGGTAGTGACTCAAAGTCACTATAGTCCTCTTCAAGACTCAGGGTTCAGTGCCTTCAAAACCTACTATAACCATCATGGTAAATATTTAACCACTTAAAATGTCATTGTACTACATACAGTGGGCAAGCTCTGAGACAGAGACACAGTCCTGTCTGAATTTGCCCAATGGTCATGTCTGTCTTCTGCGACCAGAGACGAAATGAATCTTGCTTTATTGATGCGAAACTCCAGAGAACGTGCTAGAAACGTATAAGTGAAAGTAGCGATATCAACATTGATTCCCCATGTGTTTGGTCACATTTTCTTAACAAGAGACCCCCGACATGAAGCTGTAGATAAAATCTAGACATACATTGTTTGAGTATCAGTTTCATATTTTGAGACCGTTTGATGTATTATTAGAATGGTAGTAGACTCCCACTCCTACACCTGTTTACAGTCTGGACAACTAGATAACACAGGCCTTAGAAATGATGTATTGTAGGCAAAACTATGAAACTGAATTTTTAACATTTTTAGTTTTGCAGTACAGTAAAGGTAGAGGAGCAGACCTTTACAAGTGAAAAACACCATTGTTATTATTACCATCCACGCTTCAACTAAGTGATATTGTGCATTTGTGTCAACTACGTCTTGACATTTTCTCACCTTAAACCATGTCTGTGATATCCTTTTATTCAGTTTATTACTGCAGTTAATTTAATTTTTTTCATTTTGAAAATAACATTGTGTCCAGAAGCTAGTTTGCTCTTGTAAGTTGGGGTTATTTAATGCCACTTTAAAGGTTTGTTTTTATTCATAAGCAATTGATTGTGTTTGAAGTTTTCAGATTCACAGACTGAGACTTGCTGACTATTTCAGTTTTCTATGTGACATTTAATTTTAACGCATTGTTTCCATTCCCTATCATAACTTATACTATCAGTTACCACGGCTTTCAGGCTCCCCTTTCCTTGTGGCTTTTTGCTGTCACTCATCTCAAATGAAATGATATCAACAATACCATCAACCCCAAGCTAGGGCTTGTTAAAGTATAAGCTTTGCCCCCACTCACTCCATGTTGCCTCCAGGGAGAAGTGAGATCATCACCGTTTTCTGCACATCGTCAGGGATATACATATAGACTCAACCACAGATACAGTACACACACACACACGCACTCACGCACACACACAACCACACAGTCTTATTGCACTGTCCGCATCTCCAATATAAATAAAAGAATTGTGTGTTACAACAAAGGCCCATGATCTGTCATACAAAGCATTCACATGTCATGTCTCTCTCACCCTCTCCACTATTTCCCCTCAAGCACTGTTATGACAGTACATTATTCAACCCGCAATGAAGCTACAGATAGAGGTTAAAGAAATGCGTGTTCATAAAGGAATCCATGGAGAAACAAAATGAGGGAAAAATAGTTTGGTTTTTTTAGTAAAAGGTGGTGAACCATAACAAAAATATAACATATATACTGTGTATATATATATATATATATATATATATATATATATACAATATACAATCTACAAATATACATATAACCAATACAATTAATGTTGTGAGCAAGATAAAAGGGGATATTTGTTAAGGATTTGCAGTACTTTCTTAGGCTATTTAACTAATATTTCTTCACATACAGCCTTCTTTTTGCAGAATAAACTCTTGCTGTTCTATAAATGTCTTCAACCAATACCCCCAGTTCAACAGACAAAAGCTTGCTCTGTTGTGCGCCTTTGTTTTCCAGACATGCCTCAGAACAGTATGGTACATCAGCACTTACATCTGTAATCTAAGTAAATTCTTGACTTAATATAAAAGTTCTGATGGTGCAAAAATCTGCTGTGCATCATCTCACTAAGTGATCAAGCTAACTTTTGCTAATTAGCAAGCACAGCTGAGAGTGTCATTAGTTCTGCAGGTATCCCGATGAAGACACTAGATGAAAAATCACCAAAAGTCAATAATAATAATAATAATAATAATACATTTTATTTAAAGGCGCCTTTCTTGGCACTCAAGGACACCTTACATACAATAGGATACATCATCTGGGAATCATAAATATCTGTACAAAATTTTGATCTTGCTTCTGGCCCTATAAAAAAGGTCAGTGGATCCCAAAAATTATTTGAAATCCTGCGGTGACCATTAATGTCTGTGCAAATTTTCATGGAAATTCACCCAGTAGTTGATGTGTCAATCCAGATTAAAGTAGTGGATATTGTTACCTCTGGAACCATGGTGCTAGCCTGAAGCAGGGGGTTTCTTTTTCTTCATTTCATGAGGCACTTTCCTGGCATAAGAGGATCAAATGGGCTCTATCACCCTCTCCATTTAATTTGTTCAGATGCACCATTGTTGAAATCATTCTCAAGCAAAATGTTCTCCATATGGAGAAAAAGGACTGATAAAAGGATCACAGTATCATGTCAGCAAATTTCCAAAAGTGATGAATTGTTTTCTTGACTCATTCACCCAGAGGACCGTCATTATTGACCATTTTAATCATCAACTATGCTCTCACTGCTACTTCAAACTAACTATTCCCAATGATTAAACAAGTACCATTAAAGACCAGAAGAGAAGTGTCCGTCATTTCTCTATTCTCTGTTGTGTTCTCTATGTCCAGAGTATTGTGCCTTGAACTAAGTACCATTATATAACCCCAGATGGTTCTCTGGCGCCTCTGCTCATCTGTAACATGTTCATGGGTCCAGCCGGCACACACACACCAGAGCATGCAGGCGGGCCTTTGATGTCTCTCCCCTCCTGGGCCTCCTCAAAAGGGTGATTCTCCTGAAGTTTGTCCAGCCTTGATGCATCTAGCTGGATGTTCTCCAGGTCTGATGGGGAATGGAACGCTACTGATTTAATTCCCTGCATCTATGCAAACAATATGTCACCCCAGGGATAAGCTATGGCACTCGTGTTGGCCTTTAAGTTTAGAGCTGCAAGCATCCACAAGCACTTGTGCACTGCAGGTCCAGTTATTGTCTCCCTCTTTAGGCCCCCAGTCTCAAATAATGACAGTGGCTGCCAATTCCAGACAGCTTTTCACATTTTTACTCACAGTAATTCACACCAAAGGCAGAGGTGCCCTTATATCCGCGCCATATGCTGCACTGTGGAAAGTGCATGCTCAGATGTTTAAGCATAGTGTTTTGGGGGGGTTTGGCTATTTGCCTAAGGCAGGTCTTAATGATAAGACATCTGTGAGATGTATTTAGCTGCGTTGATGGATGTTTACATAAAGTACCTGCCAAGTGGCATAAGAAGAAGATGTTTTGTTTTTGTTTTTTTTTATGGAGCCACTTCACTGCAATGTGGCACCATACAAAAACTGAAAATAAGCAGTGGATTGCCACGTGTATGTTTAGACATATATGTCTTTTTAACATATGTATAGTGCATGTGTGTGCACAGATCTTTGTATGTAATCCAGGGGGTAAAGGAAAGTAAAATATTGTGTTGGCTTTACTCTGTTATGCTCTTGTCGTGAGTCTCAGTGAGAGGAGGTTGGCTTGACTCTCTTGTTTTGGATAATTGTACGCTGCCGAGGTCTGTGGTCCCCTTCTCTGTCTCCCTGTGGCCTAGGCTGCAAGAGCCATATTTAGGTTGCACGTCCTCCTCATCCTATCCTGTCTCATCCCCATCCTGTCCGACACACCCCCACAACACAGCAAGGGGGCAGACATAGGGACAGCAAGTGGTCCTGAGGCCAAACTGTAGGTGTCTGAGCAAAATGTACAAAGTTACTACTACTTGTAATGACTTCTTCAGTACTGTTCAAAATCTTTGTTTTGGACCTGTTTTGTGGACATGAAGTTGCATGGTTTGGTTACATAAATGTTTTTTAGGGAATTTATGAAACCAAAAATATTTCAAACCATGCTTTAGCTGTTCTAGTGTTATTTTATTTTTGCAGGTTGTGCTCATTTTCTGTGGTATTATAGGGCATTGCAGCATGTTTATGAAATGAGATAAATTCGTACTTTAGATGGTGCAACTTGACTGCAAATTAGACTAATTTTCCACTGAATGAAAATCATGAAGTGGGATTGTATTCATTGTAATATTAAAGACAAAATTAGCAACATAGCATAGAGTTACTGGGTGTTCAGACCAAAAATAACACTGTTAAAAAAAAAAAAAAAAACTGAAAAAAAAATATAGACTTACGGACAGCCTTGCGGTTGTATGCCTCTACCAAGCAGCCAAGTTGCAGGAAATATGTTCACAACCTCCCCTTCCTGAGGTACAGTGTTGAATAATAACCTGAACTGTTTTTGAGTTGACCTTTGACCATTTGGATCGAAAAAGTCATCATGTTATCCTATTAGTCAACTGTGTCATAATTGACCTTCACCCTTGACCTTAAGATATTACTGAGGCACAAAGCTCTAGTCTTATAGGTGATAATTATTATATTGCACTCACTGTTCTCTTGAGGTCGTTCATGAGTCACAAAGATGGATGTTAAGATCTCTTGATATGAATTGTCAGTCAAGTATCTAAACTATAGGTTAGGGTTACAGGTTATGCTTAAAATTAAAATCTATAAGCGGTACATATAGGTCCTTGCAGGCCCACAATGTGCTGTGTGCTGTAGTGTGATCGTGCATGGATCACAAGCCATTGCCTGCATCAACTCGTATGCCTGTCTCCCGCGGCGAATAATAGTAGGAGCAGGTGTTGCTGCAAACAAAGGCTCATGGGAGAAGTCTTGATTTCTCTGGGTCAGTCTCATTTTCTCTTCTCACTCTCACACACATGCGCTTTCACACAAACACATCACCTTCTCTCTGCCTATCTGTTTAATCACCCAGTGAAGAATTTACCACCACAGGGCTTAGATTCCAGTCATTATCTGCTGAAATCGCCCATGTAACGCACATGCATGTTTTATAGCTAGAGGGCTAGATTTATATTTTTCTTTACTTATAGACTCTTTAACAGAGAAGACTTTTAGTAATGAATCATTCTATGGCCCATTTGTCTTTTCCGCTCTATGACAGCTCGGCATTAACCACATTATGCCGAGTCTTTTGAGTATTTCCTAACCTGATAATAGTGTACCTGTACGAACTGATGTGTTTTATATAGCTCACTGGGGGGAATGGGGCATATGAAAAGGTCAGAATCACTGCGTAACCTTCAGGGATTTATCCATAGAAGCACCTGCCTGTGGTTATTATGTACGTTATTTAGAAGAAGAAGAAGAATGGTAGAACAGGTGCTCATCAGTAATCGACTGGGAGAGATGGTGCCAGACAAGTACATAGATGCACTACACACCATTAGACATAGAGTATCTGGATATTATGTCGTTTTTGGGTGGATTGGGGAGGTGTCTTTTAGGAGAAAAGAGACTAAAGGAATCAAATATGACTCAGGCTGTGGGTTAGCCAAAAAATGCTTGTTCTGTAGTTAAAACTGGTAAAATCCCTGACGAGGCACAAGCCAGGCTAATTCATTCCCTAGTGATTTCACTTCGTTGCCTTTATAGGAATGTATTTCTGACCTGTTCTATTGAACAGCAAACCTTACTGGTAATGACTAAATTATTCAAGTTGTTGCTCTAAATGTTTCCAAACCACATCTGTGTGAAATAGAAAACCCACTATTTTCATTGTTTTCCAATAACCAGTCATCCCTTATATTCCCTGTCATCCCCCCTGTAGATGCTCGTAAGCATTACTGTTAACTGGAATAGGGAAGCAGAGTTTCCAGTATGTGAGAGTGTATACCATTCATCGTGGTACTCTTTCCAACATTTCTCCTCACTTCACGTTCCCTGGGATCACATTCAGCTGAGTAAATAATGGTGGTCTTTGACATTCAAGAGGGGTCATAGTAGAGCCCTCACTCCTGATTTACGCTGTTGTTGTTTGTTTGTTAGTCATCAGACTACATCACAGCTACAGTATGTCTATGGAGATGGACATTACGTCAGGTTCCGTGATCGTGGTTCCTCAAATTCCAGGTTTGACATGGCCCCAGTATGTTTGCTTGTAGTTTTTTAGCCACTCTGGCGGAGTGTCGGAGTGGCTTAATGGATGGTGATGTCGGTCTGTTGATCAGTCTGCCCCTTTGGTCCTCACTAGCTATTTCATGGATTGGCATGAATTTTTGCACAGACATTCATGGACCTCAGAGGATGAATCCCAATGACTTTGGTGATTCTTCCACCGTTCCCCTAGAGTAAGAGTGAAATGCAATACTCTTATAATAATAAAATATATATATAATACAATACTCCTCATGATTCCCTGACTTTTCCTCTAGCACCACCATAAGGTTGATGGATGGATTACCATAAAATATGGTGCAGACATGAAGGGTCTTTGTGCTACCTAGCAGATGTTAGCATGATAACACACCAAAGTTAGATGGTAACAGTGATAAACATTAATGAAAACACTGATGATGCTTAAACTGTATAGAAACAAGCAGTGTCACACATATGATAAATATTTCATGCCCGACTTTTCACATATTTCCTCACCCATTTCTACCTGTGATATCATAAAATCCTGCAAGAAGCCTTTTGCTTATACCATCCTCACACAAATAAAACACAAATAAATCTAATCCCGCCACAGCTTCTTAACACATGGTCAATGACAAGAGGTATCATGGTTGTGTACTCATAGTGTTTTTTTCCCATACGAAATGTGACTAAACACAACATTGACATTTTAATTAGGCAAGAAAAAGCCAAAAACTTCTAGTTTGTCTAGTTGAGGCGTTGTGAGATGTCCCCAGACGCAGGATGGGCCTTCAAGTATGACAGACCATGTTTGGATCAGACCATTACCAGGCTGATATCTTGTCATGTCTGGTCGTTGCATGTGAACCTTTGCCACCAATTCTGTATGAACATCCCATGTGTGCGAAGTTAGTTCTGGTACTGATTTACATACAAAGGTATACACATTATTATGCATATGCGTATTTGTATATGCGTAAACAGGCATGCAAGCAAGCACAGACAATCACACAAAGCCATTTGAGATAATGGCCTGAATACTGTATGTGAACAGTTGTCAGGTCGGAGCACATAAGCATCCTTGATAAAGATAAACCCCACCTTTGGAGTTCAGCTGAATGGGGTGGAGAGAAACCGGAATGTTTTAACGCAGACAAGCGGGAATTTGGAAAACTCCGGGGGAGTGAGGGATGACCATCCAGCAGAGAGAGGAAGCTGTGCCAAATTCTCAGGGCTATGTGATGACTCATAGGTTAAGGCCCCCGTGCCTGTAAACAGGATTTTTCTTATAATTTGAGTGCTGACTCACATGCTGCACTCATACTTTCTGCTCTGCTTTTCTGTTATCATCTGCATCACTGTGATTCAAGTAGTACTAATTTCCTGGGGAGTATGGGAGCGATGGTCAGATACTCCAAGATAAAGAATGGGTCAGGAGAGTGCGTGTGTACAAAGTTAAGCATGTTGCAGATAACCCCAAGTGTGTTGATGACGATGGTGCCAAAATGATAATTGCGATCATCACGATGGTGCTTCATTGTAATCCGCTCTCTCAGCACAACCTCTTTCCTCTCTTAGTGATGGAAAGTGTTGTGAAAGCTGTTGCATGTCAAGGTCGTGGTTAGGGTGTCAGCACTGCTCTGGTTTATCTCTTGATTAGGTTACAAGATGACCGAAGAGTTGGACTGGATATACTCTCCATCTCTTGACCCTGTCACTTTTTTCTCCACAAGTCTTACTTAAGAATACATGCATTAATGCAAATATGATAGAATAGAATCTAGGACAAGCTTTTACTGGCTTTTTTGGTTAAGTCCGATGAAGTTTAGCTACATTTCTCTTCTTTGCACTCTTTACCTTATCTTCATTGAGGTCATGACCCCTTAACCTCTTCATTTTCAGTCAGCATTGCATATACCCACTTTTAAATCCCCTCTGACTGCTGAGGGGACTTTGCCTTTTAACGGACGTACTTGCCGCCCAATACACATAGTGCATTCCTCACATTCTGGAAAGAAAGTGTCAAGGCTATTAAGGCCTGAAAGTAAAAGGTGTGTATGTGTGAGGGTGTTTCAGCTGAGAAGGCCGTATTACACTATGTCACATGCAACGGTCAGGCGTCCATGAGCCAACCTGTGCATTTCTCAGAATCCTCTATTAAATACCTTCAGTAGACCGTTGATTTACAGTCTCTGTTTAACAGCTCCTGAAACCAGTCTACAGTTGGAACAGTATGGTATGGACAGCAAACTCCAAAAGGATTCCTTCTTTTGCCTTACAGTAAGCTCCCTACTACACACACATGCGCGCTTTAATAATAGCAGGTGTGTCTCCCTCATCACACAGCTGCACACCAGAGCATGAGTGAGGTAGTGTTATACAGATAGTGTGTGTGTGTGTGTGTGAGAGAGAGAGAGAGAGAGAGAGAGAGAGAGAGAGAGAGAGAGAGAGAGAGAGAGAGAGAGAGAGAGAGAGAGAGAGAGAGAGAGAGAGAGAGAGAGAGAGAGAGAGAGAGTGAGTCCAGACAAATTTAGATGAACGGCGACAGACTACAGCAGGGAGAGACAGAACTTGAGTGGAATATTTTTGTGAGTGGAAGAAGCATAAAGAGAAAGAAAGCAAGAATTTAAAAAGAGAGGGTGGTTGGTTTACTGATTGGCAGAACCTCAAGAAGGCAAGAGTGGTTTTAGGAAAACTTTAAAAGCTGCTGGGAAAAAAAGGAACGGAAGAGAAAAGAGCCTGGTAAAAAGAAATCAGTGGAAACAGCGCAGTGGTGAGAAAGTTAAAATTTTAGTGGAGTGAAGTGTTCTAATCTTTTCTCTCCTGAGGGCGTTTTTGGACGCCTCTCTCATCAGTCTGGGCAGGACTCATTTGTCCCTGTATCCCTCCCTCCCTCCCTCCTCCTTTTTCCCTGTGCCTTAGTTCACTGCAGAAGAGCGTAACTAGAGCCACGCGATGACTACAGGTTGAGAAGTGAGTGAGAAAAAGGGAGACAGATCAAGGAGAGGAGAGACTGACACACACCCCACACATTGGAGTTTGATTCACGTTGCAGCCCACAAAGGTGAGGTGAGGAGAGAATGTCTTATCAGTTTGAGAGCTTTCCCGGTGCATGAGTGAGTGCAGGTGAGCATTTGCGTGCATATACATTTGTGTGTCTATATGTAAACATCTCTGTAGGTGAGAGTGGGACCATGATTGCACTGAGCAAGCGACTGCATGCAGCGGATCTGTCTGAGCAGAAAGTTTTCTTTGAATCCACCTCAGTAAAGGCTTCTGTTCATGTTTTAGTGTGCGAACCATTCTCATGTCAGTGATCAGACTTTGAAGCGTGTGTGCCAGGTTTGCCTTTCCAAGATCATAGTTTGGTGTGTGTATGAATCAGCCTGCGAAGCGGAGCCAAAGATACAATGTGAAAGTCACTGCACGCGGGTGTCTGTACACTGTATGCGTCTGCACGTGTGTTTGTTTCTCTTTGATTTAACTGCTCTCGCTTTCTGAGAGATCAATGGACAACAAGGATTTGTTTAGCTGTGTTAGCAGTGGACACCTAGTGAAGGACAAACAGACCACAGAGAGTCAACACGTCATCTGGCCGCAATATGGTCTGCCTGCACATTTTGCAGTCACATTTGAAATTGCTGGATTTCTTTTTGTAAAAGATTTGTATTTGCAACAGACATCAGATGTGAAAACAGTGTTGAGAAGCAGAAAACAGCTGTAGCAGATTGAAGTAGGAGGCGTCTCTACAGAATCTGCAAGCATGCATGCTTTCAAATTTCAAGAAGTAGCTGCAGGGGTGGTATTATTTTGCCCATACCTGTATTGTATAATAATAATTAATCCCATAATAATAACTGTTCCTAAAATATGCTCACATCTCAGAAGATTTTTTCCTCCTCTTTGTCCCTCATTCACTCTCTGTACACTGTTGTTATCCTGCTTTACTTCCAGCCCAACGATGACAGCTATGAGATAAGAGCTTCCAGGGTGTGGCTGAGGGACCTAAGGGTGGGGCTCAGGTAGAGCAGATAGAGAGGTCATTGTGGAATATTTGAGATTCCTCTGCAGTGAATACAGCCAGCCCCCAACGTGCATGCCCCCACCCAAAAGCAGATACCTTGCCTCCCACCAGGCACTCCACCCCCCCACCACCCCACCCACCCCCCCTTCCCTCCCTACACTCACTTATGCTCTCTGCCCTGCGAGTGGAACCTGCTCAGTCATGCCAGTCTGCCTCCTTGTTCCAGCCAAACTACCACACTCATTTAAAAGATGGAAAATCATCCTCAGCACTGCCAGGTGTGGCATTCCCCCCTGTGAGTGTAATGCTGTATTTTGCCAGGTGTGCCATCAGCATGTCTGAGTGAAGGAGACAGAAATATTACAGTATATGAATGGGATCTGGCCTAGGGAGGCTTTGGCTTCTAATCATTGAATCCGTAAGTTAACAATGAATAACTCATATTGAGTGGCTGTGATGTCTTGCTCTTGTGATGTGTATCTGTATTACATACAGTGTGGTCCAAAAGTCCCCAGTGAGAGTGCCTGACAAATTGAGCAGGACTAGCAGGGCCATAAACCTTTTTTTTTTTATCTCTTGCAATCATTGGGACATAAATTTAAAAAAAAAAAATGTGTGAACATGCATACAAAATGTTCTTTTCAGACTGTACAATACATATTCTGGTGTCTCTTTTTCTTTCTGGAGCGCTAAGGTACTCCCAAGCATCCATACAAAAAGCCCATCAGCTTTTACATCAAAGCATGGACGAGTCAGACTGACTCAGTAAGAATGACAGCGGGAGCTCAATTCCAACTTGACAGAACAAAATTATAACAAATTGCCAGATTTGTCCTTCAGTCAGCAATCAAAATCATGTGCAATTTATGAAGGGACTAACCATGTATTTCTTTGAAACATTTATAGGTGAATTGATTGATTTATGAGATTGGAGGCTGCAGTGAGGTCAGGAATCCAGGTGTACGGCGCTGTGAGATAAAGGTGCCAGACGTAGATTCCACTGTGAACAATAGAATAGACAAAGGATGTTTGATATAAAGTTAGCATGCATTGGAAACATTGGCTGAGAATTAGAAAGCTAAAGGTGTCATGGCAGGCGAATGCCTCAGGCAGTTAGAAGGAGTGGGACAGATGGAAAGAGAAGGGTGTGTCAGAAGAGGGAGACAGCAAAGAAGTGAGAGAGAGAGAGAGAGAGAGAGAGGAGAGTCCCTGTCCAGCTGTATGACAGCAGTGTTGGACTGGTACATAGAGCGCTTCAATGGCCCAGTAAATGCTGCTGGAATGAAAACCATATCAGAACTGCAGACTTTTTACCTCATGTTACCTCTCCCCTTCCTGCTCCTCCCCCTTTATCCCTTCTCTCCTCCTCCCTGCCTTATGGCCTCAGTGGGTCTGGTCTGGCAGTGGTATGGTTTTCATTAGTCAATTACAACCTCTGAAGCTGGCTGCTTTTCTGAATCACTTTTCTTTCCTATTTTTGCTTCTTTTTCTTTCTAAGGTCGCCTTTCACTCTGCTTGGTACCACATTCCTCTTTTCTCTCTCTCTGAATTTCACTGAAGATTAAAGCTCAACCAACAACTCATTGCAGTATGTTATGAACTCAGTCTTCCCTTATATACTGTAGCCATCCTTATGACAACCTCTTGTCAAACTGCCAATTTATATTTGATGTGTTTTTGATGAAAGAGGTCAGTGAAGTTCATAGAATATCCTCAAAGCGTAGTGCATACCATCCTCTTGCATCTGTACGTGCATGTAGAGATGTATGCACAGAGCAAGATACACAGCACATTCTCAAATGCAGGAAAAGCCAACACATGCGAGCCCTCACTTGCTTCTCTGCATTTATCAATGCATGCAACAATAGGATAACTCAATATGCCTACTGGGATTAAAATTGTCAAACATGGAATAAAACTCCTTCTAAAAAAAGCTGTGACATGCAAAACATTTCGAAGACACATTGAACCTCAATGATGCTCTGCTGTCAAAATGCAGTAATCAGACCATGTCCATGGGATCACTCAAATAAGACCATGACCCATGACATTGGAATGAACCAAGTAAATATTCATCAAATTCTCAGCTTGCAGCTACTTGCCTATTAATTTTTCTGTATGAATTATTGTAATATCTGAAGCACGCCAGGTGTGGCAGGTGGCACTGGCATTTTACAATGTAAATAATTTAATTTACAGTATTATTTTACTGTGAAATATTAGCAACTGAAAGCAGCTGTTAATACCTCAGATTTAACACCTTATGTGTAAAGCTGTATATGAGCAATGGCCTACATTAACAGTAAGAGTGTGTGCTGGAGCCAGGGTCTTGTAGGATAAACAGCTGTAGGCAATTTAACCTACCGGATGTAAAGCACGGGGCACTGGGTGATTGGTTGTGTGTTTGCTGTGGCAGCTCATGCTCCGGCTGAGATGCTCGAAGACGCTCAGCTGCTGGATGTTTGTTCCTGTTTTCCTCAGACCATCACGCTCTGATGGACCAAAGAAAGTGCCAATCTAGTAATCTGCAGCAAACAAGAAAGAATTGTGATCAGAACCCGCAGATGTAGCTGGAGTACAGCCGAATTATCACTAAACACCACAAAAGTCTCACATAGACCCAGCTCAGCATTTCCTCCCAGATAAGTGTTTCCTCTGTTCAGCTAGAGCAAGAGACCTGAACCCATTTACTTGGCTCAGGTTCTTGCTGCTTAAATCCATTCAACAAACATTTTATATTAACAGATGACACCTTCATGTTTTACTTGCTATCAATGCCAACCTCATCTTTTAACAATTGACATGTCATTTTGGATGATCTTTAGTTTACAAACGTGTATGAAGAGTGGTTTTTATATCTGGCCTGAGTTTTTTTTCCATTTCCTCTCACAGCCTTTAACTCAGCTTGTCATAAATTTCCCCCCAGTAATCTTTGTTTGGAGTTGTTTAATGTCTTGTTGCTTTGGTTTAGAATATAGATCACTGGTAATACTGTAGAAGGGATACCTGGTTTCATTCTGTCCTTTTATGTTCTGGCTGCTTCACATTGTGAGGGATGATTTAACACTGTTGAGTAACAGTTGAGTAATGGGTGAAAAAAAAGACTTCTGCAAGAGAGGATGCCTTTCTAATGTCAGGGTTCCTTTTATGTGATCTGACCATGTCATGTCAGTTCCAAGCATAAATAATAATTTGCTCATCATATTTTCAATGATGATATCATTTCAGGGCCATTTTTGACAAATGGATACAACAATTCCATTTGTAAGTAACATATAGTCCGTGTATGAACAATAAAAGCATTGTTTAATATAAATAAGTTGTGTGTTATGAAAGCATTTTAGATAAGGCACCACTGCTTTTAAGCCTGAGGCACCAAACTATCAACTGTAGGCCTGTGACACATCTCAGCACTTTCGCTGAGACCTAAGCAGAGAACCAGGGGCAGGGGCGTGGACATAATAATATCCTGACAACTTGCATGACTTTTAGTTCTGTTTGAAGGCACATAACTAACTTAATGAGCCAAAATTCCTGCCTGAGGCTTCAGCCAATCCATTTCTTTTTTTAGATTTGTGTTTGTTTCTTGTTTTTTTGTTTGTTAAAATATATTTACAATTCCCACCCAGTGCAGTGTGGAGAGCAGAGTAAAGTACAAGCTGGACTCCAGATTGAATTTACCACCCCATCTGATTTAGATGCAGCCCCACTGAGATCATAAAGCCTGCCAGCAGGGAGGGTACACAAGGATACCAAGTGTGGATAAGGCCAAAGTTAATGCACATCAGGGGTAAAGCACACACACACAGTGCAGATATACAATCCCATACTGTACACATGCACATACACACACACACACACACACACACACACACAGGCACATGCACATGCATACAATTTACTGCCACATTAGTTGCCCACTGAGACGGGACTATATCTCACGGTGTTTCAGATGTATTCTCACAATGCAGATGTTGGCCACCCTGCTGTGAGAATGTCATCTCCTGAGCAAACAGCTGTTATTAGATCACATGCCGTGTTTATGCAACACGTTATGTGATTGGACACCTTTGTCCCCTGAAATTTTGTGTCACCTGTATTGAATGGGGCAGGTATAACTAAGGAGGTAGGGCGGGTTTTCTGTCTCGAACCCGGACTTGCCTTGTCTGCAAGTCAAAGTGTCAAGACATTGAATCCCAAGTACTACCAGATTTGTATAGGTGGGGAAGAATGTACATCACTTCTGATAAAAGCATTTGCCAGAATGAATGTGAAGTAATCAGAGTGTGATAAGTCACTAGACTTTTATCCACTTCTATTTTTGATTCATTAATAAGTAATGGATCTGAATTGGAAACTAATAAGATTGTTTCTTCTTCAGCCACATTCTCACCCTTCCTTGTGCACACTCAATTGTTCCTTTCCCATTCCCATTCCCATTCGTAGTTTGTATTGGACAAAATATGTGCAAATGTTTCTTTTTGGGTCAGGTGGGGAGAGAGGTTTTCCCAGCAGTGAAGACACATGCTTACTAAGAAGAGTTACAGCATGAAGGATGAGAGGAAAAACAACAACTTTCACCTTCTGGCCATCATCCAAGCCTTTTTTTTGGAAAAAGAAAGGGGATCATGACCCACTGAATCACTTTGTTCTTCTCTCGTCCTCTCTAAAAATGAGTGAGGAAGAGAGAGACACCTAAAAAGGCTTGCAGTGGTGTGCACAAACATTCCCATCTTTGATAACTAATATGACTAAGGTTTCCTTCTGTGTTTGAGTGCTTGTGTAAGTGTGTGGGCGTGTGCATGAGTGGATTTGTGGTTGCACGGCTGCGTCTTTGTGTCTGTTTGTCTGTGTGTCTGTGCGTGTATACATGTGTTTGTCGCAATAGTAAAAGTACTTAGCTCCTTGTGGTTGCAGCTTTGCGGTCTCATGTACTAGATGAACTCAAATGTCTCACACCCACACACACACGCACAACTCAGAACACCTCGAGGTGACTCCCCATGGCAGGGTGCCCACTGTGTCACAAAACCACACAGTTGTACATTCCCAGACTCTGAGAGTGGGATTAGATTAGCAGAGTGGAACGCTCGGATCTGTCAGCCATGGTTGTGTGTTTGTCTGATTGCATCTGTGTGTTTATTTGTGTCTGTACATAAACGTGGTCTATGAGACTCATGCCAGCTCAAGGTGTGTGGGAAGGAACACGCAGCAGTGGCTGCATTTTTATTGGATCGTGTGAATGTTCTCCCATAGGTCAACATTTTATGGTGGCATAAGTGGCTCTGTCTGCCACATGCCCATTTTAGCTGGTGTATAATTTGATGTCTTCAAACTGAATGGCTTATTTGATTGGCAGACAAGTCATGCATGACTCAGTGCTACCGTTCCTCCCACAAAATCGATTTTCTTTTTGACTGTTTTATCTTTTAAATGTAAAAGCACTGATAACTACTGACACTGTGGATAGTTTACTTGATTGTTGTGTTGTAAAAATGCACTTTTTAAGTCGGCTCAAAACTTACACCTGTACTGTACTGTACTTTACTGTACTGGAGCTCCTTTGTGTCTCCTTTACCATATGATATGCATGTGAGCCAGATTTCTAGGCTTTGGCATCTGATGTGAAGGCTACATCAGGTTCAACAGGCTCACTTTTGATCCTTCTGAGGTGAGATTGATAAAAGAGCGAAACAGATGGAGTGTCATCACAGGCGTCATTGCTTGGTATCAATTTGTCCCATAAAGTGCACGTCAAACTCAGTGGTAGCTGTGTTGAGGCTGTAGACTTAGAAATTATACTGCAGTTGCCTCCAGTGACGTTGTGATGACTGGCATTGTTATTGTGGCTGACAGGCATTCTAATGTGAGCCGATATCTCCCACCGCTTCAGGCAGAGATTTCAAGCGACAAGAGCGATAGCGCAACTTAAAAGCAGCATATTCACCCATATTCAGGAACGTACTGAGAATACGCAAGGACTGGTGCCACATTTCAAGCCTACAGGAGGTGAGTGTTTAATACTCAAAACATTTTTGGGTGGAGTATCACTGGAAGCACATTATAGCGATAAACTGACAAGCTATAAGATCTAGAGTGTTTGTATAGTGCATGCTTGTGTGTGTGTGTGTGTGTGTGTGTGTGTGTGTGTGTGTTAACCATGTGTACGGAGATGGAGAGCCTCAAGGCCACTAAAGACATAAAATGTGTGTGTTGTTTCAGCTTAGATAGTGTTGAGTGTCTATTAAAGTGGTGTTGAATGGATATTGTGGAGGCTGGAGAGTGTGGGCGTATAGTGTATGTTGAGTTTGGTGTTGATAGCCCAGTGAACTATTGCAAGTCCCAACTACAACTTGGCCATGTGAGTGTTTGAAGCTTTGAAGTGGCACAGAAGGAATGGTGGCAGATACAAATGAGGAAAAGAACAGCAGATAGGGACAGGGTGGGGGATTGAGTAAGCAGCGATGTACCGAGGGAGGAAAGACGAGCAGGATGCCACCATCTGTTAGCCACATGCACGCCCCACAGCAGTCACATAAATCTCAGCCGTGCTCAGCAATGCAAGGCTGCATTCCGCCAGGCTAAACGTGCGCTGGCTAGCTACCTCCACACAAATGTGTAGCTCATGCATCATGCAGACCTAGGTCATACGTGAAACACATATACCGTAGCAAATAGGTTAAAGTGAAATACAATGGTTGGAGCAGGACGCTGGACTGATCAGGGAGAAATGTATTGGAAACCGTTTCTCCTGCCGGGAATTGTGATAGTAATGAGTTGCTGTAAATTTAATTAACAACTTGCCAGTTACACAATCATTTCAAATATGCTGCTGTCACATTAGACCCATGAATTACAGCTCCTAACTATTGGCTAGAAATCTGTAGGAAAAATACTGCAGCTAGGCAATGGTTGATTTGAAAGTTGTTTATAAAGGCAAAGTTCTTCTGTTCTTCTGGTGTGGTCCCTTGGCCCTCAACTACACGAGGAACAGTGGATGTGCAAATACACAGGGCACACACTCTCTCTCTCTCTCTCTCTCTCTGTCTCTCACTCTCACTCACACACACACACACACACACACACACAGTTACAGGTCACCAAGGTTAAAGTAAAGCTCAAGCAGGGAAATGTGTGGATGACTTGTGTGTCCTTGTGCTCTACAGATGGGCTGGAGACTTTAAACGTTGACTCTTCCCACCAGCTGTTTTTTTTGACAGTTGCTACGCTATAATGTTGGTGTATGTCCACTCTGGTGAGTGGAGACTATGACGGCAGCTTTCAGGTCAATGTCACATCTCATGCCTTTGCGTATCTACTGTCCACTGAAATGAGGAGCACTATATCACATAAAACTTACATCAACATCTGCTTCGCCCATACAAGTGTAGATTGTAGAAGTGAGATTAAAATGAATTAAAGTCAGTAGCATCTTACTGCTGGCATTTTTGATACAGGTGAAATAGCTGGGAAATAGGTATTTTTAAGATGTTTCCCTGGGAAGTGATGTAACAGCGCTTATCTCTCTATTGCTGACAGTTAGTATTTTGCTGGAAAACTATGGAATGTACTTTAAACTGAATATATTAGCAGTAGTTTATTCCACACTTCTTCATAATACTTCAACAGTACACATTTACCGGTGGTAGTGCAAGAAATACAGAGACTTAATCTATATCTGTTTTGTTCTGTTCTGTTCTCTCCTGATAATAGTGACAAGGCATTGCCATATTGAACCTCAGACCTCTGATGTGACTTTGACCTTTGAATTTCAGCTTCAAAGAAATTCTATTACACACTTTTATGGAGAGAGGGGACTCTCTCCATAAACGTGTTGTTTGTGTTGTTATACCAGTAGTTTTCCACATTATTTTTTAATTTGTCAATAACTATGAAATTTGCTTGTCATGTCTCTGATGACACCTCATATTACAAATTACAGAGTTGTGGAAATAATGCATTTGAGGAGGAAAAGGTTATAACTTTCATTATTATTGTAAAGAGGTATTTCATCTGGGAAATATCTTACATGTGCGGAGCTTAAAATTGCCTAAGATCTATAGAATGTGAGAGAAATGCGGTCATAAAAAAAAATCATATTTTCCATCTTTTGGATACAGTCACATATTTTTGGCTTTTTTGGTCTGATTTCATGGAACTTTAGATCGATTGAAATCATTGCTGGTGAAGAAATGATATAATAACATAGCGGCCAGAGATGAGTCACCACTAATTTCACGTTCCCTTTCAAACCCGCTGTTCAATTGTACCGTTCAAGCGCTGCGGGTGAACAGAGCCCAGCCAATGAGAAAACCCAGTCATGACATCACAGGCATGCAGTGTGGCAGATGGATGAGAACTATCCAGAAAAAACATCAGAAACATCAGCAACAGAAGCAGGAGTTAAACTCTTCTTTCATTATTTTCGCAGCAGTGATCAGCAGAATTGGTTGGAGGGCGGCATCCAGCCAGAGGTCTTGCTTACGAGGCAGGAACACAGTGGCACTCTCAGTTACTTTAGAGTAGGGAAACCATAAACGAGAGAGTGCCATTGCTGTACGTCCATCATCAATCCCTCATCAGCATGCTTCTTCTTTGAGGCTTTAAGAACCACAGGCGAAGTGGCTGCGTGCCTTATCCTGTGTAAAGGAAGTAAATGAAGGAACGTCCTTTGGAATATAATTGGAAAGTATGGGGAACACTTCACAGGGACTATGGATCTGAGGTATTGTTCCAGTTACTCTCGGGAGACGGCCGATTAATCTCCAATTTTCCAAGTACACTAACAAAATGGCCAGCTGATGAAAGCTTTGGCATGCGAAGTTACTGTTCGTCCAGCTGGCTTTGCTCCAACAAAAAAGTCAGCCAGCTGCCCAGATGTCAATTAATCCATGGTTTTAGCTTCTTCCTGCTAACTGTAATCTGGTTTACCATTATCAGAACACATATCACAAATGCTGTAGTAAGATGCTTCTCTCTGAATGTTAAAGAGATTTATGGTACTGTGTATCATCAGGATGGGCTGATTATACAGCCAGTCACATGCTCAGTCAGCAGCTGCAGGACAGGGACAGCTGTGACTTCCTGATTCCCAACTACTGATACTGTTGCCAAGCCAGGCTAATCACAGCTTGAGCAATTTCATTGTATGATATGATGCAGCTTACATTAAGTTCTTGAGAAACCCAGACACATTTTATGATCAGGGCTCTCACCTCAAAAATGGATGGAAATGAAAAGTGCTCAAGGTTATATGGAGCATCTTTAAACATATACTCCACAGCTGGTTGAATCTATTCCAGATATTTTAGGATTCAGAGCGTCTGCCTAGCAGCAGTAGAGCTCTACTGACATGTTTATTTAACTCATTTGACATCACTTGATGACGTAAAAATGATTAGCTAATGAGCAAGAGTGCTCAAATCTATCCACTACTTAACATGGAGCACACCAGGGAAGGAGTTAAGGAAAGGGCACAAAGCAAACATTTCCCCTGCCTTATCAATAAAATTAGATCACTGGGCATTTAGGAGATGATCAAAAGACAGTTAATGAAAGAAAGACTATTGTCATACTGGTACTGACTATCCCGTGTGTCTGCCTCACAAAGCATAAAATTTGTTCATCCTTCCTCGCTGACTTTCTTTTTCTCTCTTCTACTTCTTGCTTTCATCCTCAGCCAGACGTTTTTGGACATGTAAGATGTAAAAAAATGCAGGAAGGAGAAGAAGAAAGAAAGGACAGTTCTGAAGGAATATGGCTCGTATTAATCTGGAAATATTGCCTCATCTGAACTAAATTACTGGTCTGAACTCGCTGTCCTCAGAGAGCAGGCAGAGTGCCACCGGCAGCCCAGATGGGCAAGGAGTGGTCGGCAGATCTGTCACCGTGACCACGGTGAGCACATGAACCCCTGGTCTGTCAAGCTCTGTAGCTGTCCTTTTATACTGCGGATCAAAAGTGTTTCTTTGTTATTGTTGGGCTCAGATTTTAAACTCAGGGGCAGCAGCTCTGGAGGAGAATCCAGAAGTTTTGAAACTCTCTCTCTCTCTCTCTTTCTTTGTCCCATTTCCTGCTATCTTTTTGGCTTTGTGCATGTGCATATAAATACCCTCTAAACAAAGATGTGAAGATAATAAGAGATGATTGGTTATTGTAAAATATTAAGGATATCCTTTTAGTTTATGACTGCATTTGAACAACCCTAGGAAGAAGATTTAAGGACATGGTCAAACTAGTGCCTTGTTGTTGTGTGGATCCAAGATTGCATTGCTGGAGGCCATGAAATCTATAGTTAGATGACGGCAGCTGGCTTATGGTGTGGCTACAGCTTGCCAAGGCTTGTTTCCCCTGGCTTCCACGGGTAAGGAGTAGAGGCAGGGACAAGTGACTGCAACATCTCTCACTGCTACTCTGAGGAATTTAAAGGTGTGATTGCACACGCTACAAGTAAACACTGGCCCATCTGCTCTCTCTCGCCCATAACTGAGCTGAACTGACACATAAAAATTTCTGTACGCTTCATAGTAAGATAGGCAAGAGCCTCAGATAGACAAGAGGTAGATATATGACTATTACATAATGTCAGTGGCCAGTGGCAACGAGTCAAGCAGAACTTGTTCCTATGATTGCTCATAACTCCACCTGTCATGGACGAGGGCCACTCTCTTTTTTTATTGGTTCATAACTGTGAAAATGCTCAAATGACACGTGCGCATCAGATGAAAGGTTTTGTTGCATCGCTCTCCTGTCCTCAGATGTGTAAACATGCTTGCCTCCAGAGATGCAGAGAAGCTTGCGTGAAGTGGTCGGACAGAAGGGGTCAGTGGAGGGGGAGGGGGAGGAGGAGGAGGGATCAGGCTGTTTTTCTTCTTACATGAACTCCAGTTTTCACCTTTGAAAAATTTACAAGACAGAAGAAAGATGTGATTTATCTCCAACGATGATCTTTCATGAAAGAAATCATAAATTGCCGTGCAGATGCCCCTGACAACAGTCTCTAACAGAAACCAGCAGGAATGTTACGGTAGGTATGAGTGACAACAGGCAAACAGGCTCAGGTGCCTTAATGCTTCAGTTACAACTACTAAACACATACAGCAAATACCACACTGTACACTTATGAGGTAAATAAGGGCAAAACACTAAACTGAAAAACAGAAGATCTCATGAGACTGTACTACTGTAAAAAGGCCATAGGTCGCCTGTGCAAGCAGCTTATTACGACCCATAGTTACATTTTGTTGTCAGGGAGCTGTAGTAAGTATGATGGGAGCAAAGAAAGAACTTAGGTGAGTCCACATTTGGAGCATGTCGTGGTGGATGAATGGGCCGACCAAAGAGGACCACAAGGACTTTCACGCAGGACGCCGCTGTTTGTTTGCGTTAAACCAATAGTCACTGTTGTTTCTTTTAACCGTGACCGTTCCACAACCTGAACCATGTGTTTATTACTGTTACCATGACAATGAAGGTCCAGTTTGCCAGCAGCTGGTACGCTCCTACAGTTTGTATTATTGTTCCCAAGATGACAAAGGTTGTTTATACCTGCTGTTGGTGCGCTCCTATGAGTCATGTCTGAGGGAAAGGACAAGAGATGCATATGGTCGTTTAGGTTGTAAGACTTGTTGGATCTGATAATGAAGTCAGTAATAAAAGTGAGTAATATAAATAACAAATTGTATTTGTGCAAATAATATTTATTCTTAGTAGTATTAGTGTTGCTATTAAAGACAACGGCTCACTAAAGAGAATATAAAATAAAAACTAACATTACATTCATTGTTTCAGATTTATTACTGTTTAGTCTGATCTGAGTCACTTTATATATCATATATATGATATATGATTATCTGTTTATATGATAAAGCTGCATAGTGGATACATAGCTGAAAGTGGACTTACACAGTATGTTTGACAGATGAATAGCTCTGCGTTATGACAAGAGAGCCTTTATCCCAGCTTTCTTTTGATTGGTTTCCCATGGCTATGATATTTTGTATAATGTCCATATGTTTTGTATCATATCTATGGAGTGTTGATCTGATGTAGAACAAAGGTTTGGACAGGATTTGGAAAGCATGATCAAAATACTGAATTTCAAATTCACTTTTTACCTAAAGCAAGATTTCAAATACATAATACAGCTGCAAAAGATATAATATTGACAGATATAGAAATATATACATGTATGCAATCTTGTTAGGTCTAAGGAAAAGGCTCCAGAGCAAAAAAATGTTCTTTGGCCTTTGTAAGAAATGTTTCCAAATAAACAAAGAATGAATTTGGAGTTTTAAAGCCTATATGATGAAATGAAAATGAAAAATGCTATATCTGCAGACCAGACCAGAACATCAACGCCCAGTATCCTTAAAGTGCAACACACATGAAAGGCGTAATGTAGCTTCAAGCCAATGCACCGGTTGTTGCCCACAGAACATACTGAATGCGCCATACAGACGGAAGAAGTAGTCATGGAACAGTAGTTGGGTTGTGACAATCTTGGGAACAATGTGTTAAATTTTTGATGTGTGTTGAACCTCAGAAATAAGACATTGCCATATCTTGACAAGTTGACAGGTCATTGTAGGCTGACATGGAGCAAGACGCCGCTGATATGTGTTGTGTTTCAGACTTTTTATCAAAGTTGTAATAAGTCAGCCATGTGTGAATATAATATTTTTATGATACTGACGGTTTCTGTCATTTTCAAATTGCTGGCCAGAGCACCTCGGAGCAAAACTGTGGGAGGTCAGTGTGAGCTCTGATCTATCTGTAAATGAGATGGGTGCATTGGACATCCCTATTGTCTGACAGTAGATTTGGCATCTGATAAATCTATGTATTTTTTTTCTCCCTGCTCTTTGAAGCCCCTCCACCCATTCTCCCTGGTGGCATCATCTTGACAAAAAGGCGACACAAACTGGTTGTGTCGTGACAAATGTCATCATGGGTTGACACGTCACCTCATTAGGAAACATTACTGTCAGATTTCCCAGCACCGATGCAAATCAACTTTTTGAAAAGCAAAGTTTGCATCACATGCTCTCCCCTACTGTACATTGACTACTTCTTTAGTCTGTATCGCCCGGTGCCCGGGGTGTGCTACATCAACTGATGCTACGTGACGCCACATATGTGTTAATAACAACAAGCCTGTCTTACAAGGCTAAAAGATGTTGACATAGCCTTCTTTCATAGGAGACGTAGATTCTGGTCAGTGCGTCCCACATTTTTACATTCACCTTGCTTGCATACAGCCGAACTCTGACCCCAGGAAATACATCCCCGTGTGAGAGGAAAATGAGCCTGTGAGAGGCCCACTTGTGGGCGGCAGAGTGGTTTTATACACAGACTGGCATTATCTACATCTCCTACTCCACTCAAAGGACAGGGCCACTAAATATACGCTGTGAGGCCTTCCCAGGCTCCTCTGGGCTGGGGAGATGCGGCCGCTGCTTGGGCCAAAGGCCAATGACATGGCTGCCGACCTCCACGGAAAGTATTTTTAAGGTCAATTACAGGGTACAGTGCCTTTAGATGGCCGACTGGTGCTGAGGAGGCCTCATATTAAAGGTTTATGTGGAGAAGGACCAGAGAAGTCTGCCATAGCTCTCCCCAGCTCCCATTGTTACCACACACCCACTGAGACAGTATACTCTGAAAGATTCATCGGGCGATGCGTGCAGCATGTGTGTTTTCATATGTGTGTGGGTGTGTGGGTGTGTAATGAAAGAGAGACTAACACAGAGAGCGAGATAAAAAAAAAAGTCAATAGTCATTGAATGATAGACAACTGTTATTAAGTTAACTATTAAGCTGATAGTGACTTGTTGGACATTTGTCCAAATGTTCATGTATGGTGTGGTGTATGCCTCACATTTATCTAGAATTTCTTGTGAATTATGCTGTTGTCAACACTTTAAGCCTGAAAAAAGCTTACAGTGCTTCTAATTAATCACATGTTCACGAGTTCAAAGAGTTCGAAAGAGTTACTGGACTTGTGGATCCCCTAACATGATTACAGATTTAGGTCCAAATCCAGTCCTAGTTCATGCAAAAGCCATTTAAATTCCCAGGTAACACGAAACAATTATTTCATTCATATCGGTATTTTCGTAGTGACAGTCATGTTAGTACAACATCTTTGTGTCACTATCCACCACAGCTTAGCAATGAGATAATGTCCAGGAAAACAAAGATTTGAAAGATGTCCACTTGACTTGAACAAATGAGACTGATGATGCCTCATATTAGCTTGGATTGAACTTTAAAATGCATCTCTGTGGATTTTGACAACTACATTTTTACAGACACCAGTAACTTTTTCCATGTGCACTTATGGTTATTGTTTTCAGATATACTTTAAAATGTTGAACCTATCCTTTAATAGCATAACATTAATCATCTGGGTTATTTAAATGGCTGTAAAATTACTTTTCAGTAACCAGGCTGGCTTCATAATGTTGCTCAGAGTCTCAACAGAGAAAACATGCAGCGTATTCATCCATAGAGACGCAGACAGATAATAAACACAAAATAACAAACCTACTTTGTTGCTCATTAGAGGGCTTATCTTAATCCCTTTGCTCCCACACATACGCACACACACTCACACAAGCCCCATTCTCTCCTCATAGGCCACACACGCAGACCCACACAGCTGACCAACACTCAATATAAATGAACATCCAACGAGATGATTTTGGTCCTTTTCATGATTCATTCCAACACGAACTCCAGCCGGCCATAAATACAGGCCTGTCAAAATGTGTTCTACCCCACAGAGTGGGGAGTGGTGCAAGGTACAGTAGACACCATTCACCTCTCTGTGTGTTTGAGGGGTGGTGGGGGGGCATAGGGAAGGTTGGAGTTGGTGGCTTTGGTCTCCATGAAGAGTGAAGTGTTGATGGGACAAAAGTGAGGGGAAGGATTGAAAGGCCTATTTGTGCAGATGAGAGCCAGGCATCTGTGTGTTTGCTTTGCTGTGGCTCTGCTACAGTTCAATGGCAGCTCTATCCACCACCCTTCTCTATTTCAACCCAGACGCTTTAATCGAAAGAAATAAAGACACCGGAAAGTGGAACCCAAAGAGGAAACATTGATATGTGTTTTAGTATTCAGCTGCATCGCTTTATCACTGTGTTCCAGACATAAATGACATTTTGAGTCAGTTACCCTTCAATTAACTACAGTTTAGCCTGAGACACCAGTCTAGCGAGGCACAGCGGTGTGATTATCTTGTTTTCACTGTGTGAACATGATTAGCAAATGGGCTGTTTTTTTTTAAGTGTCCTGGGATAAAAACTTTTCTTCTCTGCTGAGTAAATTAAGAAATATTTGACCAAAAAATGAAAGATGAATCAAGATATATATTGTTCTTTGTGAAAGTTAATTGTGAGAAGAACCCACAGTTCCTGTGTATAATGACTCACTTTTCAATCAAATCTTTTGTTTCATATAATTCTTGTCTTCATCAGTGCCCAGCATGGTTAATGCTTAACTCAAAGCAGCATTAGAAGTAACATACATATTGAATGATTTACGGTCATGGCCAACACCGAGTGCCAGCACTGTAAGTAGTATTCCCTTTATATAGCTAGGCGGGCAGTAAGGGTGGGGTGATGGATTCGTGCAAGGTACATCCAACTTTCAGGTATGAGACTGGAATTTATTAACCGTAGCTGTGATCTTATCCTAACCATATCTAGGTATGCATCCATGCAGTCCGCTCATTCATTTGCCCCAATACTGACCATGTTAAGGATATCAACCAGGGCATGACCGATCCACATTAATCACAGTGTCCTTGTCTATACCGTTATAAAATTCAGTGTTATTTGCTTTCAGTCACATTCTTTCAGCCTCAGCAAGCTGCTGACTTTTATGTTATGTTACCTCACATCAAACAAACAAATACCTTCAACATTATCCACCAAATGTACATATAATAGTGCTTTCATCCTACAATTAATACAAGTTGGGCCATTCCAGACTTAAGTCAATTGGTATCCCAATTACATTTGTTAGATTATCAAAGCAAATCAGAAAAGGCATCCAGCCATTCAAGAACTTATGCTTGTTCATTTATATATATATATTGTATATATATATAAAAACTTTTCCAACAAAAGACTAAGTCTTGCTCCTCCAAAATCATGAGACACTTAGGAAGGGCCTTTTCCCCATTCTTCATCTGTTCTTCTTCTTTCACCCCGACCCCCTCCCTATCCCACCCCACCCCCACCCAGCCCAAACCCCCAGTCCTTGTCTCTCTGGGAACATCATCACTCTTGGTCCTCATGGCGGGGCGAGTACACATCGCTATGCTGCTAAGTCTACACTGGCTGGGGTGCCCCGTGTTTGCCCTGGGGGAGAGCATGTGTTCGTGGCCGCTGGGCTTTCTGGGTCAGAAATGGCACACCAGGGTGTGATGGGCTCTGCCCGTTGCTGGTCATGGCTGTCGTAGGTGTGAAATTCCCAGAGCTGAGGCTGGCCACTCAGCCCAGCAGCTCCACAGCCCAAAAGCTGCACAGACAGAGGGAGGGAATGGTGTTAGACCTTTTGGTCAGCCAGCATTACCTGTGTCTGAGTTGAAACCCACTGTCTCATTTTTCTGTGGCACTCATTGCACAAACACACAATGCACTCATAGAACTAGTCCTTGTGTTTGTAAAATACTGTTTATTCCTGCTATGATTTCTTAATATGATAGTTTTTATTGGACATTTCAGGTGCTTAGCAGTCGGTGAGTCATGGAATAATGTCACCATATGTAGTCAGTGCCCACACTCAGTGCCCTTAATTGACAGTTATAGTAGAGTTGGTGTTGGTGGCGATGGGAAGGCCTTTCATTGGGGCTCTGGGTGTGTCACCAACATAACCTGGAATGACCTTGGTACTGTACATCCTCGCAGCAACTGTGGCAAAATTAGGTTGCAGATATCATTTTCCAGCTTGGAAGAGAAACAGTGCTCTTGCTGTACTTACGGGCTCTGACGCCGTGCTAAGTAGCTACATACAGTAAATGTCAAGCTGAAGTAATTGTATGAAACGCAGACCTGAGGCTTGAGCCTTTCTGTAGCAATTTTTGTCAAGTCTTGTTCAAGAAGCAGTCCCGGTTATTGATGTGTGTGCACCAGCTACTGTGGCACACAGCCAGTGTTTGACACTTGACTCTACTGTCTGCCTGCCATGGCTACAATGATTCATCCTTTTTACTTTGAAGTCCACAATTGGTTCCTCAATATTGTCTCTCTGTATTTTTTTTAAGAAAATAGAAGCTACTCCATAGCGTGTGAGCTTTAGCAAGCTTTTCCCATTGCTATATTTAGCTTTAGCTTTAAATATATTTAGTAATTACTGTACAGTAGGTCAGTAAATGTCTGCCTGTACATTGCCTCCAAAAGGTCACAGTTTAATTTGTTTTTTGACCGAGGTGTTGCTCCCTTAGGGGAGGTTTGAATACTCCAAGGTCATTAAAACACTTTATATGGTTAGCATTGGTGTTTTATATGACTTTTTTTCTGCCACAGAGAGAGAGAGCCCATTTAGACACGTTACAGGACTGGCAGAGTGAGAATATGGGTTTATGGGTAAAGTATAAAAACATGTTTTTTTAAATGCCCTGTATGAACTGAAGATACTTGTTTAGACTAGTATAATACAAGCCATTGGTGTCCTGATGTGCACATGCCATAGGGCTTGGTTTAAACAATCTCCATATTCATCCTGGAAATGTTGAGGAGTCAGACTTGGGTCCCTTCACTTTGATACATCTCACAAAGGTTTTCTGTGTTAAGAACACAAAGTCCCCTCTCTCCATCTGCCTCAACTCTGCTTTCAATTCAGGTTGTTAAGAGTGAAATTTCAATTTCACAACAACCTATGATTGAATCCTGAAGTCCAATATGATCTCAGCTGCCAACCAAAGGCACATTGTTTCTGATGCACTACACAAACTTTAAATACTATTGTATGTTCTTGTTCCGTTTAGTTTACTCGCATTCATATGTGATCTTACCACAAACTATTTTTGTAGTTACTAGTGTTAAAGAGTTTCAGTCTGTACTAGAACGTAGTATTCCCTCTGGCCCATCCAAGCCTGGTGTTTTGCCAAATGTGTGTGATGCCTGACAGTCAGTTCTTTTCCTGTGGCTTTTGAAATCCACTTGCAGAGGCAGCATGTTTTTGTCTCTTCTGTAGCGTGAAGTTCCTGTGAGATGATGGCGTTGTGCTTCCTGCAGCCTGCTCTGTGTAAAGGGTGTGTTTAAGAAAGTGGTGTTTAGATACTCACCCATATCTCCCCTTACTTTGATATTTAATGCTGTCCTTTTTTAATCAGTAAGTCATAACCGAACGCTTATAGGCAATCAAGAAGGCAATTGACATTTGATAAGAGGACATTTTCTGACCTGTCATCCCAATCTCTTCCTTGTGCCAAGCTGATTCATGCACCAAGCAGCATGTGGCATTCTCCCTATACACACTGTGTCGTGTTTGTTTTCGTTTTGGACTGAATTCAATTTGCAGTAACAGGATTCAACAGAAAGATAACATCTGTTGCTGTAAATCTTCCTAATGAGCTTCTGTACTGTACTGTTTATGTGATGCACTTGGTTAATGATCAAAATAAATGTGTGAGGAGTTTCTCTTGAAAAATAACCACAATCCTAAAAACAAACTCAGCTATGCTGTCAAGTGACACACAGGTTTCTCCTTCCAAATACAGAAATGTGGAGGAGGGTGAGAATGGTGTTGTATAAAAGGGTTAGTGCCAAACTATGCCTCGTACCTGTTTGTAAATGCACTGTATGTACATTACAGCTCAACTCAGCCCCTAGTGGTTGAATATAATATTGTGTCCTTTTAGTAAACTCTACTTCAGTCCTAAATCCCAGCTTTTGATCCTGAGGTGCAATCATACCTTTTTTTCTTTCTTTTTTTGCTGCAAAGTGTGACTGACAGCCTGTCATTACTGTTTTAATTTTCCTCATTATATGGCTACTTTGTGCTATTTTTGTCTATTTACTATCGTTATAGTAATGACAATTCTTGATTACACAGTAGACAGTAAACAAACAACAGCTTTCAGATGTTGGATTAGTCTTTTTCTCTGTCACTAAAGCCTCAGATTAAAGGCATAAAACACCACAGAGGGGCTGTCCATGTCCCTGCTTTTGGAGGATTAGTGTTTCTTAGCAATAAAGTGCACTGAAATGAGTTTCTCTCTCCTCTCTCTGTCATCCCTCTACCAACGCAGGCCTGGCTTTCAGCCCTTAACCTTAAGTACTGTTTTGTGGACCCATGTAAATTTGACACCATTATGCCACAGAGAGGGTCTGTGTAGGTGTTAATGCTAGCATGGGACATCGCCAGAGATCTGTGTAAATCTGTATAATCCCTTCTTATCTCTTCATGTGCTGCCAAAAAACGTGTTCTTTTTTTTTTTTTTTTTTTTTACTTTTTGGTGCTTGTGATCCTTTTGTGAACTTTTGAATTGTTCTTTGTCCTGGAATCTGCTTCTTTTTCGTGTTGTTTTGTAATATGACATTTGTGTTTCTCTCAGCTGTTCTTCTACTGAAGAAAGTACTGCTGTATCTTAGATTTGTATTACTTCAGCACTGTGCTTTTCTGTGAAAGTACTTCAAATGGGACACCGTATGCAGGACTGGCAGTCCTGGTGGATGTTGTCATGGTAGTGCCTCTTTCTAATTTTCAGCAGAATCAGTGCTATCCTCAGTTCATACTATGAACTAGAGATTGACCTACAGCATTTACCAGCAAATGTGCTGTCTAAGATCCTTGGGAAATCACTATTTTGAACTTGAATTTTTGCTATTACATGTCAAGGACCTGCAGTAAAAATTTGATAATACTGTACTATGTCAGATTTTTTCCTGAAGTTGAATGAATCCCTCTGTGCCAACACATTTTTCTTAATTACACATAGATTTAAAACATTAAACTTTGCTTTTTTATTTTTACTCCTCTGTTCTTGTACTTTGCGCCCCTCTCTTTCTGCGCCATGGCCTGGTTTAAACTGGCAGACTTGGTAGAGCTAGGTTTGTGTGTGGTAAAGCTTGCCTGGGTTGAGTGTACCCAGCCCCACATAATTACAGACAGTAAACAGCTAGTGCTTTTAGGCCTGTTTTCCCCCCGTCTGATGGGGAGAGAGTTCAGTTTGGCTTAAGAAGAAAAGGCAGCAAGAATGAGAGGGAATGAAGATGGACAAAGCGTTCTGACATTGGAAGCAGTTTGCAAAGAGTTACAGACAGGTTTATAGACAAAAACACACAGAGAGACAACTTTGTCCCCACCCCCTAGAACCCAACACACACACACACACACACACACACACACTCACACGCACACACACACAAACATACACACACACACACACATACACACACACAAACAAAAACACACACACACACACACACACACACACTCTTTTGATGTCACTTTCTTACAGTAAACCTTAATAAGAACTTTCAGCAACCCCTGGTTAAATATGTGTCTTCTCTTTTTAGTTTTCTCCATAAAACTGTCAAATCGATCACCCATCTTGCTCTATGTCTCTCTCTGAGTGTGTCTGTGTTTTTCTTTCCGTCTGCCTGCCAGTCTGTGCCCCCCCCACCCCCCACCCCAGTGAATCCCTGCTGCCTCACACTCTTCACTTGGTCCAATTTAATAATTTAATTCTCTTCCTTCTGTTTTCCTTCTCCGTTTTACTTCGTACTCATTTCACACCCCTCACCTCACACACACTTCCTTATTGTATTTCACTGGCAAAACTTTTAAGCTCAAACAATTCTGAGGCAGAGTACTAAAAAAAAATTCAAAACAAACAAATAACAGTTTGTGGAATCAAGCCATATACTATATGCCAGGTCTCTGTCTCTCCATCTCCTTCCTCATGTCTCTCTGTCCCTCTCTCTCTCTCTCTCTCTCTCTCTGTGCAGTGCACAGCGCTGGCAGGCGGTGGGATGGGAGGTTTTCTTTGGCAGTCTGCTCCCCCTCTCTTGGCTGGGACAGGCCCTGGAGCGTGCTACTGGCTGGGAGTGTGGAAGGGAAGCGGGGAGGTAGTGAAGGAGGAGGGGAGGGAGGGAGAGAGGGCTTGGGAGGAGGGAGACTAGAGGGGTGGAGGCGTGGTCTTGCAGCTGCTAATGAAGTCTTCTCTTTTCATCCTCAGAAGGCAGAGTGTGAGCGGACGGGCCCAGGATCTGCGTGGCTCCACTGCTTTCTCTGCCTGTAAAGTGTGCCGAGCGCCGCTCTGCTCTGCGCTGCCTGTGTGTCTCAGCACCCGCCTCCCACAGCTGAGAGATACAAAGAGACCAAGCCTGAGAGACACCGCTACAGTCATGAGGCTTTCCCTTGTATCGACTCCACAGCATTACTCTTGAGGTAAGACTTCAGACAGTCTCCTCCTTGTGTGCTGGTGTGCTGCTCCTGCCTGTCTTTCTCTCACTGCTCCCCTTTACTGTCTGTCTGTCTCTGTTGATTGTTGTGGTGGTGGTGGTTGTGGTGGGTGGGGGTGTAAAGGGGTTGTCCGGTTTAGGTCCCTCCCACTTTTAATGTGTGTGTGTGTGTGTGTGTGTGTGTGCACAAACAGTATGTGCAATGGTAGGTAGGTAGGTGTGTGCTTGTGCAAGCAACCATGAGTATACTGTATGTGTGTGTCTGTACCTATGCACGTTTCCTACACTGTTTTTGTATGACCACAGACTGAGTCAGCATTCAGTGAAAGGTTTATGTTAATGGTGATGAATGGCTCCTACTGGTCAGGCAAGGAAGAGGGTCAGACCGGGGCTGAGAAGCTCTGGAAAAAGGATGATGGGACATTAGTTATGGGATGGGAACTTTGGTAACAGTTTACTGGAGGTGAATATTCCCTTTTTTTCAGAATAGGTTTTTGTCAGGTGAATTTAATATCACTGTTTTTTAATTTTATTGTTGGTTTGGTCTAGTGCTAGTGTAATATACAGCTGTACAGTGATACCACCCTCTAATTTCAAATGAGCTGTTAAATGTTTTACAGGGCAATGTTACACCTAAGTGTGTGTGTATGAGTGTGTGTTTGTGTGGACACGTGTGGAGATGTTTATTTGCCCTGTTGATCGCTGTTTAAAGCAGATGGATGCAACAGGCTACTGGGGCTCATCTCTGTAAATAAAAAGGACAGGAGACAGTCTGTACTCATCTGCAGCCCAGTGACACCAGGCTTTGAAGTGATTTCACTGGATCTGTCCTCCTCCCCGCTGGGCAATTCAGATCCGGCCTGCGACTCACTCACTTTCATCCACATTCCCTTGGAAATCCATCCATCTGTATTCTTTCACTCACCTCCTTCCTGCTCCCATTCACCCTATGAGTTCTTGCACCCTGTTACCCCTGGGTGAGGCCATCACCTCCTATCAACACCTACTGTTTTCTCATAGTGTTCCTACAGTTTTACTCTCCATCCCCACTAGTTTGACACGCTTCTAGCGAACGGGTCTTTCCGATACCTCTCCCGGAAAAAAAACTAAGCGACTTTCCATTAGTTTCTGCTGGGCCATGAGAATTATGGTTTCCCAAATGAATAGTGTACAGGAGCCTGGCTTAATTGAAAAAACACAAGCATGGTCTGCCATGAAGGAGACGGTCCTTGTGTCACTGTTGAACTGTGTGAATGTACTTTCCAGAGCTGGCTAGGGGGAGAGAGAGAGCGAGAGAGGGAGCGAGAGAGAGAGAGAGAGAGAGGAAAATACAAAAAAAAGCATGAGATAAGCTCAGGCAAATAAAGTTCGGAAACGAAAGTGTGGAAAATCAAAAGGACTGATTGAAAACATTGTGGGTACTATAAAATATAGATTTGGAAGTGAATGAATTACGAGAGGACTCAGAAAACTGTTTAAAAATTCTTCTGAAGGAGCCCAGAGGAAGAGAGAAAATGTGTGTGTCAACTTCCAGTTTGGCTTCATCTGGTCTGTCACCCAGGTCAGTGTGTATAAAAGGTTATTTAAGTGGGATATAATGGCAGAAGGAAGCCATCATGAGACTGTTTGCTGGTCATTAAGCCCTAAAGGTCAACAATAGAAGCCACTGTAAAAACCTGTTTGATTGCAGTCTAGCTAACAAGCAGCATCTCTCCCATGATTTTCCCACCAGGGGGTCATCATAACATTTAACCCTACTGGGGGAGTCTGCTCAGCTGTGAGAAAGTTTGTATTGTAATGAGACCACCAGTGAGTCTTTAGAGAAGTTTGTTCTATATTGCAGAATTTCCCATGTGAAAATATTTGACATATCCTATCAATATCTGTCTCATTATCTTTTATTGTGTCTGCTGCCTACTGCTCGTCTCTTCCACTTCAGTTTTCTCCCACCCTCTTTGCTGTGTTTGTGTGGCACCCCCATATGGTGATGATTGAGACTCTGTCATTGGTTCAGATGGCACATTTGTCACACACATGTTTGCCAGCAGCTGCTGTTGCTAGGGAAGGCAGGGCTGCAGGGGGAAAGCATCTCTTGTTGACTTCCTCACTGGGTGGTTCATTTGTTTGTCAGGGCCCTGTGACCTCTGACCTCGCTACCACCTCCTGCCTCTCACACTGCCCATTTATGTAACTCTAGACTCCCTGACAGCCCAACTTCCCCCACTTTTCCACCGAACCATACTCTGTCCACCATTACAGAAAGAGGCAAATATAGCACAATCAACTGTTGCAACAATAGGTCTAAAAGTAATACTTCTAAGGAAAGGAGCTACTTCACTGTAACCTCACAGAATGTGCAGAGTGAAGTGTGAAAAGAGAATTCTCAGGAAGTATTATTTAACACTCCAAGGAGAGGTTTATCCATCCTTTTTCATAATTAAGGCACATTTATCCTTTCTGAAGAAAATGAATCATACTCCTCCAACCAGATATTAACACTCAGTCTAAGTTTTAAATGTAGTTCTGTGACTAAGGGGTATGATAATGACTCAAAGTTTGGTTTATTATCAGCTCAGCAGGTACTGTCCAGACCAGTCACTAAGGTTACATAACACCGTGGAGGTTATTCATCCTTTAATTCCCACGTCGAGTGACAGGGTCATGACTTCTGACCTCCCAGCCTTACTGCTGACAGGGCTGAGCTGACTTTCATTAGACTTCAGTAGTGAAAGCTGAACAGTGATCTCAACCTCAGAAGAAAATGCTCATGTCAGTGGTTAAATCTGCCCGTCATCAGCAGCATTATTGCATTAAATAACCAGTTTAGATATTGTGTAAGTAGATGAGTAAATGAAAATGCTTCTCTTTGGTTAAATGATATGACTTTGGGGGATTCTGTGTCTGACTGACTGTAGTGGTTTGCCCAGGCAAACATTCGTACCAGCTCATCTTTGAATACAATATTGTTCCTCTGTAGCAATCACTGCTTTGCTAATGTGTAAATGTCTTATTTCAAGCAGAAAACAGTCACCCAATGGGGCCATACAGACACAGCCATGCATTCCTATGGGTTTATCTCATCGTCATTATGTGAGCATTTTGCGCTGATTCAGTCAGTGACAAAAAAATCTTGACCTTTTCTCAGCGGTGATTTGTAGATATGAACATGTCTCTCCTTGCTTAAAGAGGCTGTAACTTTAGGTTATTATCAGACTAACTATTGAATTATCAAAGAAGCAAAAATTGTGACTCTACTAAACCATGAAGACACTGCCAAAGCATGCTGCTTTCACACTCATAATCCTTTGCAACCAGAGTTGACATCACCATACTGTAGGTACTCCCCTGGGAAACACACACTACCCTCTCATTCTGATCTGCAATGTGGCCCCTGGGGATGGCCCTCCATCCTCTCCATCGCTTGGATTAGAAAGAGTTTGAAACTGTTGCTACAGTAACGTGAGCAAAAAGCCTAGCATCAGCAATGGGAAAATGAAAGGAAATAAATAATGTCCTTACTTGATCATACCTGAAGCGTATGAGTTTTGAATGTATTTGACAGACTCCCAAGATTTGCTCTCAGTCATTAAAACTATGAGAAACTCAGAATTAGACGGTAGTAAAAACTTTTTTTTTTCCTCCAATAAACACATTAGAAAGCCAAACCTTAATTTGTTAGCCCGTATAATTTTCAGCTAAATTTAAACACATAATTGAAGAGTTGCGTTTATGATTAAAACTCAACATTTTGTATGTTTGTCAAATGAAAATATAGGCCTGTGTTAATTCACGACTTACAAACATTGCCAATATAAACAAATCTCTGCATGACAAGTCCTGTCACAATCTGTTTAGGAGTGATCGCAAGTTGCATTCACATGTTTTGAATTTTGTGTGCTGGGGCTACTCGGATCATTGACTTAGCCTCAAACATTAATGAGCTATAGCCTAGTTTGTCATGTGAAATAAATTGTGGTGTGAATATTTTTGGGTAGAGCTGAGGATGTTAACATTCATAGTGTTAGCTCATGCTTTCTGTCTCATAATGCTTTTTTGTTGTGCTTTTTCTAAACAAATTTAATGACATACACTACCAGGGATGGCAAATGTCTCTGTACAGTTTAGATATTCATTTTCTTCAGAAGGCAGATAACATGTTAATTATTATTTGGAGGAGAGATGTTGAAGGTAGGAAAACAATATTTACTTTAGTCAGATTCAGCTATCATTGCAGTTTATAAACATACAGTAAAATGTGGCCTTAGAAACAAATTTAGCATTGGCTGTAATTCCTCAAAATTTTACTGTCATCCTCATTTTTCTGTATTTTCTGTAACACACCCCTCTTATTTATTCCATTTTTCTGTATGTTATCCATATTGCAACTAAAGGTTTGTCACAAAAATCTTGTGTAGCATCAGGAAGCTTTCAGAGTTAAACCTCTTGACCTCCCCTATGCAAGACTGTCTCCATCTCTTTCTCAGCTCAGCTGCTGTCACTCTCAAACTGCTCAGAGGGCCAGCCAGGCAAACAGCGAGACATGTAGTGCAACCACACATGTACTCATAAACGGCCTCATCTGTTGTAACTTTGAGGGCCTTGAACATGAGATCTCGTATCACAGTTATCAGTTACGTCTTCCACCAGCCTCTCTGGTGCCGTCTCCCGCCGGTGGTGTTCCTACTGACCACCTAGTTTTCCCACACTAGTATCGGGCCTGTAATTGGGATTTGGAGCGGCATAACTTAGCAGACTCAGTGTAGTGCAGATGTAAAACATATGACCTGTGGGAGACGAGAGTCCCTCAGGTTCCATCATTTTAGCTCTTTCCTCCACCTCCTTGCTCTTCTGCTATTCCTCACTATCTGTGTCCTCCACTTTATACAGCATTCAGCATATTTTCCATCCTACTGTCCGTCTCCGTCACGTCACACCTTCAATCTAAAGGGCCCTCTGAGCTCCCACACAAATCCACTCACGGCCTCACAGACTGAATCGTGTGTGTGTGTGTGTGTGTGTGTGTGTGTGTGTGTGTGTGTGTGTGTATGTGTGTGTGTGTGTGTGTGTATGTGTGTTATTGTGTACATGTGCGTTTACGTGTTTGTGTTCTTGTTTGGTACATTTTATGCATTCTTGACTTTAAGTTCAAGTATCTCTGTCAGATTGTAAGCGGCATATTATGTGTCTACTGACAAATGGCAAACTGTTGGATCAGGTGTCATGTGTTTATTAGACACTTTATCCAACAGGCAGAAAATTGGCCTGAATATTTGCCGTGCTCCTCTGTTCCTTCTGCTGCGTGAATGCAGACCCAGCAGCTCTGATTGCTTCTGACAGTGACAACAAGAACAGGCTGCCTGAGAAGACTTTCTGAAGACCTCCTCCTGTATCTGCACAGAAAAGTCAGAGGAATGAGCCAAATCAAACAAGAAATTGTGTTTCTCTCGGACATTCTTTTGAAATTTGCTTTTGAAAGTTAAAGATTATACTGCATCACAGTTGGAATACCATCATAAAACTTTATGTTTTTTTTGGGGGGGGTTTTTTTGGTATTTGTCGGTACTCAGTGGACTCCAGTGTGTTGAGTTTACAATATACAAGCCCAGACATCACTGTGTTACACAAAGAAAGGCAATAGTGTTGCTCAAGGACCACAACAGTAGAGCTGTACTTTATCTCACACTGCCTGATGCTTTGATCCACATTGGTGACATCAGGTCTTTGGGGGGAGGGCAGCAAGGGGAATCACCAGTAAATTATAGCTCAGGCACATCCCCAGACACCTTGGCCAGGGTCCTAGAGCTAAACAGCTTTAGGATTGCTTTCCCTTTTTCAACCCCCTTTCTGCTACATTCCTGCTCTTCTCCTCTCACTCCTGCATTTCGTTCCAGATGTGGCATTGTTTAGACACATTTGTTTTGGGCTCAAGCCGGTAGACCTGCACACGGTCTGATGTCATGCTCTATTTAAAGGGAAGCCATGAGAACTGGGTGTGTGGAGTGCGCTGTGGTCTCACTTCAAAGCATCTGCCCAGGACTACCGATGACTGTCGTCCATGGCACAGCAATCTATGTCATGGACAGATGACCACATTCATTTTAAGTGTTGACAGACATGTCATTTTCAGGTTCAGAGAGGAGGCACAACTTCTCACAAAAGCCAGAAAGATGGAATTTTGTTTTGTTTCATCTCACATTGCCCACTGGATTTTGTGAATTTCTCTCATTTTCACTATCATTTGGAACAACCTGCCACTGGTATGAAGAAACAATCCCTGGACTATGGCTGTTAATGGTGTAACTGAATGTAACTTGACAACCATAGCTGGATGAAATGAAAAGATGATGCCCTCAATTGAACCAACAAACAAGACAGGTTTTTTATGGGTCAGAGGAGTCACATGCTGCCTAAACTTTCATGCCTCTCTAATTAGCACTGTCAGTCAGTGAACCTGGCACCTCATGCCATTGAAGAATGGGATAATGAATCTCATTCTCTCTGTGTCTCTCAGTGTGTGGGATATGTTTATAGGGTATTCTCCATCACTGTAAATACAAAATTTTTAGTTTTACAGTTACAGGCGCGTTATGAATGGCACCTTTTCTTCTTAGAGGGGATGAGAGGATCTTTTCCTCGATGACTGAGCTTATTGTGCCGTCTTATTTAAACTGTCAGCACAGTGGAGAGTCTGCAGCAGCTCACTATCAGGCTCTACTGTCAGATTCCCCATGGGGGCTCTGCCTTCAACACTGTTTGGCCTTCAAACACACATGTATTTGCCAGGTCCTCTCTAGTGTCCCCGGTTCAAACAGCTATAAGCTCTAACCCCGCTGAATATTTCCGGTTCAAACGGGCATGTTTGCTACTAGATCTTCATCCCTCAGTGTTCCCTCTCGTGTTTGCTCAAGGAGTTCACAGTGACTTCTCGGCCCTTCATGGAGTTGAAAGCTGGAATGACATGAAGTGTGAGCAGACAATTTACGTATTTCCATTCAGTCATGCATACATACTCACACACACACACACACACACACACACACAGAGAAAGGGAAAGCAGCGTTTGGATAATATAGTCATCAGACAGTTGCTGTATCCATATGGCCTCCCAGCGACCCACATCACACTGCATCAGTGCAAACAGTCCACATCCTGACAATGCTTAGAGTCTCAAGCACTCTGCTTTCAAAAGCAGTGTTGCTCTAAGAAACTCAGTCACGAGTGTGGTATGGATCCCTCAGGTCTGAAGGTGAAACTGTCATCCTATAAAAACAAGGTCCTGACTGTTTTTAAAAGCATTGCTCGCCTCACCTGTGTGGTATGATGGCCCTGAAAATCCAGGTGAGCTGTTCATTTGTTCTCTCAGGTGTTCAGCCAAAGCTGTTGCTGTTGTTCCTAGGATTTTCAAGGAGCTCCTCTCCCAAAAAGTTGTCAACACAGGCCGAGTTTTCCCACTTTTACAGCACACACGTAACTCTTGTTCTCTTCTTTGTTCCTGTATTTTTAGGGTAGTTATATATAAATTTAGATGATTTTGACGCAAAAATGTGGGGTCTCTGTGGGTCTCTCTCTCTCTCTCTCTCTCTGTCTCTCTCTCTCTGTCTCTCACACTCTCTTTCAGCATAACGTTGACCACAGTGCAATGCCACATCAAAGAATTGGACACATGTTTACACACTTGCATGTGCAGACACGCAAACAGACTTTTGGATCATTTATATTTACTTCCATACAAGAAGATAAACAATGAAGAGAGAATCTGGAAAATTCTCTAGCACGTGCGTCCATTCTCACATACACATTCACAAACACTCAGACACACAAACAGTTTTCCTGGCTGCAGTCCAGCGCAGCACCCAGTGTTTCCTCCAGCCGTACAAGCCAAGAATTACACATAGTGCAAGCATCACAGTTCAGCCCCTGGGTCATAAGGTCAAGCACATCTAGGTGATCAGTGCTTCCGCTCCAGAATCTGTTTATGACTGTGTGTATACACACCATGCAGTCTGTCAGACAATTGTATACACCCCACACCCAGCCTCAAGCTCACACAGCTGGCACAGCCAAACATTCACAGAGTCTGTTTCAGGGAAGGGGGAGGGCGTGTCTGTGTGTGTGTGTGCACATGTGTGTGCGTGTGGGTGCATGTGTGCGTGAACTCACTCAACCTAAAGGATCCTCAACCACCACCCACACACTAAAACTAAACCATACAAACATACACACTCACAGTCCTACACAGGGATTGACATATAGGTTAACGCTGCATAGTTCACACAATTATTAGTTGATTCTGGGAAAAAAAAAAAAAAAATCAGCCAGACTGGATTGGATTTATTTATGATTGGCAAAAATAATAGACTGATTGCGTCATCGTTCTTCCGTGCGTGCTAGAGGCACTCCACACAAATTTTACTGGCTCCCCTATCTTGATCTAATACAGCCTGTATCTCTTAAAAAAGCTCTTGACTCTCTACATTCTCCTCACATTCGTCCATTTCCCTTCACGTGAGAGTGGATGGAGATATATTTGTGCACAAAAGTTGCAGGAACCAGAGAAAGTGCTGCAGGTCTGAATATATACAGTCACACAGATGTGGTCTGTTCACACAAAGTCGAGTGCTAATCATTCTCTTTTCAAGGGTAATACACTCACTTTTTATAGGGCTAAAACAGGTGGCTGGTCCGTACAAATGGGAGGTGCAGATGGGTGAGGTGACGGGGTGGCGTAATGACAAACTTTCAGTATGAATTAAAGTTAAACATTGTCATTTGAGAGGAGTGTCAGACTGGTTGAAATGTACCTTTAATTTACTTGCTTCTTCTTTTTTTTTTTATGCAGTTTTGTTGTTTGTATCCCAGATTCTTGTTTAGCTTTCATATTCAGGAAAGCTGTAAATCTAAAAGGATCAGAAAAGGAAACATTAAATCAGGCTATTCGTGTAAATTTACAACACTGGTATTTGCCAATCCATAAATAAACATATCACATATTGCCAAAACAGGAAATCTATCTATCTAGGCAAAAAGTTTCATTTCACAGAAAAACAGCCCTGGAGGCAAAGTTTGGCTTCCTGTCACAGTGGTAGCAATCCCATTTCATGTAGCATCTTTGACTCTGCCTGAACCCATTTGTTTTTGTAACCATTTACAAAATAGTCATCCCCATCAACACAGCTGACTGACTGACGGAGTCTGTGTGTATGTATGTATGTGTGGCAGAGTATTTGCGCATCTATGTGTGTGGGTTTGTTTACCTGTGTGTGTGTGTGTGTGTGTGTATGTGTGTGTGTGTGTGTGTGTGTACACACACACACACACACACACACACACACACAAACACACACACATATGTTTCTGTTTAAATGGCCCTTGTGGCCTCTCATGGCTATCTGGTTATATCTCTGCTGTAGAAAGTTGGTGCCCACCCCTCTAGATTCAGCCTCAGCACAGTAGTGTATATCTCATTTCCGTGTTTGCATGTAGCCCTAAAATGCCCAGGAGAAGAAAGAGATTTGTTATGTGAACCATGTGTGACTACTGACGCAGATGGGAGAGGTTAAACCAGCAGGGAGCTCTGAGAGTGTGGCTTCATCTGCCAATCTATTTCACTCTCCATCTGCCGTCAGACGTGAGATTGACAGTCTGTGAGATGCTATCAGCTCCTAGACAGCTACTGAGGCCTAAAATGACCACTGATACTGGAGATAAGGGTGTTTTAAATCTATATTAGCCTTCTAGGTCCTCCTCCAGGCCAGGGTAGCGAATGAACTTTTTGATAAAAAAAACATAACAGCCAAGTGGTGTACAGCATTTCATACTGCATAGTCGCTGCTGTTGCTCAGTAAGTTGTAGGAAATCTGGCTTTTTTTTTTTAGGGGACTGACTCTCTAAAGCTGGATCTAGTGAGTGGGCTTGTGCAGTTGGGCTAAGCTAATGGAGCTTCTCCCCGTGAGCCACAGTGGTATTATAAGTAAATGCAACAGATAGGCGGATGTATTCACAGATTATGGGAGTGATCCTCAAGCAGCGGGCTACCAGTGGTACTTCTCATCAGTTTAACGTTCAGTAGGTTGGTGATGCTTTTGGCTGTGTGTTGTTTATGTAGCCCTGGGCAGGCTGTCCTGCTACATGTTAGCACAGTATTAAATCATCTCATGCCAACAGCATTATCATAAGGATGTTGACTCTGGAAAGCTACATATGGCTCAGATTCTTGCAAGTGTCATAGTGTCATGTCATAGTTGTGTATGGTAACTATATAAAGTACATCTGGATTTCTTGCAGACATTTTTTTTCCTGCAGCTTTATTCATTAGATGTAAAACAGACAGGAGTCCTGCACATTTACATTATATTACCATGTTACTACAATCCATAGTTGTGGTTAAACAGTTAATGTAAAAGTTGCAGGACTTTCAGCTCGAGTGGAGTGAGATTGAACTGTTTTAAAGATTTCTATTTTGTTTATCTTTGTATATTTGTGGTGGTACTTTTTTTTAAAAGGACATTACATATGACGCCATCAACATGTGTATAAAGCAGATCAAGTCATTAACTTTTCAGCTTTACCAGTCACTGTATATGGCATCCAGCCCCACTGACAGAATACTTGTGCCTATCATTCCCAGAGGCCCTGGGTTAAATGAGAATGCTTTCTGCAAGAGGCACAGCTCCAGGTATGTTAACAACATAAATGCCCTGTAGCCCTGTAGCAGAAAAGCTTTCTCCTGCTGCAGTTCTGAAAAAGGAAACCTTGGGCTCTTCTAACAATAGAACGCCTAATGGGCAGATCATCGCCTGGACCACAAATGCCTCTTTCTCTCAGCTAGTTTTTATTTGAGAAGCTTAAACACATCTAAGAAGCTTAGTTGTCTCGTACAAACAGGCGCACACCAGGTAGATGGGCTAGGGAATCCCCCGCGGACTGCCTCACTATCAGCAGAGAGCGCTGATGTTATCTTCGTCACTCTCCTTGATTCTAAACAACTCCTTTTCTGTCTTCTTTCCGCCTCTGCCACTCCGTCTCTCTTGTCTCCAGACATAAACACACTCCCCCAGTCTCTGATGCTCCGGGGAAAGCCACTGATGCAGCAGTGAAAGCCACTTCAATCCAACCCTTTCAAAACCTCATGGCTCTGTGAAATGCTAGACTGTCACTGTGGTGCACGCAACCTCCTCGGAGTAGAATGACAGACTCAGAGGAGAGCAGCAAGGGAGAATGAGAGTGGGCAGACCAGAGGTATTACTATCAGGTTTTCGTCTAACTACAGCAAACTACAGGCTGGGTCTGAGCCAGAGATACCATGGGGCTCTTCATATTCCCAGAGGCGCTCATGTGCATTCTGCTTATGAAATAATATGCGGGACCTCAGCTATTCTGTTTCACGGAATAAATGTACCATTATTGCTGACATTTTGTTTTCCATGACTTTCCTAGTGAGTGATATGAAGAGAGTGGGGGTGGCAGTGTTTTGGTAAAACACTTGGATACATCTATTTTCTGTTGGAGAGCAGCTTCCCTTAGTTCCGCCATATGTTTTGGATAAAGTAACATGTCCCACATAGATACTTTTATGTGTGATCGACAATTAGCCCAAATGTGTTCCTTGTTTTCTGAGTGCGGCTCCCAAAGCTTCAATAAAATATGCTTGAGACGAAGCAATGTGAAGTGGTTTGATGTGCTCTCTGTGATTAGACTTCATTTTCTCCTTTGGTTTGTCTTTATCACTTTCCCCTCCTCATTTCTCACTCGTCTTTTACGACAGCTAGCTCACTCCCTTTGCTCTATGTTTTGTGAGAATATCATGAGAGTTCATGGGCAAACAGCCTTTGATCAGGCACACACGGCCCGCAGACAACTTCAAACACAGCTGTCAATCAGAATCTTAAAATGTCAATGCTTTATCCCTGATTTATCTAGACTGCTGGTTTTCAACTAAGTTCCCAGGGCTCATTGGTCAGGCTGTGATGGAGGGCATTATAAAGCCTTCAACAGAATTACTCTGTGTCATTTATAATTCAATATCTAACACAGAGCTTCAAGTCATGATGGACCTTGAGTGAGTTTTAATGAAAGATTTCCTGCTTGGTCCCTGCCAGGCCGACTACTACGCAATATCACCCGCTCTTTAAGAGCTCACTCCTTCAAATTAAGGGTGAGGGAAAAACTGCAATGCAAAAAACAGAATATTTTCAAAGGATCGGGCCTAAGTTCAAGGAAAGTAACAGGAGCTGTATCCGACTTTAGACCCCGGCATGGGTCAGTGAGAGTAGGACTAGTAAAACCCACAGGGCCATGTCTCCCCCTCTCATTTCCCCAGTTCAGGCCAAAGATGAGGTGATCCACATGGTGGGGGAAGTGTGTGTGGGTGTGTGTGTGTGTGTGTGTGTGTGTGTGTGTGTGTTTGTGTGTGTGTGTGTGTGTGTGTGTGTGTGTGTGTGTGTGTGTGTGTGTGTGTGTGTGTGTGTGTGTGTGTGTGTGTGTGTGTGTGTGTTTGCAGGGACAGAAGGGAAAAGTCAGACTTTGGTTGTGGTCCAAGACAGGAAAACGCTGAAGTAAGCTCACCCGTCACCTCCCAGACTCCTGGATAAGGCAGTGGCCTAATTATGCCTAATGCAGTTGTGTGATTTATTCTTTTAGCACCCTTTAACGGTGTGTGTGTGTGTATGTACGTATGTGTAAAAGCAACTACCAGTCTAATGCAGTAGTGTCGCCGAGGAAAAGGTCAAGTAAGGAGAACTGCACTGAGGATGTAATGATGTATCGGGCTTGTTTTTCTGTAGCAGATGTGTGTTTTTCTGACAGCTTGTTTTTTCCTCCTGTTCCATGATTTGTGTCAGGAGCTGAGACTCACCCATTTCATGCTGTACAGACAGAATAGCCCCCACAGGCAGAGGAAGGAGTTGGATCTGTCGAATGATGTCAGTGTTTGGAGAGGATGACTCTGGTGGTGGTGGTGGGGGGGGGGGGGGGGTAGATGAGTCTGGAGGAGGGGAAGAGAAGAGTATGTGTGGGGGAGGTAACAGGAGATCCCCCACAGAGATGCTAAACTCCATTACAGACTGAAAGAGAAGGAAGAGGACTCTTTACAAGGATGAAGAAAAACGTTCCACTTTTAATCTGTGTGCAATCTAAAAATAACCTCCCCTCTCTGTATACTGCCCACTGGGGCAGGCTTGTTAAAGAGTCTGTCTCCAAAGAGAGAGAGAGTCATAGTTCTGGAGAGGACCAGACAAAAAGAAGACAGAAAAGAGACAAGAAAAGAGGGAGGGATTAAGATGGAAAATGGAGCATGAGTGGGAGGGCAGCAAAAAAGGCAAAAAAGGAAGAGGGCTGGGAAAGATGTGGGACAGATGAATCTTCAAGTGAGCGAGAATGAGTTCATGAAGCTTTAGAGACTGCAGAGTGGATCAGACTCCTATGTTGTCAACTGTTCCCTCTCACCACGCCAGTCAACCAGCCGGACTCAGTGCAATGCCATTACACACCTATTTGGCCCCGAGGCTTTTGTGAGTCTTGGTGCAGCAATAAAAGCACCTAGTGCTTGGAAATGTGGAATAACAGACGAGCTTTTACAGGGCCCGGTGGCATGGCCCTTCTCAGAGAGGTTCACCACACAAGCAGTGAATCACACACACCACATAGTCACCCATTCTTCAAATGCTTCCCTGCTCTCCTGTCTCAGCGTCTGACTCACAACTTGCTACTGTACCAGTTCAGCCAGCCACCCAGCCTGATGTGTCATCCTCATCTCTGTTACTGTTATGTTGCTCTTTTTCCCCAGACTTCCAGGAAAATTAATGGAACAGGACAGTGTTGGTTTGTTTTCAGTGGGGACTGGGATTTGGTGACTTGCGCCAAAGACTTATGAGAAGCATCTAACAAAGAGGGGAACGAGTTCTAAAAATACTAGACACTGTCTCTGGGACCTTCAGATCCTCCCTCGGAAACTAAAACAATCTTTGGCCTTATTCACTAACATCCATCTGCCCAAGGGTAGGAGACTTCTCTAGACTGCATACACCCATGGCTTTGTCTTTCTGAGCAATTTGGAGCAAATCTGGCACAGTTTCTACCAGGTGGACAAACTGTGCTCATCACATGGTGAAGTACAGTAGATACAGAGCAGCACCCTCCCTCTGACCTGCGGTAAAAGCCTGATTCTCAGCTCGTTTGAGTCCAACATTCCAGCTAAAACAGGGGCTAGTAAAGACATCTCTTCATCCTTACTGCGGCCTCAGTGCCCTTTCTTTTTATACACACACTCACACTGCTGCTGCCAGCAATTACATATTGTTCCGATATTCACTCAGACGACATAGAGAGCAGAGCATTGCCTGCCAAGTACACAATCACAGCGGTGCAATTACCCAGCACAGCTGATAAAGGATATTTGGAGCCTTAAGTCACATACCTTATCAGGGGTGCCTTTTCACTACTGTGATGTCATTTTTCCCACTTAAAGCACGGGTGCTAACCCCCTTCCACCATTAATTTTTTCTTTTTTTAACAGTGGAACATCAGCTGCGCGTCTGTGGAGAGATTGCATCACTGAGATTATTCAAGCTTGTTGGAGAGGCAGCAGAAGTCTGAGGGAGCTGAGACAGCACAGACCTAACTTAGCTCCTGACCAACCAAACACCATTCATAAATTCCTCCCAGATTGTAGCCAAGCGCACAAGACCTGGTGATGTGTGGACTGTTTGACTCTTTAGTTGTGATGAAACTCACAGTGTTGTCCTCACTCGTTCTCTGCTGGCTCTCGCTGCCGATTTGAAGGAATGGTGGTCGCCTACCTCACCATAGAAAGGAAGGTATTCCAACGTAAGATAAGCGAGCGTGTCCTTGGTTAAATTTTCCATTTACAGCTCTCCAGTTAGCTTTCATTGACCCTTCAAAATGCCACAACAGAGCTTTCGGTTTTCACTCTCTGAGGTTGGTCAAGGCTTTTAACATTTTAAATCCTCTCAAAACTTTATGACCTTATATTTCATTTTAACTGCCCTCAGCTCCTCTGTCTGCATGCTTGATATGCAAGGTGGATAAGGCATGGAGAGAGTCTACTCTCTGGAGGAAAAAAACACCAATCAGATGGGAATATGCTCATTTGTTATTCTTTTTCCTGGAACTGTTGCACACATATACTCCTCCACATAGTTTTCAGTGCATGAACTTTAAATATGTCTTTTTTGTGTGAAAATAAAGCGTTGACGTAATTCTTAGTCTTTAAATTCATATTGTAGCACATGTAGCGGACATGATATGACAACCCTTCATGTATGTTATGTCTGTGATGTGCAGTGCTTGCATGCAAACACAGGCTTATTTAATGTACTGTTGAAATACATCAGACATAGTCCCCAGTGAGTGGAAAAAGAAAAGGGAAATAAGTTCAAAGGCATTTAAAGTAATCACATTTTACACGTGAATTAGTCTTATTTATTAAGCATTTCGACAGGTTTAAATATTTAAACATATTTCTTAAATCATGGCTCCTATTTCTGACTGAAATCTTTGACTAAGATCAGGGTGTGTTTTAGTGACCAATGGTCCTCACATGGCCCCTAAAGATCCACTAGCCTTAGATTAATGGCTTTCCTGCTGCCCCAGAGATTCAGGCTGTGCCAACACAAATGGCTGGGCACGCGATGTTGGCATGACAAATTAAAGTGGGGGCAAAAGGGCAGATGGCAGACCACAGCCCAGACTAGCAGTTTTTTTCTTGTGGAGCTGCATAAAGGCAGCATTTGGACCACAATGCTGATCTGAGAGGTCAAAGGCGCAGGGTTACAGACCCTAGCTTGTCCCTCTGTCTCAGCCTTCTAATGGACTGTGACAGGGTTTCCGATCCTAACAGCCTGGCCAAATGGTTTATTCATCAAAGTTGCTAATGGGTGCAGCACTGGCACATTTCATGCATACAGAGGTTGACACGTAAATTACAGTTTGCTGTCCATACCTCAGCGTGTGCAAATGGAAATGTTTTCTTCTGACTGATGTGCATAGGGAAGTGTACTGTAACACTCACTGTAGTGATTTCATTTGTGTTATTGATTGTGAGTTTACAAGCTGTCAGAAGTGTGAAGCATCATTATAACTACATATTTTGAAACATATAAATACTGAAAAACATGAACAGCAGTTCCCAATTCAAAACACAGACTAAGTCTTTCACTTGTCACACTTATCTTACTTCCTGATTTATCCTTATGTCTGATTTCAGAAACCATTTTTTCTGTTGATCGCTAATGGCCTCTTAGTCTCAAGTGACTCGTATATTATATCCTGTCTCCGATTCAAGCACTGGCCATTGTCAACACAATACTTCACTGTTTGTTTAATGCTTTCTAAGTGTTGATTTGGGACAGTCTGATTTGGCATCACATTCTTGTAGTTTCACGTCCTGCGGTTAAAAGTCAATCGGCTACAACAGAGGAGAAAAACAGAGCCTGTAAATCATTACTGATTCTCAGATAAGATTTTTTCTGCAATGCATGTGCATGGAGCATTGTGTTCACACACACACACACACACATGTGGCATAAATGCTTGTGTATGTTTGAAGGTCAAGAGGGGATCATTGCTGGCTGTTTGTGCAGACATTGTGAGGAAGCAGGGTGACTGTGAGAACCTGAGTCTCAAACACTCTGGGTTTCTTGTCTTTTTCAGTCACCGAGGAGTAAAGCGTTTCAGCAGATCTAGTTGTGCGGCAGCTGTAAAAATAGGAAGGACAGGGAAAGTATGATTCATGTGATGGAGGACAGGATTACTCCAGCTTGCGTATAGTGTTGAGCTGCACCATCAAGAGGATCCAAATGATGTGCCCATGTCTGGCCTTATCAGCCAACTCCCATAGTGAGTCAGAGAAAGACCAATTTGATAAGAGGAAAACTATGACTGAAAACATGCTGATGAAATTGCATCATTATTAAAGTACAGCCCCGGTGTGTTTTTTTGTTTTTTTTCATGATGGATAATGCCTGTCATAGAATTTTTGCTAGTAGCAAGAACGTGTGTAAACGCTCACTGGAATCCAAAGGATTTCTTAATCGTCTGCCTTGAGGCTGCTGCACTAAACCACTCTTGTGTCAGAAGCCCTTTTGCGCTTTCAGTATGTTTTGGGCCTCTGGTGTAGCGTCGTCTGAAAGGCTTGGAATAAATCGTACTCATTCATCCTATAAATGCTCTGAAAAGTTAACATATCACAGGAGGGGACAGCTTGTGTTATCTTTGTCAATTTTACATAAATACTCTATTAAGTGCTCCTGAACCGATATATTTTCCATAAGGGTTGAGAAAAATATTCCAAAGTACACAGCATTCTCTTTGGGTCACTCTTTTGCTTGGCCCGGTTGCATGCCTCACACGCAGGCATGTGAAGCCAGAGAGGTCGGGCACGGTTGATGCACAGAAGCCACTTTCTCTATCGCAGCCTCCAGCGCTGGTCTCCAGTGAGCCTGAGCAGGTCTGAGGGGAACAACGTGAGCTCTGCCAGGGCCTTAGTTTGTTCCTCACCCTCAAGTCAGCCACTGACCTATAATAAGGCCTCCTGTTTCGCACGGCAAAGGCAATGGGGAGAGTGGAAAAGAATTTGCAGTAGTCCAGGTTGACTGAGTTTGTTGATCGACCAGAGATTGGTCCTGTAAACATAGGTTTGCTTCCATTAGATGCACTGCGATGCCTCAGTAATAGCAGTGTTGTTCCTGACAGTCTGTAGTGATTCAGTCTTGGAGAGAGCTGAGTATCTTGATGTACCTTCTCATCTGTGCAGGTGTTGACAGAGCCAGTTGACAAGGATCCTGCAGAAGTCTGTCCCCGTTTAATCAGTGGCGGTGTTGTCTACCTAAGTCAGACGCAGCAGTGATCCAGCTGAATCAGTGGACATGTTGTCTCAGTAGTTCTGTCCTGTCCAGCGCGGATTAGATCAATACTGGTGTTGTGTAGTGTTGGGACAGCGGGGACTGGATCAGTACTGGTTCTGTTCTAGCCACCATGGGTCAGTGCTACACACTCTCTGTGGCTGAGCTGTGGCTGTATGAATGGCTTCTTGCAGTGGCCATACAGAGCGTCATTCTTCTCACCTTCATCTGAGGCTGACATCCGCGGGGGAAGCCCAGGGAGCCGGCAGGCTAAATGTTTTTCTATCCCCCTGGTAGGAATGGACGTATCGGGTGCTGTTTTAATGCGTTTAAAGTAGAAAAACAAGGCAGTGTCCAATGACCGAAGGTAAAACGACAAGGACAGTAGTGAAAACAGACTGTGGCTCAGGCCGTTTGGCCTCCCTTTTCAGTATGCAGGGGGAAAAGAAAAAAACATCCAGTCCAGTGACAGACTCATCATTAATGCTCTGGGTTTGTTTGTCTTAAGAGTTATTTGCCCACTTTGCCATTTCCACAAGAATCTTAAATACCCCTGCCCCCTTGGTCCTTATTGGGTCCCCGCATAAATAGTCCATCCCAGTGGGAGTCCACCATCCCCAAGCTCCTGTCCTCCCCACTGTTGCCAGGTCTCGATGGGACCAACTGAGCATTCCAGGAATAGCAACATGACTCCAATACCCAGACCCACCTGCTCCCCTCCCCCTCCGACAGGGATATTTCTTTTACCCTGCACCCATTCTCTGCTGCACCTCTAACCATGACTGTGGGGGCTCCCCTGCAGTGACAGATTTTCCACAGGAAACTATAAGACTCATTTACCCATGAACCATCTCTATAAGTGTTTTGCTCAGCTCGAACTCGTCCTTTTGTCGACGACCCTTGCTACTTTCTTTCCAACAAGACAGATGCCAGAGGTATGGCTGTGCCAGACAGACAGACATCGTAGAAATACTTGACACCAGCACATTTCACCTCCCCAGTCTGGGGGCAGCACTGACACAGTGTGTCAAGCATCACTGAAAAGAGGGAATGAGTGGCCAGTTGATCTCAATGCCTCTGAGAGGAGAATATTTGTGAATTTTAAAATAAAGCTATCCTGAGGTTGGGAGAGGAGAGGCAGGGAGGAGCATTGGGGAGAGGATGAATAGGGTCCTGTGCTCAGCCCCTGGGTGGACTGAACCCCTCTGTTTGCGCTTTTTTCGGCCTTGGCACACAGGCCTGCCTGTGAGGAGTGGGTCGGAAGCAGGAAGTGGTCGTGTAAGGCGATCTGCAGATGCAGCACAGAGCCCCTTTTCAACAGCAGACCCCTTGGTCCCATTCTGCACAGCGACACATCAGGTAGTCCTCCTGCTGCAGCCACAGTAAGACACAGGCTACACCCACATGGGACCAAAGGGCAGAGAGAGACAGAGAGATGAGAATAAAAGATAGGAAAGGGGATGTTAAGGAGGGGAAGAAAAACTGGGAATCATGCAGAAAGAGGATGGAGCGCACTGGAAAATGAAAGTGTGGGCTTCTGCTACTCTAGTCACTCATCAGATAGGATAAAATGTTTACCAGAGCACTGCTGAGATCTCTGCCAAACTTTGACATGGCTGGACAATGGTCCAAACTGTTATCCATGAAATCTTCTTTTATTGCAAAGCAAGGAATGATTAAAATGATAATGTGGTTGCTTTACTGAAATTTACGTAGATGGAAGATCAAGCAACAGGTGTACAGCAGGTTCATTTTTCCATTGCACATTATGGGGGAAGCTGTTGAACTGTGTCTGTCTGTTGCAGAATAGCTGCTGTATGATCCCATCCTGATGCCTTCCCTGATGTAGATTGGCATTCAGCACTCAGGGCCCCCGGGGGCTGGAATCTCCTCTCTGCTTGACTTCCTTTCCTCTTCCTTATATCTCCCCTCCCTCTCTCTCCCCACTGGGGTCTTTGGATTTCCCAGGCGACATATTGGTTGCAGGTGAATTACTGAACTCTGTTATATCTGATTTCAGATCCTGTAACTGCCCAAGGTCATCCCCCCCTGCTCTGTATTTATAGATAGTTTTTGCAGCTGCAAATAAAAAGGGCCTCTTTCACAAAGGTGGCCCATTGACAAAACACTTAAAACACTTAGTTTAAACACTGAGCAGGAATGCGAGGCACTACAACTAGTCCATCACTTCCCCCTTCATTTTGCTTTAATTGTCTTGGCTATTTTCAAACCATTACCATAAAGTGGTTTTGAGCAGGATGCATGCCACCTCGTCTCCCGCTGTACTAAATAAACAAACAGTAAAAGGATAAAGTTAGAATCCTGCTGAAATGTCACTAAATGACAGCTCAGGCGAGCTTTACATGGCATGAAGGAGGCTTTTGTTTGAACCGGATCCACTGTTATTGTTTCCAAGCACTACTTTAGGTGCAACTAAGCTGCTGAAGTGGACCAAAGTGTCAGGAACCCAAAATAGAAACAATTATTTAATGGTGTTTGTTTGGGCAGGGCAGCTTTTGTGTGAGAGCGAACCATCAACGCCAAAGTTTAAACGGCAGTTGTAGTTTGACAGTACTTTAGTAATGTAGACTGTATTACTGAAACAGAGTTTGCGGTTGATATTATTATAACACAGATTAAAGTGTGATGAAGTGATCTGGTCAAATCTATGTCTCTGGCAAATCGTTTAGCTCCAGTGAGCCTTTGATGGTCTGCCCAGGCCAGGGAAAGCTTTGAGAACCGAGGCACAGCAGAGAGGAATAAAGACACAGACAGACAGAATCCAGCTCACTGTCCTACCATAACGCTAATAAAACCAAACAGAAGAAAAAGCATGCTTCACTGCCACCATATACCTGCTGTTTTGTGACTATGTATATTTTTAATACCATGTCATGCGTTGACACAGGCTACTTAGGAAAGCCTGAGTAATTAGGTCATTTGGACATTTCCTTGGACTATTTAAAGGAAGGCAGGCAGGATGAATTTGGAAAATGCTTGGTACTGACTCACGCACACTGTGCCTGGAATTCCCTCTTTACCATCGGCCAGGGGACTACTGATGTTGGCATTGATGCAAATTGGACTGAAGAATAAAAAAGGGTGAGAAAAGTATTACTCAATGTTTTTTTTTTTCTTTCCTACCATTTCCACCCATCTTTTGGCATACATACTAGAACAGTGCTGGGAAAAGAAACGACTCAGGTTCACCCCTAAACACTTAACTCCAAATAACCTCAGCTCGTGATCTTATTCTCTGAGTTAGCTGTGTTGGTTCTAGCATTAAACCATGACTGTCAATCAGGCGCTTGCTCCACTAGCGTTCCTCCTCAAGCTCATACAAATATTTTTGTTTCCTCCCACCTGCCCCTCAGTTCCTGTGACTTAACGCAAAACTGAAGAGATTTGCTTTCATGCGTGTGTGATTTGGAGAAAGAAAGAAAGAAAGTATAAAGAAACACAGAATGACAGGAAAGCTGGGGGAAAAAAAGGCAGGACGATGCATCTGGTGCTGTGGTTTGAAGCAGAGAAACTTCAGAAGGTGGAAGTTTAGGTTTTCGAGCCCTATTTTTTTCTCTGTTCCACCCTTTTCTCTCAGCATATTACCAGCATCGCATATTACCTGGTGCCAAGTCTATAGGAAATGAGTCACTTCCTGATTCTGCTCACCCTTTGATTTAAATGTTTGTGTGCCAGTCTGTGACCCCAGCATTCAATTCTACTGAAATACTTTGATTCATCTGCTGAGGCTTAGAAAAGTAAGATTATACCTACTACTCTATAAAATCGCACCACCAAACTGCATGTCAGTCACACAATGCGTACTGAAATTATACATAAAAGCACTTGCACGCCTGCACAGACATCCACATATATACAATTGTATCCAACTGAGTGTGCAAATATACTCACACACACTCAGTGCATGCGTGTAAAAGCTGAAACACTCTCCTTCTCTCCTAATTGCAAACATGAACTTAGACCAAAGGTTCATTCACCAATAGAGCTTTTGTATATCCTCCAGCTCTGCAGTCTCACAGGCAAACTGTATTTCATGAGAATTAACTTGTTTCATTTGGCATTGATATAAGGTGCATTTATGTAGCCTACTTTCCCAAGGTTTAAGGAAAACCCCTTTCACAGTCACGTGTTGGAACTTGACTGTTTGTCCTCTTGTCTTGAGATGCATGCAAAGAAACCTCTCTTAAGTCTAAGACAAGCAAAGGTCTTACCTGAAGGTGAAAGGTTGCGAGCATGGCCTGCAGGTACATTGAGGTTTAGACAAAACAAACTCACTCCTCATATTCTTTGATGGATTTCTGCCACTCCCAACCTGCCCGAGTCACACTTCCAAATAAATCTTCACAAATGTCACTCCAGAGGCAAAAGGCCTGTCCGCCTTCTTCCATATTTTGTCATAATAAAAGCGTTCAGCACACGGTGACAGTGTGAAAGCTCATCAGCCCTAAAGCACTCAGAGTAACAGCTGCGTACATGCAAAACAAATCAAGCCAAGATGTCACATTTATTCCTAGCAGATTAAACTTTATGCGGCCCGTACTGTACTTGTGACTTATTTATATCACGATAAAACACATGAAATGCTTCAAATTCCAGATGCTGGTAGGTTTGCGTTTGGTAATTTTGCGTAGGAATATAGAGTTTCATGACTGCTCAAAACATTAGCCCTTTCTCTGAAGCACCAGCCTGATGCCGCCTGTAAAAATCATTATGGAGCTTTTGTGACACTGTACCCACTGTTTTGCTGTAAAAATAGGAGTGCGTGTATTGCTGAATAAGTGTTTTGCCATGTATGCGTTACGTATGAGGATAAAGAGCTTCTGTCAAAACTTGAGGGGTTAGTGACATGAGGACACAGTTATCTGCTTCCCTCCCTGCACATGCACGCTTGTCTCAGGTGAGTTTATTCACTGATTCATGGGACGGAGGGTGACAGGTCAGTAAGAAAAGGCTGAGTCCCCTGAGGCCACTGGCACTCCGGTTGTAACTCTGCCGCTGCAGGCCAGGTCTCATCCCTGGACTTTCACCTATGTGGTAGTGGGCGAAACTCCCCTCACTGCCTCTGGCTTCCTTGTGGTCGAGGATGTGTAAATCTCAATGGAGCAAAACATGCAGTTCCTACATAAATATAAGGCTTCCTCTGTTATACGTTTCTAAATTAGCAAGGATCAATGGGAGATTGTTAAGCTATGCCCACAGGAACTACTGAGTGACTGTGGAACTACAACAAACGCATTTATATTAAATCAGCACAAGATAAATAATATATAAAGCTTACATACCATTGTAGTTCTAATGTGTGTGCATGAGCTGCTTGCATCTGCCTGTGGGGGTTTGAACATGTGTTTATATCCACACAGGAATGAACGAATGAAGATGAGAGACGGAGAAAACTGTTGGAAAAACATTTGTCACAGCTGCAGATAAAGATGAATTTGTATTTGGCTGTGTTTTCATAAGGATGTGTTTACCGCTTGCAATCTTGTAAACCATTTGAGAACTCTAAATAAGAGATTAAAAAAAGGTTTCTTTCCATTTGGATTTACAGCTGAACGGCAATGAACGTGAAAATGTTGTTGTTTTTTGCTGGTTCCGTTCGCTTTTGAAATTTGAAGCACAACTAAAACTAAAGATTTATGATTTCCTTGTAGTGTCTGGCGAAAAAGGTTGAAGTCGAGGCTGCCATATTTCATCCTTCCCCTCTTGTTTATGTGTGTGTGTGGGGGGGTCCATCCGCCACATCCACATTCAATATTTTTCACCCAGTGACCACCTTAAAATGGCACTCTCCACGGTTACCTTTTAACCAGTGTTTAGTGACTGAGAGCTCAGGATGTCTCTTAAGGTGTGCGGCTTGGTAAAAAAAATATTGATTGAGTGTGCCTTACCTTATAAATACCTAACCAGCACTGGTTAGCTTTTTAAGTGGTGATTTTCTCAGTGTGTGCTATGATAAAAACTGACTCTTAGCTAAATATTCACTTATTAAAATGCAAGAGCGTAGCCTCAGACGTGACGACTGCGATAATTAAGTTTGAGTTTACAGAGGACTGCATTAATGAATCCTTGTCTAAAAGTTTCACTCACATTTAATCAAACTTTGGTGAATTTTGAGAAGCAACCAAATACTCTGCCCCAGGCAGCACAAGGGACAGGCAAATATTGATACACTGAAAAAAAAGGAATGCAGGAGGAAAAAAACCTTAAAGACGGATTTTATCCATTAAGGATAAGGTGATCGGAGTTATAAGTGGGAGTCAGGAAATTTTGCTTGCCCTTTCACTAATATCCTGTTCTACTCAGTCATGTTTTACAGTCTATCATACACTACCTATTTTTCACAGAGACACACAAGTAATATTCCATAGACATGCAGAAATAAGGGAAATTATGTCAAAAAGAGGAAAAAAAAAAGATCTTTAGACGCTCTAAAACAAAGATTCCATCATGTTTGTGGAATGCTGTGGTTTGCAATATGGAAACAGACTGAGTCCAGAATCCAGTGGTTAGAAAAAAATAAATAAAAGAAAAAAACTCGTCTGAGAAAGAGGAAAAACTTTGGAGGGGGTAAGGGGAGCCTCTGGAATTACACACCAAAACCCCCTCAGACACACACACACACACATGCATGCGTACAGACACATACTGAGACAGTTAGACACGCACACTACACACAAACACACTTCTTCCATTTTCCCAACTGCGCAGCTAACCACGCTGGGTTAAGGGTGGGGTTAGGGGTGGTGGAGGTAGGGAGGCACGAATATAACAGGCCTCCTTCAGTACTGTGCTCACTGTTGCATTTGAAGCGTTGAGACGTTGGTTCCTCCGGCATCTTCCAAATATTCTGAACATCACCAGCACAGAGGAAGACGGATGACTCATTAATTATTCTCTCTAAATCATAAGTTGAGAAATTAAGTTTGTAAACTACTGACAGACCACTGCTGTTCATATAACCGCATCCAGAGCTTCTGTATTAATAACTGTGTGGTGTTATAGTCATGAAAGCGTGCCGGGCTCTCTTCACACCACTGACATCTCTCCTCCCGGTCTGCCTTTGAATGTGCGTATGCTCCGAGATCTTAAAGGCAAATTGCTTGCATAATGGATGTTTCCAAAAATACAGAGGAGTAGGCAGGCACGCTGACCGAGGTTTTGGCGGCGCGCCCCTGCACGGGCCCTGGGCCAGCCGCTCTCGCTGCGCATTCCCTTCGCTGGACCAGTCATGCTAGGAGAGGTGTGAGGAGAGCAGTCAGACAGCTTTTATTCTGCCACCTGATCCCCACCCCCCCCACTACCCTCCCCCCCTGCATCCCACCGATTACACAGCCTACTGGGCTAAGCAGCATACTGAACATCCCCTCCCCATTCATCGCTTTGTATGATTTTCCTACTCTCTAATGGCTTTCCCTACTACTGTTGTCAAGATTATTCTTTCTCCTCTCTTATCCTCTCCAGCACCTCTGATCTCATCACCCCTCATCTTCATCTGTCTTCTCTCTCTCAGTGGTCTTTGTGGTGATATTTCAGTGAGTGAGCATCTGGAAAAGCTGAACAACTTGGGAAATTCCTGCTAATGCTAGTTATTGATTTACATTATTATAAAGGGAGCCATTGTTTGTATGAGTGGAGTGCTGGGCTTGCTTCTGCCCTTCACTTGGCTCGAATAATGCTTTGTCTCTCTGGAGAGTCATTGTCTTCAGGATTAAACTGTTTTGTGTGGAATCTTACACAAATGTTAAATTTCTGCTCTGTTAAGATCGCCTATCTCGGTAGCAGTGGTCTGTTTTTTCCATTTCTTTTAGCCACCTTTGGGTGCTCTCCTATTACAGAACATACATCAACAGTATTGTTGAATAGCTCAAAAGAAAGAGACGCAGAGCCTCTAGTCTGTTAAGTTAACTGACTTTGAGAGATATGGAGCTTATTGGGGGCTTTGGCCTCTTGGAAAATAGAAATTGCAAAACCAATTACGAGCTTAAGGCACTGATGTGACGAGTCGACAGAGATTTTCACAGTGCTACCAGCATATTTTCACTCAAGCCAACACCACATACATCCTGCACCAAAATGACAGGAAAAAGAGTTTCAGGAAATTGAGTTTTCTTTCAAGCACCTTTTACCCACTCCCTCATTTCAGAGGGAAACCAGTACATGCCCCTTGTATAAGTAAGGGAAAAACACTCCTCTTTCTTCAGTTTTGTTGTAGTTCTGCTCTCACATACACATTCACACAAACACACATGCACCTATACCACAAACGCACCAGTTCTTCAACACTCAGCAGTCTTAAGCATCAGGGTGGTGTTGTGGTGAAGCCATATGGGGCGCCACTGCTTGAGAGACTTGGTGATTTGACAGGAAGCCTAAATAACACACACACACACACACACACACACACACACACACACACACACACACACACAGCCTTAATTGACTTGTAAAACTCCACTAAAACACACTTTTATGGAACAAATTTTAGACCAGTCGCACAGGATTTGATATCAACTTCTGCCCAGCTTGCAATTCTGTCACCACCACGCTGTATTTATGCACAGTCCAAGGACAATTTATACTTTTCAAGATAAAACTGAATAAGCTGTACCAAAGACACCACCAGACTAACAGACTGATATGCAGAAAGTTTTTGTTACGTGAAGTAATTCTGGCCTGTGTTACTTAGAGTCACTGAGCTGCGCAGGGCAGTAGGGGAAGTGGACAAGACATTTGTTAGGATATAAATGACCCTTTACTCTTTGTAAACTGACAGCTCAGGCTTTGGTGCTACTTCTGTAAGGCCCCTGTGATCCTCATACTGCTCTTTTTGTTGCTGGAGGCATTCATCCTCAGCCCCAAACTTCAACGGCTGGTCTGAGCAAATACAATTGGGGCTATGATGTATGATTGTGAGTGTTGACTCTGCGGAGCTGGATCAAGCGCTGCCTGGTGGAGGTGTTGGCAGGGCCATTCATACCGGTTTCCCTAACCGGTGGCGGAGACAGCTGCAGACACTCCGGCTTTCAGATTCTGTGGAGCTGTAGAGGGGATGTGATTTTTCACAACCAGGCCTAAACTCAGCCAGGTCTCAGCCCCAAGCCTGACTCCCAACCTGCTAAATGCCTCTGGGAGGTTTACCAGAGGATGAGACAAGGAAACACATGGCAGAGAACGCTCCCTCTGGGTTAAAGTGGAGGGTCATATCTCGATATTGCATTTGTCAGGTGCTATCTGGGCACTCTGGCTACAGGTCTGTGGATGTAAACATAGCCCTCAAGTATTGCTTTAGGGCCATGTCATCCTATCTGATTTCTGCATCCCCAGGTCTTGCCCTCCTCTCTGTGCCTCTGAGAGGGCCTTGACTTTATAAACCAAATAAATTTACGTTTTGGGACCACGTCTGCAACAAGGACCCCCAGAGCCGCTTCAGTCCACTCGTCTGGGACGAGCCCATGAGCCCTCATTTACCCTTTCATTGTGAATAGGACGACATTTATGTTTTATTATGTTCGTAGGTGGTTTGGTTATTTTGCCTGCATTCACAAAGAATTCATTTATGTGCAGTCTGTCATCGTCCTCCCGATAACCAGCGCTAATGTTATGTCAAATGATCTTATCGTATCCTCAATGCTGAGGTGATCAGATTGCATCTCAGCATGAGAGGAATTTAGGTGTGTTGTGAAATAATAAAAAGTTTTTTTATACAGCTTTTACTGCAGAGCCAACTGTACTTAGCTGAAATGTTGCTGTATATAACTCATGTTTACCACACACACACACACACACACACACACACACACACACACACACATATAGCATGCATTGTTTTGCTTTGGGACCTCTCGCCTCGCACTATTTGTGGTAGTGAGGTGAGAAATAATTTGGCAATCTTTTTAAGTTACAAACAAATAGAGTATTTCTGCGGCTGCTTTGCTCCCAAACCAAGGTGCTTAGGAAAGAAAAAAAATGTGGTAGCAGTATGTGCTTGTATAAGACAGAGCCCTTTAAGTAATTAAATCAATGCAATAAGCTAGCTGATAAAGGGTAAGCTCCTGAGCTGATAAGGAGGCATTCAGGAATTTAGGGTGGAAACAAAATCAGGTGCTGATCCTGAAATGACCCAGAGAGTGCTGCACAACAAAATGTCCTGAGAGATTAATGAGGATGGAGTTTTTGGGGAAAATATTTAGAGCATCTTTTCATCTTTGCACATTTGACTAGTCCCCAAAGTGGTCTGAAAATGCATGGAGCAGACGGAGCAATGCATCCTGCTGTAGGTGTTGGACTGGGCAGACACAGTCGTCACCTGAGGGAGGGAGAGGCCCAATGCAAAAGTGCTCACATGCTTTTCATACAGTAATATTGGAATTTCATTTAGCGGTTTTTACTTATTCCTTAAGACCTTTATAATGGAGTGAAGGAGCATGGCTAAAACTGTCATGAATGTCCCCCTGCTGAAAGACACTTTAGCAGGTGGACAGTGGCCAAAACAGAGGCTTGAACTCAAATCCTCTGGCTACATGTTTGATCTCTCCATCCGTAGGCCACCCCCAAACATTGGCGTTGGTTGTAGTCAAGGGAAAGAGACAAGAAGGTGGGATGGAAGTTTGGTTACCAAGCCTAGAAATTACATTTCGGTGCTAACTCCAAGTTTCATCTGGTCTGACCACAAAAGAAGCAGAAGCAGTGGAGGGCCAAAGTAAACTGGGACCTGAGAAGCGGTGTCTGGGACGCCTGAGGAAAGGCAACAAACGTCAGTGTGCCCATAGTTCTCACTGTCTAATGGCTGACTGACTAATCCCTGATATTCCACCATGATCTAAACCTGCAGCACTCTGTAGCAATAGAACACTGTGGCATTGTGTCCCTGCTCTTAAGGAGTCTGTGATTCATTTACTGGCAGTGCTTTTTGGATCCATGCGCTGTATTTTTCTCATCCTCAGTAAATGTAGTGAGATTCATCATTTCAAGACCAAACTGGTTTCTTTGTGTGATTGTTTATGTGGAGGATTTTGACAGTGATGCTTGTGCAGCCGTCAAGTCATTGTTGTAAAGCAGGAATCCAACACTCCGATGAAAACTGTAGTTACTTTTTTGAAGTGTCTTTTAATTGTTGTCAGGAATTTAAGTGTTAGTAGTATCTCCAAGACTTTGAGTATGAGTTTGGCAGTATTTTGAAATTCCCCACTGATTACACTGGTTCTTTGTGCCATGACGGCAACGCTGTGTAATGCTGCAATAGTGCTCTCTGCTGGCAGAAACGAGGAATATAGTAATTGTACTTCATCTTTCACATTTCTTTTTTTCATACTAATACCTGGGCGAAAGAATTAATGTTTGTTTTTTTTTACTTGTTTTAAAGATAATGTTTCGTTTGTATGTTTAGATATTATCGCCAGACTTTGTTTAAAAAGGCACATATTTTTTACTGGACAGTAAAAGCTTGTCATCTGATCCTCTCTATTCTCCTTTACTTCCAGGTCTGCTTTGCTCTGGTGCCAGATCAGCAGTTCGCAATGAAGGTGAAGAGATGAGCCTGCAGCGAGCAGCCCTGTCCCTGCAGTTCCTGCCACTGGACGTTTACTGATTCATACAACCGAGAAGACGATGCCCCTGTCTCCCAGATAGCATTTCTGAGGACCAGGCCTTCACAGCACGCGTTGTGCATCATGGCAGGAGAGACTCAGCGAATACACGCTGTCAAAGAGCTGGACGCTGAGTCCAAACTGCAGGATGAGGGGACAGCGCTGGAACTGCAGAGTGACAAAACCACAAAGGAGTCTTCAGAGCACTTTTCAAGCACAGGCACTGAGGCCAGAGCCAGCAGCAGAGGGGCCAAAGCTGAAAAACTAGAGAAGGAAAGGGACTGTCCTCAGCAGCGTGAGGCTGTCATACGGCCACAGCAGACGGGGAAGATTGACTTCAGATCACTGCAGAACAGATCAAAATTTGCCACTGACAGGACTTGGTCAAGTGGCAAAGGCAGCCCCCAGTCCCCGAGTGGAAAGGGCCGCAGCCGAGAGAAGGGGAAGCGGTCAGGAAAGGCAGAGCGTGGCAACCCGCAGCAGCTGTACAGACTTAGCATTACAAATCCACGCTCCAACAACCCCACCATTGGTATTGCATACCCACAGCAGAAGGTTTCGCCACCCAAGAAGTTGGAGACCAGTCGTGGCCCAGTCTCGGGCAGCTACAGATTCCACGTTCCCAGTATACCAGAAAGAGAGGCCGAACTACAGCAAGAAGAGCTCAACTACAGCCGCTGCTTCCAGGAGGCCTCCTCTAACCTTACCTCCCCAAGCTATACCTCACAGGCACTGGGTTCCTCAAGTGGAACATCATCCCACCCACATCCACCCCTGTCACAGCAGCAGCCGCCTGCCTCAATGGAGAACAACAGTGCACAGCCTGGCAGCCAGCTAATCCTGGCTGATTTTCAGCTGAGTGGCTCTAATGCATGGCAGTCTCCTGAAAGGACTTTTAATGGTGCTAACTACGGGGTTTCGTCACAGAAATCCACTGCCCTTACAGAAGCCAGTAAGGCAAGTGCCTTTGTGCCTGGTCCATTTCAATATGGATATCATTTTCTGGAAGAATCAACCTCTGACTCTTTTCCCTGTGAACAGAACCCCCAATCCCAAGACTTTACAGACTCCTCCCTGGGTTCTGTCCATGTGACCCACAACTCATTTTCCTTTACACCTGGAGAAGGACAAAACATGGCTCAAAACAGCACGCAGTTCAGTAATGAACAGCAGTCAGAGGATGGAAGCTCTTATTCTCACTCCCCACAGTCACAGTTTATTCAAGGGGTATCATCCTCCATCCACTGTCCGAGGAATCTGAGTGAGGACTCAGCCAGCAGTGACAGCTCTGGCTCCAGCTCGCAGCAGTCAGAGCAGGGAAAGGCCGCCCTGCCTGAGAGCACAGACACTACTTTACAGGCAGACAGTAGGGATGCAACCATCACCTCGGGGAGTAAGAGGAACTGTCACCCCAAAGACACAGCTGCCAACCAAAGAACATTCATACAAGGAAGTGTCCAACATGTAAGAAATATTTCACAAGGTCCAGGCTCCCAAATGCACTTTTCCAGCAAAACATTTAACAGCCCTCCAGTCAGTAACATTCACACAGGCTCAATGCCTTTTGATAAAAACATTAATAATAAGGTTCTAAATCGGTTACCACACTCCTGGGATGGTACTGGTAAGACATATTCACCAGCTGATCAAAACACAATTCAGTATTCTGACATGAATGATAAGTTTCAGTTTCAGAACCAGCCAGCACTTGACCAAAGGCCAAATTCATCTAAAAATAGCAGGATGCCCTGGCAGCAGATCCGGCCAACCTCTGCCATGCCGAACCAAAACAGAATCGAGTTATCTAGGCAAATAAGCAATCAAAAATTGGCTTACATTGTTTCCCCCTCTGACTGGCAGGATGACAACAAATCACATAAACACAGCTCACTGAAAAACCCCAGCTCATTTCAGAACAGCAGAACTAGTGATGGGTTTTCAAACCAAAGACAGGAGACTGTAAAACATAGCAGTAATACAGTCTCAACTTTTAAAGTAGAGATGAGCCACGCACAAGTATGTGAGTCCAAGAATAAGGCGGTATATTTCGGACTCAACCAGTCTCTTCCAGTGCCCTCAAGAAACTACGGCTATCCACCGTTACAGGTCCCACCTATGGGACTTATGATGGTGTCACCTTATGAATCCCCGTTGCCCTCCCCAGTTCATAACCCTGCATCTAGTAGTACCTGCTCTTCCCTCTCCCCAGCGTCCACCAGCCCTGTTAACATCAGTTCAGAGGACAGTCAAATGTCAAAGTCAGCACCCCCTCACACATTTTACCACCAGCCCCAAGCCAAAAGTCAGTTACCTTCAGATCACCTGAGCTCTCACCCTCACCAGTTTCACTCTGATGCTTCACGAAACCTTCCTTACACACCAGACAGAGCCAAAGATGACATGATGAGCTACCTGCAAAACAGCACACATCCAAAGACAACTATGGATGCAAACAAAGGTTACATGGACAGTTTTGGGGTAGAGCATCACCAGCCTCCACCACCTTACTCTGCACATCAGCTGTTAGCCACCTCATTAGCCACAGCGAATCTTGACCAGTTAGATGTGCTTCTCACATGCAAGCAGTGTGATCAGAATTTCAATAACCTGGCTTCATTTCTTGGCCATAAGCAATACTGTGCTCAACACACGTTTGCACAAAATGACCTCAAGGACATATCAAAGATGGAGGACGGCAAGAAGCTTCATGCAGAACTATCAAAAGCAGTGCCATCTGTGTCAAATGTTTCAAATGTTTCAAATGTTTCAATGTCCAGGTGCCCGTCTGACCTGCACCTATCTCTGTTGGGCCTGAATAAAAATGGAGAACTGATATCTGACAGTGAAACAAAAGGAGACAATAAGGAAGATCACATGAAACTCAACTTGTTCTCTGGCCCTGGTAACCTCCCTGTAACTCTCCCTGAGCTGGAAATGGAGGATGCCAAGTTAGATAGCCTTATCACTGAAGCTTTGAATGGACTCGGCTATCAGTCCGACAATGCGGAGATAGACAGCAGCTTTATCGATGCATTTGCTGATGATGACCTCACCACTGTCAAAGCAACATCAAACAAACAATGTCTGAAAACCAAAGAATCCCTGGTGTTTGAGAGCAAAAATAAACAATCAACAGATGATGACAGGTCTTTCACACAGGGAAAGTATTTTTATGACTCTGATGTTGAGAGCCCTGAGACAGATAAACAGTACACAGAAAGCAAACTTGAGAAAATATCTCTGAATTTGGAACAAGATGAGAAAATTAACATAAAAAAAGAAGTCTCTCATAAAAATTCAAGAGTTGCCTCAAGGGAGAAGATGAGGGAACAAGACAGCAAAGTGAAAGAGGCAAGAAAACTGTGCAAGAGCGAGGACGACAACACAAGTACACAAAGGTTTCTGTTATCCAGCAAGTTTTCAGATCGCTGTGGCGTTAACAGCTTTCAGGACAGCTCTGCACTTCGAGGGTCAACGCCCTCTCAGGCCTCTACATCTCCAACCTCAAGAACTGCAATGAAAGAGAGCAAGAGGAAAAGCACTGGAGGGGGCACCTGGAGCAAAGAACTTATTCACAAAATAGTTCAACAGAAAAATAAGCTCCATAAGCTTCATGTTAAAGGTACCAAAAACCTCCAGTTTTCCTTGGTGATGGAGAGACTGACTCCCACTGTACAGAACCCCGCATTTGGAGAATACGACTACGTCTCAGACTCAGATGATGAATGTGAGCCCGTAAAGATAGCAAGCCAGGGCCGGCTAAATCAGAGCAGTCGCTGTAAATACACATACACTAAAGAGTGCAAATGGCGAGCGAGGAGTGAGAGGGACCAGGCAGCATGGAGACATGAGTCGAAGGAGTGTTTTGAGGTGAAAAAAAGGGAGGAAGTTTCTCTCTCGCCTGAGAAACATGGTTCTCACCAGAGACTCAGGAGGAGGGGTAGCAGGTCATCCACAAGCAGTGAACTCAGCACATCTGTGAGTGTTTCAAGTGATAGTATCAACAGCCCCAAAAGCACTGACCGCACTGACTCAGACTGTGAGAGGAAGACAGACATCAAAAGGAAAGAGCCTCCAGAGCAGAAAACCTATGAAAGGTCTTCCCCACAGAAGTTATGTAAAGAGTCCAGCACACTAGCACTGACATTCACTAAATCTGTCAGGAAGTATAATACTGACAAAACCATTCTTTCTGATAACAAAGACAGTACAGAGGATCCAAAGAAGCATCATTCAAATCCAGAAGTTGCTGATCCAATGTCTTCCTCACAAAAAGCAAAAGACACGATGAAAAACTTTGAAAAAAGCAGAAGCTCTCACACAAAATCAAGAGACAGGCCGGTGTCTCACAGAAAAGAAACCGGCATAACAGTCAGTTCAGACAGAAACACACTACACAGAGCCGACAATCTGTGCCCCAAAGAAGAACCAACACAGCGCAGCAGCGCAGATAACAAGCCACCACAGTTTGATTCACACTCTCCCACCATCAACAAAGAAACTGATTTCAATATTGACAGAAACACAAAGGGCAAAAGCAGAGAGGGGCCCCAAGTCACACAGCCAGAGTTATCACACAGTACCACATTTGAAAAACAGAGTGACAGCGTCTGCATGGTGAAAGAGGCCATTACTTTAGGCAATGACCTAGACACACACAAGCCTGCATCTCTGTGCACCTCTTTGATGGATGAGGTGTGCCTATCTCCAACTGAAAGCCAGGGCCCACTGATACAAAAAGACACGCTCCACCTCATGCCCTACCCTCTGGATCAGGAACAGGGGCTCATGAAATCCCCGCTTTCATTTGACACCTCGTCAATGTTCGGAGACCTCACGGGTTTCGACAGCGGGCTCTACTCAGATATGCCGATTCAGAAAGAAGGTTTCCATTCAATAGAGAACACGTCTGATAAAAAGCAAGAGTTTGTGTCGTCCTTCTCTCCCTTTCTGGAACAAAGAGACTGGAACCTTATAGTTAGCCCGGTGCTGCCAGATGAGATATCTCAGTACAAAGACAGCTCTGAGAAATCAAATGAAAAGAAACCAGATTATAGTCACGTCCCTTTGTCTCTGCCAGAAAAAATAATTGACTACAGTGCAAATCTCAACAGCTGTGCGTCAGAGGATGAGTTGGAGATAAAGAGAATAGTGAATGAGCTTGAAAACCAGCTGCAGACAACTAAGTTGGAAAGCCCACCATTGCTAGCTCAGGACGTCCCCAAGCAGCTGCAAATGAGCAAATTTTCACCTTTACAGCTGGGTGACGAGTCCGAGGGTGATGGCACTGGTCTGGATATTAGGTGCCCTGTGCAAACGATAGATGTTCCAGTGACCAGAATGCCCTCAGAGCCTTTCACTGAACCGGGACTCCCGTGGTCCAGTCCGTTCCAGTTTGATCTGATGAGTGGACACCACAGTCCCCACACTTCAATTACCAATGAACCAAGGGCCCTTGAACATTTTACTGAAAAAGAGAATGATGCACCAAATATGATCGCCACAGCCTCGCATATTGAACGCTCACAGCTCCACCGTGACCAAAAACCAGAGGAGAGAAGCGCTGAGAAAGAGACTCCTGCAGAAAGTACAAAAGAAGAGATTTTAGAACAAAAGAGATACGCAGAAAACCTCATGAAAAGCCTGGAGGTGATTTCAGACTCTATATTCAAAAAAGAACCCATTATATCAGAACACAAGGAGCCGCATGTCACCTCTCTCACCAGTCAACAACATCAAGAATTTGAATGTCAGGCAGCTGATGCAGTTGAGAGAGAAGATCACAGTGAAAAGGAAGCAATTACCGGGAAGAAGAATACATTATCACCTTCAAATATCAATGAGCGGAAGGATGATATTGAATTCATTCTGAATGAGTCACAGTCATCCCTCTCCAACAGCACTGACCCCACTCTCGATGGAAACCAGCCAATTTCATCGCAGCAAAGTGAGCCCTCAGAAAACGATGATAGCGAGGGTGAGACTAAAGTCACATCGGAAGAGGATATCACTGAGAATAGCAATTTGATTGAGTCTGCTCACTGCTCAAGTGTGGTGACACATGACCCACATCTGGTTGAGGAGTCCTGTGGGAACAGTAATGCGGAAGACAATGTGAATCAGCTGTATAAAAACAATAGTGATGGCCAAGAACATTCAACTGCGGATGGCTATGAGGAAGCAGATGCAGTGAAGGGAATCACTGGTCAATCTGGCAGTCATCCTTCATCACCTGCTCTACCTGACCCCAGTCTGCAAGAACAATCCGCTGATCACCATAGTAATCCCGGAGACATTAAAGTGGAGCGTTCAGACAATCCGATGGGAGCTGTTGAAACAGCAAAACAAGATCATTTGATTGGACTTTCTCCCTCTAAAAATTGTAGCCCTGTTAAGATTTATGCCGCAAGTCCAACAACTGATTTGTCAGTGGAGATAGTCAACACAGAAAAACCCTGCAGTCCAATACTAGTGGAGACCAATACAGAGAGTTCAAGTCACAGCTCACCCTTCCAAGACACTCAACCCATAGAGGGACGGAGCAGTCTGTTGTTGCTTTCACAGTCTGATGACATCATCGCCAGTGATTCCTGCAAAGTTACCCCCTTCGATGACTCTTTGAAACCTGAAGCAGGTCTTGCCTTTGACACCATTCAGAAACAACAGGAGATTTTACATGTTCAGGACATCAAAGAACATCTTCCTATTAATTTCATGGCAAGTCACCAAAACTCACCTTGCAGAGAAGAGGTTGAAGAAAGTCCCTGCCTTTTTCTACACACTGCCCCACCACCCAGCCCTCTTTTATCAACCACTCTTCAAACAGCCATGCAGACATCGGACCTAGAAGATGATTCATGTCAGTCACAAAGCAAATGCAATAATAAGTCTGCTGATGAAGGCTCAAGTCCAAATGTAAAATCCTCCTTAATCAAAGATGATAACCAAAGTGTCAAAGAAGCTCTAAACAGTGATGAACAATTGAACACAACAGCTGAGATGGAGTATTCTTTGATAAGCCCACCTCACCTGGACTTGGGAATCATAGAGTGTAAAATCCCCAGCTCTGAAACCGCCAATCCCTCTCCACTTCCCGTGACCAGCACAGCAGAACCTCCAGAGGGCCTTGAAAAGAGTGATCCGATGTATGATTTCAAGCTCAGCCCGCTCAACTACAACAGCATCTCAGATGAACCTCCGCACCTGAATCAATATGACTACATACCAATTTCACCAGCCAGTAAACCTGAGGAAAATGCAGATATCAAGCAGAGTCCCAGAGATGACTGTGAACCATGTGACCTGAGCATTAACCCTGCACTGATTTTTAACAAAACTGAAACGGACACAGTGGTATCATTGAATGCAGACCCTGCAGCTAAAATAAATGTATTAGATGAACCACTGGTCCTCCAGCAGAGTATAAAATTCACATGTTTTTCATTGGGTCTCCCCGCTGAACTCAAGAGCACAAATCCCTCAGCTGGCATTGTAAGGAAAGACTTGGAGACTCACCATGATCCACTTGAAAATATTGAGCAATTGCATATTTGCTCTGACATGCTGGGAAAGGTTGAATCAGTGAATTTAGATTCTCAGAATGCTACTGCTGGGGACAGTACACTTCTCAGAAAAGAAGTTTCAGATGCTCTACCCACTACTAAGCCACTCATTATCTGTGAAAATGAACAAAAGCCTCTTCCACCAGACCCATCAGAGAAGCGACCAACAGTGGAGACTGGCCGATGTTCAACAACGCACCAAGCACACAAAGAAATACCACAAAAAAAGACACAGAGCAACACTCAACAGGGGAAAGTGCTCTGTGAAATCTGCTTCATGTGTTTCAGGACTGTGCCAGGGTTAAAGAGACATAAGGCCATGAAACATTTGGTCAGAGCTGAAAAACACCACGGCCCACAGAGCACAACATCAAACCATCAGGGGACGATGCTTATTTATGAAGCATCACAAACTACAGAGAAAGAACATAAAGATGATTCACAGACCGGTTACCCAACAAAAATAGATGGGCTGCCTGAGACAAGTGGCACTCTCGTATCGAAAGCAGCAGAAGCTGACTCAGTCCTGGAGGAAATGGCAACTGAGACAAGTGCAGTGGCAGTGGATGAAATGGGCCATCAAAACCGTCTGCTGCCAACAAAAGCAAAGAAGAACAACAAAGCTAGAAAGAACAAAAACAGCGAGGTAAACATAAAGCCCGACCCTTTCTCTGATGAGATTCTGAACATACTAAAAACGGACATACTTCAAGCTATAACTCCTGAATTCAAAAGCAGTGTACAGGGGCACCGCAAATCTCCTGAGGAGGTGAAAATCACAGACACCCCTGTTACTGAAACAGAGGAATACCCTCACCCTGTTACTGCAGACTCTGCCTTCGACGATGCATCCCGACCTCCAACAAAAGAGACAAGTGTACTTAGTGAAACTGTGGAGCTGAATCAAATGACCGATACAGAAGAAATGAAATGCGCAAGCATGACAGAGATGGCAAATGGGGAAGTATGTTCAGATAATAATGAGGATAACGCTATATGTGTAGAAAAGAATATAATCAGAGAATGTGATGATTCCAGGAAGACTCTGAGTGCTGTGGAGGAGATGAGTGAACAAGAAGGATCAGAAAAGAGCCTTGCCCAGGAGATTCTCAGAAAAGTGTCAGTCGAGATAAAATCTGAGAACAACAGTGGCCCTTCAGACGAGTTACATCCTCTCTCCTGTTTGAATTCTTCCCCTCTCAGTCCTCCCGGCATAAGTTCCGATCTGAAGGCCTTACTTGACGACGACACCACGTTCTCGCAGCTGTTCCCCAGAGATGAGGAGGCAAAAAGGAAAAAGTGCCCGAGGGTGTACAGCAAAAGAAACAAAAGACAGAAGCTACTGCCCGACTCAAATGTGACTCAGGATTACCCTCCATCAGAACCCTTCCTGCAAAATAAAGACCAGTACACGGAAAACCAAGCAGAGCAGACGTTCACTGTCGATCAAACTAACCGCTGTGAATACGAGACAATATCTATTGATGATGCCATCATGTTGAATATGTGCCACAACAGCACAATGAAGGCCGATGCCAAGCCGGTGTCGGATATTAAACAAAGTGATCAGGAGGATGCTCATGAGGATATTAAAGAGCTTGGCAACAATCTCTTGAATCCACTTGAGAGCACCATTGATAAATCCTCGATTGAATGGAGTGGCTCCTCTGACTTCACCGGCTTTGATGCAAGCTCAGCCGTGACCTCTGACCCCAGCACCTGTAAACCAGAAGTGCCAACCGCTCCTTGCCCTCTGCCCCTGCCTGCTGTTCCATATGCTGTGGAGCCATGTGTCACGGAGAGTGTCCAAACCTTCCACAACATTGACATCCAAAACATCAACACCAAATTTCAGCTTCCTGAGATTCAGTTCTTTGACTCTAATAACGACATCTCAGTGGCTCCTACTGTTGCAACTGTTGAAATGGAGAACAGAGATGATGAGAAGTCCAAGAAAGTAACAGAGCGGAGATGCAGGAAACGGCAAGATGGTGGAATAAAGGTCAAAGATAAGCAGTACAAGTGTAAAGTGTGCTTCACTTGGTTCCTCACCCTGGGTGAGCTGAACTTTCACAAGTTATCCCACAACCCCTCTCCACCTCCAACCTGCTACATGTGTGTCCAGCGCAAATTCAGCTCCAGGGAGCAACTGAGAGACCATCTGAGGGAGAAACATGCCAAGAACAAGACAGGTATCTGGACCTGTGGAATGTGCTTGAAGGAGATATCAGATGTGTGGATGTACAATGAACATTTACGAGAGCATGCCACTCAGTTTGCCCGGAGGGGTCAGACTCAAGGTTCCATATTAGACATTCCAGGCTGCTTCATGCAGGAGACAGCCGTGAAGAACTTTATCACCTCAATCATGCAGCACCGCCCCAGCAAAGCCATCAGAGAGTCTAACAAAGCCACTAAAGAGCAGGAAAAAGCTGCTGCTGCTGCTGACAGCACTGTGGGAGAGGGTAAAACCTCTGAAGGCGCTGAGCCAAAAGTTCACAAAACTAAAAGTAGCAGTGGAGCAGGTGGGAAGCAGAGCACATTAACCCCACTTGAGGTCCTCCACAACACAGGTCCTCCACAACCTAAAAGTGTGGAGATGCATCCCAACTGCAAAGACCCTTCAAGAGACTGCCACCACTGTGGGAAACAATTCCCCAAGCCATTCAAACTCCAGAGACATTTAGTGGTGCACAATCTGGAAAAGATTTTCCTGTGTCACAAATGTCCCGTCTCTTATCAGGAGGCCCAGGCACTTAAAGACCATCTGAAGAGAGCGCACGAGGAGGTGGACGAGCTGGATTCAAAACACACCACCCTTTATACCTGCGAGCTCTGTGCTGATGTCATGCATGTGATTAAAAAATCCTTCATCTGCAGCACCTGCAACTATACCTTCTCTAAGAAGGAACAGTTTGATCGTCATATGGAAAAGCACCTGTCTGGTGGGAACAAAATTTTCAAATTCCGAGGTGTTCTGAGACCTGTCAAAGCATCTACATCCAAAGAAGATGAATGTGATTCGCCTGCAAGTAAGAAGAGGAGAATTCTCTCTGACAGTCTGCAAGAAAGTAGCTCAGACAGCGGCATTGCCAGTGTAAGCTCAGTGCACTTAAATCAAAGCTCTGAAACACAGTCTTCAAAACCCTCTGTGTCCATGGCAGACGACTCCACACAGACCATTGCAAATGAATACCACAGTGACACAAACAGTGCAAATGTGAAGACGGAGGACATGGTTGAGGACTACTCTGAACTCCTTGTAGAGCTTGAGAAATGTATTCACATGGGCTCGTCAGAGTCTGCTTCACCGAAGAAGGAGGAAATTGACCCAACTCCCTCACCTAATCCTGATAAAGAGGGTAATGGAAAATCAATTACTGAACCATGTGACGTGAAAGAGGAGAATGAGTCAGTCTGCATTAGAGCAGAGACAACCTCATGGTCAGCATCTAAAGAGAGCAGCAGTGTGGGGGAGGAGATTATTAAAGCAAAGGAAGGCTCAGCTGAAGGAGACACAGCCGAGACTGAAGAAAAAACTGATTTACTTCCACCTAGCGAGGACTCTTTTGTCAGCTTAGGAGAAAATCAAACAATTTCAAAGACAGCTGAGTCAGCAAAGCATGAATTAGCTGTTGATGTGATGGACCAGCAGAGGGATGATGAGCAGTGGCAGCACACGTCGAAAGCTTCTAATAATGACAGCAAACAGCAAACCTTAGCTCACGGTGCTGAGCAAGAAGGTAGCAGTCAGATGAAAGACAAAGCTGCCAAAACAAATGACAACACTAAAAACAGCACTACAACTAGCAGCACGAAGGCTCCAGAATCAACACCCGTCCTCCACTCCAAAGTTTCCCTCAACACTCCCGTCACAAACGAGGACAAAGAATCTCCGAGACCGCAGAAGAAGAGGAAGGATATGAAATCCCCCCACAGCCTGCAGAGGGTTTCCTCTCCAGCCACACAAGAGAACTTTGGTGTTGACTCGAGGCCCAAGAAGAAATTTCGCCCCAGCAAGTGTGCAAATCCCTCTCTGCAGAGAAAGTCAGACGGACCCAGCGACTACCCTGTGCTGTCCTCAGTACGGGACGACGTTGTGAGCAACAAAATAGTTTCCAAGTGCAAGACTTCAAACTTGGGTTTGCAGTCAAAAAGAAGTTTGCTTGATAACTGTATTCCAAAGAAAACTGAGATTGTTAACCCTCTAAATGGGGATTATAAAGCCAAAAAGGGACCTCTGGGACGGCCTTTGCATCCCCCTATTTCTAAAGTGTCTTCTGTTCCCATGAACAATTCTTTGAATAAATCTAGGCCGAAGATGGGGGTGAGGTCAATGGAGAGCCATTCCTACCGGACAGCAGAGTCCCAGAACCACCTCTTAAGCCAGTTGTTTGGCCAAAAACTCACTAGCTTTAAGATTCCTTTAAGGAAGGACACATCAGAATCTATTAACTGAGCGGCGTGTGAGGGTTCTGTGAATAAGAGAATATAAATGTTTATGACAATTCATTATGGTGGATGAGATTGCACAGCTCTTTTCTGTGAAATGCTATCTTTAAATACTTACATAGTCACTTTATGTCTTCTTTGTACATGTGTTTTTATTACACAAATGTGAGGACGAATGGCAGATATGAATTTTGGGTAAAAAATGAATATGCTATTTTCGAAAAATGATTGAACTTTTTTTCTGCTTTTCCTTTGTTGGACACTATCTGTTTCAGAGATTATATTTCATTTACCTAAAGGAAAGGAAAAAAAGAATACTTGAAAATACAGTCAGATATGTTCGTCTAAGAGATGCATGTTCATTTTGCATTCAAAACATGATTTTATCAGTTTAAGTCCTTTTTGCAAATGACGTCACAACTGACCTGGACTATTGTCTGTGCACCTTTCGTACAATGCTTCCAACATATTCATTTTGTATTATTTTTTAACTTTACTGTACTGCATCGACATTGATCATCATTTTAGCCTTTTGTATAAACATTACCTGGTGCTACATTGTGTTTTATTGTAATGTGAATGCCAATGTCCTCGGAAGGGAACATGAGATCTGTAGCAGTTACAGTACATTCATCCAACTGACTTTACTAGTTCTCTGATGTTTCTTAAAGATACTGTGTAAACCATCCAAGTACTTCATATGTAGACTGATAGAACACAAAATTAGGAATGCTTCCAATGTATAAACTCAGGTGCATACAAGGACATCACAGTCCCAAGACCTGTAATCAGAGTTCTTCCCATGCACTGATAATACCACACACAAATCACAAACTCAATCATCTGTGTCTGTAACTCCAACTGTTTAATTATGAATAGTATTTACTAGGACAACAAAGGTGCTTTATCTTGTTTATACTGTATGTATCTTATATTGTATAATATTGTAGGTAGATTATTGTTTGGTGTAATGCTTCATGTCAAAGTTTTATTTTAATAATGTGCAAAATGAATCAGAGAAGAAAGGGAAATGCAGTGCCTCTTGCAAGTTGTAAAGTGGTTCACTAAGTGCCTCTTTTATAGTTGGTTATTAAAGATCTGTATTGGTCTCTCCTTGCTCTTTTCTTCCTTTGTTCATGACATGTTTTGCAAATGTTCCCACTTCCATCCCTGCGGACTGCAGCTGTCACCACATGCATCAAACACTGGAAGCAGTGGAAGCTGCTTGTGCCTGGAGGCAAAAACAGGTGCGCACACAACAAAGTCTACCTTTTTTTTTTTCTTTTTTTTTTTTTGTCTTCAGATCATCACTTCAATGAGATCACTCATCATCTGAAAGATGAGCATAAATGTATCTTTACTACAGGGAAACATTCAACAGAAGACAATCACATCTATCCAACCATATGTTAGTCTCCACCAGCGATGTCGAGCAGGCAGTGAGGAGCTCTCACTTCTGTGACGCTTCTGTCATGTTGCTTTCTCACCACGTGTAAAATGGCTTCTATTCCTACACGAACATTTTTCATCATCACATAGGAATAAAAAGCCATAGTACACAGTGGCATACATGTAGAAACACACTGGGTGAATATGAAGAGTGGTGTTCTCACATCATCCACAGAGACCTGTGAAAAAGGGCAGCAAGAAAAGAGGGAAGACAGAAAGGAAGTTATTTTCTTGGTCAAGGACTCAAGTTCAAGCATTTAGATATATTGGAATGCAAGAAAACACTTCTCACTTCTCTCACTTATCTCAGTCGTTAACTGTGGACATGACTGAAACAGATTTGTAAAAAAAAAAAAAAAAAACAAACAGCAGCAGACTAATCGACAAGCTTAAACACATCAGTCTGTGTTGATGACAAACATATTCTTACATATGGAAATGTGGTTACTTTCTCTTCAAATCACGTCTATTGCACTGTAAACACCTACATAACATAATATGCATAATGTGTCACACATTGGTCTTGTAACTACACATTGAAGGCCTCACAAGTATGTCCAGACACATCACAAAGTCATATTCACATTTTTCACTGAGGTTATAAGGTTTATTATGGACACATGGGTGTGTTCTGTGGACATGATAAACAAACATCAAGTCGTGTTGATTCTGGCACTATCTAACACGCTAACACTAAGTGTGGAAAACCACAGTGCTTTTGTTGAAATAACTTCTCTAATTAATTTAGTGGGAATACTGGTTTGGCAGCAACTGCAGAGACCATATTTTTGGACTCACTGATGACAGCGGAAAATACAGCAAGCATAATTGTCATTGAATTATGGATCTTCTCTGCTCACTGTATCAAAGTGGATAGAAGCTGGATAGAATTCAAATTCATAAAGGTATGCTGGCTGGCGTGTTACATCCTGACTCTTGTTACAGTCCAGTAAAAGTCACGAACAACACGTTACAGATTTAAATTCACCCTCACTTCTCTTGATGCAGACAAGGAGCTGTCTTGAAGGCATACTGAAGGCCAATAACTCTCTCTCCATTCTTTATCATTTGTTTATAGAAGTCAGAAATTTTATAATCTTTCATACAAATTGGCAAAAGCCCTTAGAAGCATTTGTGAAAGTTAACTGATACTCGTGAGGCCTTTTCAGATATCTGTTAAACATTTAAGATATAGGATATGGGAAACCGTCACATGCTCTGCTGTACCATAGTCTTGACTTAAAGATTGTTTATGTGGCTAAATTTAATACTGACCTCGCCCAAATGGCTGGGAAGTCTACCACAGTCAACTGATAAAATTGTGAGCAGATGTACAGGTTTTTGGCTGGCAAAAAGTTTTTCATAGTCTTCTATATTAGAAGTTTTTGGGTGGAATGTAAATCCATTACAATCCATTATAATTTTCTGAGTGTTTCACTCAGAAAAACTTCCCTGATAGCCTGATGAAACACTTTTTGTTGCTCTCAGCTGACAAGCTGTTGGATATCTGATGCATTGTTGAGAGTCAACAGGGGAATATCAAAGTGGTTCACGGAATGATAAAATGTTTTGTGATTTTGGTGGAATGCCTTCTTTTCATTCAAAGCCACAGGAAGGTATTGAATCCCCTCACATTTGTAGATTCACACAGCATAAACCAAAAGAAAAGGGTCAGAGTGAGAGGCAGGACGACAATCTGTTGTTGTGAGTGTGTGTGTGTGTGTGTGTGTGTGTGTGTGTGTGTGTGTGTGTGTGTGTGTGTGTGTGTGTGTGTGTGTGTGTGTGTGTGTGTGTGTTGTCCTGGTGTAGATGGATACCACTGATCCAATGGCAGTTGTATCAATATTAATTCGAAAAGAGAAGAGGACTTACTGAGAATTACACTGTGTTTTAGTTTAGCTGAATAATAGCAAAGCCTTGATCTCATAGTAGAATATGTACTGTACATAGTTATTCAAGAGTCAAGCAGCTTCCAAGTCTATAAAACGTTATGAGTTTCTACATGAATATTGCAAAATTAATTTAAGTTACATATTCAATTAGGCAAAGGATGCATGGCTCATTCTACAAACTGAGATTAAATTCATTACACTGCAGGAATCTTGGCCAGTCAGGGATTCAATGAGTCACGACTTCAGTGACACCTGAGCCATTGAGACGTGTAAATGAAATGCCCAATAACAGTGACGTGTGCTTTTTACATATTTGATAATTTGCCATTTTCCTATTCTGATCTATTCTCCTCCTCTGTTGCGCTGATTCATGTCATGTTGCACTTCTGATTTATTACAGAAATTGTGGCTGATATTATTTAACTTCATACCTGTCTATTACCTGCTCCACGTGGTGAGGTGTGCTTGGACTTTCTGCACCCGTAAATCTCCTCCAGGTCCTCTGGTCAGCAGCTGTGTGTTGATTAAGACAAAATTCAAGCAGGGACCTGAGTATATTTTGTCACAGTTTAGCCCAGAATGTGTCACACAGAATGAGTAGGAGCCCCACACACCCTTCTGTCAGGCATCCTTTTATCATCTGATCTATGAGGAAATTCTCCAGGGGCACAGTCATGCAGGAGCATGACAGGAACGCTTTGCACTTTGAAGTAGAGTGACATTATCAGTAAGTATGGTCTTGAAATAGCATCTCTTCTCTCTCCCTCTCACTCCATTTGTGAGTCTCCCTCCCCCTCATCTGATCTCTGACTTTCTTCCCTCCGTCTATTTTCCTCTGCCGCCACCCTCATTCTTCTGCTCTTCGTTTTCTCCTGCTTTTTTTCTTCTCTATTCTTCATCAATTTCTTTCTCAGCAATACGCCCCGTCTTTCCATTTTTCCTTCTGCCTCTTCCCATTTTCTTCCATCACCCCTTCACTAGCTTTTTTTTCTTGTCCCCTTCCTTCCCTAGCTGTTCAGCTCACCTCGTTTCTCCCCACTCTTCATTTGTCCTCTTCCATTCCTCCCTGTTGCTCCCTCACCTTTACACCCACCCTTATCCCTTGTTTTCCCTCCCTTTCTATCTCCTCTCTCGCCTCGCCTTCACCCTTTGCTCCCTCCCCCCTCGCTGTGGAGCGTGCTGTTGGCTGGCTCTCAGGGAGGTCGGGAGATCAGGGGCAGATAGAGATGGGCTGCTGGTCAGCGGTAATGACACACAGGCTGAGGGGCCACTCGGGTCGCCTCTGCTGGGAATGTGAGGCTGCAGCCATCACAGAAAGATAAATAGCTAGATGGATGGGGAGGGATTCGTCGAACGAAAGGGAAGGAATGACTGAGCATCCCTCCCTCCACACACACACATTGGGGGAGATCGTGATGTATTTCCATTGGGATGATATCTGAAATCATTTGTGTTCAACGATGAGAGTGTGTTTGAATAATTCAATATAAACACATTCTCCTGGTGTGAAGAAAGAGGACAAAGAAATCTTTGAAATCAAGACATCAAACCAGTTTTGCCTGACAACCATCAAAACACTGCCTACCCGCTTAACATCCTCAAATGGGAGCGCTGGCAGTAAGAAAACTACACAGGGAAAGTACACTCCCACAAGACTGGCACCTGAAATAGGAGTCAAAGGAACTGGGGCAGTTGTAACATCAAAATGAATTACTAACCAAATGAGCAGATAAAAATAAATCATGGTGAAGAAAAGATAATATGGAAGATGAAACATTAAAGTAAAGTCAAGCACACTTTTTCTAATTAATGGCCTCTCAGCAGGAAGTCATGGTCCCTGACTGCCAACGGAGCCTTTATCTACTCGACCATTTGTCATTCCAGTCAGCACCAGAGAGGGAACAGCCTGTACACAATAGCTAAACGTACCTATTTGATGTTCCAGGTTTACAGAAATAAATGGGGTTGCTCTGCAGGGGCTATGCAAACAAATGAAAGCCTGTTGGTGTGTGTCTGCAGTGACTGGAACACTGCACCCAACAGCAGGTGTCTTCAGAGCGGCCGGCATCGCAAAAGACACGGCTCATTTTGAAGAAAGTTTGTTAAACACACTCACGTAATTAGTCTGCTATAGCTGAATTGGTTTGCAGGTATAGATTTATATTTAAATGCTGTATAAGGTAGCCACAGTAAATTCT